>NC_142356.1:33946593-34261593 GCF_059441175.1 Urocampus carinirostris | reverse complement strand
TAAAGAGTGCGTGACCTTGTTTAGGGCAAATTGAGTCCTGAGGAGAAAATGATGCAAACTGCCAATGCTGGTTGTTGAGTAAATAATTTAATGTTTATTATTCTGTTTGTTGGCCAGTAAAACAGCTTATAATATATTTCCCCCAATTGCATAACAACGGAAGAATGATAAATAAATCATTGATTCTATTTTCTTACTAACAGACACCTGCAAAGAACTTCGCTTAAGGCCCTGTCACACAGCCTTTCACGGGCGTATCGAGGCTGAATCACGGCCAGAAATTTCTGCCCGTGAAGCAGACGCTGTTGGACGCTTTGAGATCGCGATACAGACGAGATACAGCCGTGCTTTACACGCGGTAAGAAATTCACACGCGGTTGGCCACGCAAAAAAGTTTTGCGCTGCTCAAAACTTTAGACCATGGATAACCGCGGGCTGCACACGTGGTACACACGAGGTAAAGACGCGCTACGAACGTGCTAGGCCGTGCTACGGCCGCGGCTAAGACGTGGTTACACGCGGGTAGGACGCGAAATTTTAGCGGGTGGAGCACGGTCATAGCACGTTTGTTCTGCGCCTGTATCGCGGTGTTATCACGTGCATTAGCGTGTGTACCGTGGGTAAGCACGGTCAAACGCAATGCAGCCGCGGTTACCCGCGATAAGGACACGGAACAGTCACCGCCATCTGTTTCGCGGGCATACCACGGGTAAACAGCGGGTTTAGCCAATTTTGCACATTTTCCACTGCTTCACGGGCAGAAACTTCTGGCCGTGATTTAGCCGCGATACACCCGTGGAAGGCTGTGTGACCGGGCCTTTAGAATGCAAGGGTTGTTCATTTTTTTGACCGTGGTTTTGCACTGTTACTTTGGACTTTTTTTAAAAACAATAGTCACTTTGGGCAATCATGATTCTGTTCTATGATTAAAATATCCCCAAGGGCTAATAAGCTTTTTTTAACCCAGTTTATTTACTACAACGGTACAGGGCGGGGGAAGACCTTTTAGAATTGGTCATCATTTTCTTTTGTGAGGTTTTTGATAGTTTATCCTGTTTTCAATATTTGACCCCCGCAAAGGAGATTGCATAGGATGCCAGCTTTTATTTTGAGTATAATTACACATTCTTGTTAGTTTATGTGACTATTGCGAACTTCCTTCCATCAATGTCACCATCGCCCAACCATGTTGCTGTTCTTTGATTTTCACACCCATTGGGGGGGGGATCTGCCTTTGTAACCCAGAAGATTTAATAAAAAGAAATTCCAACCCTGAGCAAATTTCCTATCTGGCAGATCACTGCCTTATTGTCCTAAGTTTAAAATCCACAATTGTATTAACTCTTTATTTTGAGGGTCTACTAAAGTTAAAACATACAATTTTTATATGGTCCTCTCCTATTTTCCTTGCAAGTTCAAAATGCATTGATGTCTTCTCTCCTTATTTTAAGTGTCGACTAAACGATTAACATATCACTGGTATATAAACCAAGCTCTTATTTTGTAAACAGCAGGAAGATATAAGTGTCACAGACCAGAACGGACACAGGACTCAATAGCGTATATTTCTCAGTTTTTATTGAAAAAGAGAGGGAGAGTAAGGCTTGCTTGCTTGATCCGAGGACAACAGGAGAGAGCGAGGCGGGAGTGACACTCCGGACGAAGACAGGCGGGAATAGTAAGTCGTTTGGCCGAGGCTGGAGATCAGAGGTGATGTCAACAACGGGTCAGGTAACAGGAGCAGGCAGAACGGGCGTAGTCAGGTCCAGAAACGGGTCAAAAACGAAGATCAGGCAGGAGGAAAGTTTAGCAGGAACGGAGTCGGACAGGAATGCTCACTGAGAGGAATACAACAGCTCGCAACGATCTGACAAAGACTGAGAGGAAGCCGGGGGTTTAAAAAGGGAGTGTCCACCAATCAGCTGTCCGGGCTGTTAGCGCCAATCAAGCCGCCGCAGGTGCACCAGATTGGCAATCACAACACGAAGCTGTGTTATGTTGCCTTTTTGAAGGTATAAATTAGGGCTGTTCGATACGGTCCAAAAATGTAATCCCAATCTTAACATTTACTTTGCACGATTAAGATTTGATTTATTGATTTTGAACAATAAACCCTAACCAACATGTTTTTTTCATCAAAAACAAATTATATTGATTAAATTGAAATGACATTCCTGTGTGAAATGTTCAGATAACAATTACTGACTTTAAACCGGTATCAATACAAATTTAACTCTATTTTTTACAAAAAAATATCTACTCATAGCATTTTACTGACTTGCCTATATGCTATTCCTAACTGGTTAGTAACCATCATTAAATGATCATATCCAGCTTCAGGTAATTTATATTCAACTCATGAATGCCTACCATTTCAATCACTATTGAACACGTTTTCAAATTATCAATTTTTCTAAAATGACATACGTTAATTTGAGTATTGCTCTGCCCTAGTATAAGTAAATAAATCATTATACATACCAGCCCCGCCCCTTTACATACACATACCTCCAAGAATTACAATGCTCTTTATTGCATAATTTAATTTGCTAAAATGAACACTGTGAGAGTTGAGTTTCTTTTAGTCTGAGACAACAGGCATAAAACAACCCTGTTATTATAGTAGTAAACGTGTCATTGTATTTGATGTATTGCCATATTTCAGTCCTAGTAAACTCTAAAAGTTCTGAACAAAGAGCCCATGAAGTCACCACAGTGACACAAAAATAGCAATAGTTGATTTTTAAACTGTTTTTACATTGGATTATTTCAAATTGTAATTTTCTTTTCCCTAAAAATGTCAACTATAAATTTATGTTTTTTTAAGAAAAAAAAAACATGTGAAATGGGTTTAAGCTACTGTGCCTCCCCTGCTAGTAAAACAACAATCTAGAAAAGGGTATTTTTTGATTGACAAAATTGCATTAACCAGGTGTACCGAGAAAAGCTTGCACTGTTCGTCTCCTCCTGCCCTTGACGGTTGTTGGTTTAATAACATTCAAACCTTCTATTTCTTTGTACTTATTTGAGAAAAGACAGCTATAAATAGTGTCGTGTTTGACATCCCCTCTTAGTTCACTGGTATGTCCTGTTTTAAGACCAAAATTTGTCGCTGCATATATATATATATATATATATATATATATATATATATATATATATATATATATATATATATATATATATATATATATATATATATATATATATATATATATATATATATACATGCTTTGGGTGTAACAGACTATATGTAACGGCTTTACATAACCAGGATACAGGTATAATTGTGTTGTTAGATAAAAAAGACAGAATCAAATTACAGGTATATATTTTTTTTAGAAATAAAGATTACTTTGCAGGGATAACACTTTATTTAAAAGCAGTTTTATGTTGCACAATATTGAGGTTCAGTGTGCATTTGATTTAACTCTATTTTTCTTTTTTTCCTCGTTCGCAATAGCTTTGTTTAAATTCACCATGTCCTGTCACGCTGCTCCCTCTGTGCCGTCCCACCCACAGGCAACTTGTGCTGCACTCTCAGGAAATCCCCCAACCCCTTCGACCTGCTGAACTGCCCAAGGTGTGACTACAAAACATGACTATATGACCGAAAACATTGCAAAACTAACAGAAAAACCCATGTAATTAAAGTGCAAAATACGAGTGAAATAACAAATGAAATAACACAAAATGTAATAAAGAATGTTAATTAATTCCTGGGAGCATGTCCTCTCTTTTACAGCATCCTTTCAAGCATCCATTCATTTACTTCATTCGCTCATTTCCATGTGTCTGTCATGATTACTCATTACACTCACCTGTGCCTGCTTGTTTGGCGCCAGCTGCTGCAGGTTACCTGATTGGTTCCACGTCCTATTTAAGCTCAGTCCTTTCGCTCGCCTGTTGTCAGTCCGTTAGCAAACCTCTGTTTACACAAGGCAAGCATTTTTTAAATCTCACTCCCCTCGGTCCTGTTTTGTCACCTGTTTCAACTCGTCCGTTCCATATTTCCCCGTTTGACTCTGGCTACGACCCGTTTTTTTGACCCAGACCACGTTTTGATCTCCCGTCCTGCTTTACGACCTGTTTTCCCGTCTAACCATGCTTTGATCCCCCACTCCGGAAGATCCACTTCCGCATTCAGAAAACCCTTCGATCCCGTGAGCGGCTTGCTTCCCTCGTCCAGCGAGCACCGGATCGCTGACGCTGATTTCCGCTATAACTTAATAAACTTGTGAGTAACGTTACGCATCTGGGTCCTCCTTCAGTTCTGGTCTCGACACTGTAACATTTACATATACATAATGTACTAATAGATGAATTTTGTCTATCATAATTTCAATTAGTAACACAGAGATGAAAAGAAGTTCCAGAGTGTGTTTTGAAGTTTAGGAAGTGGAAACTGTGTGGTTTTCATATGGAATAACAATACTGGAGTCAGGCATACCAACACAATAGTATAAACTAGCTTATACAACTCATTGTATTCTATAACTAACACCATTCTTCTGAGGTGGTAGCATGTGTTTGTTTAAACATTTTTTTCTGGGGCTTGCTCCTATTACTATTAATTGTACTCGTAAGCTGTCAAATAACTATTTAATTATTTAGGTAATAACCTCCTGAGGCGCTTATAGTTGCTAGAGTACAATACTGGATCCAGGCAACGCTATCTTATTAATATTGCGGCGACAGATCCTGTAAGGGGAAACAGCAAATAACGATTACAAAACTGTATTGACTATCACGCTCATAAATATTAGATCACTCTCCTCTAAAGGCTTTGAAGTTAATGACCTCATCAGGAAAAATAGTCTGAATAACATTAGTCTTTGTGATACTTATTTACCAATGATTTTTTCCCCAGTATCAGTATTCTCACATGCCTCTGCCCGTCAATGCTGAGATTCTGCTTATCTTTCAAGAGTGAGATGACACTTTACACCAAAAACACATAGCAACCAGATAATGAAGATGCAGATCAGGAGGTTTCTCCTGCAAACACATACCACTAAAAAAACGGCCTGGAGGGACTATACTTGCCCAAGACACACCAAAGGAAGTCGTGAACCAATGACCCTCAGTAAATAACATCAGTGAATAACATAGTAACACCATAGTCATAACCTGATGAGATATTTTAGAAATGCATATCAAACTTGCTCTAATCATTGACAAAAAGTAGCTCTCAGCTTAAAAAATGTTGCTTTACAGGCACTATACACTCACTTCTTAATCAATTAGCAAAGTTTAGCAGCTAGGTATTATGGTTTACTAATCCTTTGTTCAACCATTACTTTGTAAATACATCAAAAATATTTGGGTTTAATAGCATTGGTTCAATCGGTGTGCTACTCACAAATGATTTAAATGTTCTTCCTGTTTCACAATGAACTAAAGGCATCTAAGAGCATTTTGTTGACTTTCTGAGGCTGAATGAAAATGTGACCAATAAAAAGGGTGGCTCACAAAGTGATATTGAACAATATCAATTAAATACTGTAGATACTTAATAGGGCTCATGAGATTTATAACTGTTTCATCACACCCTCTAGCCCACACGTTGCACCATTTTTCGTTCACATTCATTTAGAGGTTTTTTTTGGTATTTTAACTAGAACCTTTTAAGAAATATCAGATTTTTACAGCTGTAAATTGTTCCAGAGTATGGGTCGACTTTGACCAATTATACATTTAAAATATAGAAGTGACGATTGTATTTAATCTGGAATGCTGTAATCTGACCAGCTCTCCAGCCTGTTTATTACAAAATTCACTTAGGTGTAGATGCACAGTTGTCATACTGTGTTTGGTTAGGTTATTCTATATATGGGTATACAGTAAATTTACCAGACTAAAATATACATTCTCAAAGTGTTCCTCCAACATTTGACGGAGTAAAAAAAAAAAGATACAATAACTTTTAGTGGTTTCACACTCTCACACATTCATTTTAGAGTGAATGCAACATCGACAGAAGTAAAATACGTAATACATTTACTAAATTATAATCGAATATGCATTGTTAAAGCATTTTATCTCCTCTGGTGTTTTTCCAAGAATAGACAAAGTCAAAGAAAACACAAAAGTCTCTCGTGTTAGTGAAATAAAAATACTGTTTACATTAGTTTTACACTGTCACTTTCACGTTTAAAATGAATGCAACATGGGTAGGAGTAAAACACCTATCCAGAGCAGAAACCTATAGACTATTAAAAGTGCCACCCACTTTCTTCCTCGTTCCCCCGTAACTAGGAACAAGTATGACTCTGCCAATGCCCTTGTCTTTTTACAAAAGGTTTAAGGAAAGTTGTGACAATCAAGTCATCCGTCAATGCTTTTTTTGCACAAGGTCGAAAGTATGCTACCATTTGCACTTCATTCAATGTTGTGTGCATGTTTTCAATTATGAGTTTGAAATGGTTAGCATGATATTGTGTTGGCAGCTAGGTTAAATATGAGTTTCACATGAAAAACAGGGAATGACAAATTTAACAAGAATGCCGTGACCTGTAAAAATTTAATTGTGGTATATGGCAAATGCTAAAACGGCATGAAGTAGAGGCAACACGGTAAAATGGCCCTCACGTCGACTGATGATCAATTTACATGTGGCAGATATAAGAAGCATTGGTCTGAAAACGTTTTCATTTTTTTGTCTATGGATTCATTGATTTTTAACTGTATGAAGCGCATTGTGTTTTCCCTTTTTAAGGCAGCCCCATCTCTTAATGTGAGAGGGATGTGCACTTGATATAGTTGCTATAGATATAGAGCTGTTCTTAGTTTTGACTTAACTTTATGTTCACTGGACATTTTACAATTTACTCTCTGCAGCTAAAGACCATATCATAACTACTATTCTGGTGTTGATAAGCTTAAATTTCAGGAAACAATTTGGAACTTGCAAGGGAAACAGGGGTAGAGACCCAACTTCAGATAAGAAATTCTAACCTGTTCTAAAGGCACTCCTCTAAATTCCTTATTTTTATTAAATCTCCTAGATTATGAAATCAGATGCTCCCAAAAGGGTTTGCAAGTCAAAGAACAGCCACATGATAGTGTCAATTATGTCAACAGCTCAAATTAGTTGATACAGCAAAAACCAGTGCGCAATAATAGTCAAAATGATAAACTAGGACCTTATTTTGCTTACAACTTTTTAAATTGTATTTTTTCATTGTCTGTACAGTGTCCTTGGGTGGCCTGAAACAGACTTATGTCTGTGATGTAGGGATAATTTGGACCAGCCAATTAACCTGACATGCTTGTTTTCGGAATGTGGGAGGAAACCGGAGTGCCCGGGGGAAACCCATGCAGGCACAGGGAAAACATGCAAACTCCTCACAGGAAGGTTTTGAGCTTACAGCTTCAGAACTGCTCCGCACACGCGCTAACCACTGCCCCACCGTGGTGCCCTACCTGGCCATCCAGTTCCAGTAATATTTAAAAAGTAATATTCACAGTCTCATATTTTTGTTTTGTTTCTCAACAAAAAATATTTGGGTTACGGCACAGAATAGACAGCAACCGCTGCTGTGGAATCCCAGCCTCAAACGCGTGTACGATTGTATCGTCCTCTTGTGTCTGTAAAATTATATGTATTTTTTAACAATGAATCAGTCTGGCATGAGCTGTCACAGGAACCTATAAAATCTATAACTTGTCCTAAAAAAAACCCATCAAGTCTTATTTATTGCCTGGAAATACAGTAAGTGAAGAGAATGGTTAGCTGGAACCATTCTTATCAAGGTCACCCCTCCCCCCAAAACATGTTCTGCTTCTTGATTTTGTTTTTCAGGTTCCCTGGCTCCCACCCAACAATGGCTATGCTGGCTTAATTGACAGTTCCTAATTGCCTGCGGTTAATTGGCCATTTTATGTGTGACTGACAGGTGAGCCTTCTTTTCTCTATCACAATTGTCTGAGATTCTTTTTGGCCACTTGGGTTCAATTTAAAAAAGGAGGATGTGACTATTCCAACCCTCCTAGGATAGCACACAAATAGAGAAAGAGAGGAAAGCATGTGTAATTCTGTCAGAGAAAGATGGGACTCAAAAACAAAACATGTGAAAAAAACTAACTGTATTGCAAATGTTTTGAAGGTTTTATTAAACTGGGAAAAATATAGATCACTATCTTGAAAGCTTTGATATAAAAATAATTTCGCTTCAAGACATTTGAGAAAGTAATATTAGACTCAAAACACATTGGAAATGATTTCTTGATTCAGTCTAGCAGCCGGTTCAAATGTTTTTTAGGTTATTCTCAATGAATACACAGGTCAAATGATTTATTTCTCTCTTGCACAAAAATCCAACCTTCAAGTTACAAGATCATGTCCCCTTTTTGCACTGATGTGATGAGAGTGTGGGTTGGCTGCAAGTTAATTAAGAACAAGTCATGCCCTCGCTGCTAATAAGAATACTGAGAATTGTTTTCTATTCCAAGACACGAAGCTTGTCAACAAAAGGAATTTATCTGTATTGGCTATTTGCCAATCACATTGTGATGTAGCAAACACCCAAACGCTTGAGTAAACACGATTGTATGCTGTGGTTAGTGGCAAAACTTCTAAAAAGGAAAAGCATATAACTCAGGTACAACTTAGAATAACTCTTAATGGATCCAACTCAGTCAGGTAATTACAAAACCATGCATTGTAAGAATGACACAAATTTAGCTAATTCTAATAATGGGTATTTTTCAGTCAGGCATAATAAAAATGCATTGTTGTTTCCCTAGATGGGCAGCACGGCGGCGCAGTGGTTAGCGCGTGTGTGCCACAGTTCTGATGTCATGAGATTGAACCTCCTTTGTGGAGTTTGCATGTTCTTCCCGTGCTTGCATGGGTTTCCTCCGGGCACTCTGGTTTCGTCCCACATTCCAAAAGCATGCATGTCAGATTAATTGGCCAGTCCAAATTGTCCCTAGGTCTGAATGAGTGAGCGAATGGTCTGTCCCTGTGTGCCCTGCGACTGGCTGGCAACTAGTTCAAGGTGTCCCCTGCACACTGCCCGAAGACAACTGGGATGGGCTCCAGTACCCCTGCAACCCTACTTAGGATAAGCGGTGCAGATAATGGATGAATGGATAGACATGATAATAAACAATGAAATATTTAAACATATTTTGCTGTGTACAGACCACAAGCTTCCCGGATAACTTTGCTATTTAAGGGATTGACTGAAGCGAGATAAAGAGAAAAAAATACAGAGAGAAAAAGAATGAGAATGATTGAGAAATACAAAGAGACAAAGGAGAGAGAGAGAAAGACATGAGGGAAAGGGGCAAGGATTGGGAAACAAGAGGAATATGTCAAAGTTAAAGGAAAGAGATGGGTGAAAAGGGAAATTGATTGAGAAGGGGTGTGGTGGAGGTGCAATAGTGGAGTAACACTGGTAAGGAGGGACTATGTGAGAGAGGCAGAGGTAGGCAGAGGGGGTCATGGATGCAGGGAATGGGGCAGTGATAGAAGTAAAATGAGAGAGTTTGGGAGAAAGGGGGAGGGATTTAGGGACTGGAAAATATGTTGAGATAAAGAAGGAGAAAATAAGGGACATGAAGGGAAAGTGAGGGAGATAAACAAAAATACAAAATATGAAGAGGTGTTTTGGAGCTGGGGTTGGGGATTTACAACAAGAGCAAGGGAGAAAGAGAAAGATTGAGGGAGAAAAAACAGAATGAGGGAGAAATAAATATATATAGGGATAGGAAAAATGACAGATTGACAAAAAGAAAAAAGGGGAGAAGGAAATTTGCATTGTCAATGAAAGATAGAAGGAAAGGGGAAATGTGAATGGAAAAGGAGATAGAGAAAACATAAAAGGGATAGAGGAAACAAGAGAGAAACGTTAAGGCAAAGAGAGAGAGCTTGGATGAAATAGCGAGGCGTTATGGGGTGTGATAGAGCTGAGTGACAAATGGAGGGAGGGCGGGAGAGAGAGTGTGTAAAGAGCTCTGACCTCAACACCCATATTGAACTGGATTCACGATTGGGGAAGAAAAAAAAAATGAAAGCGCGAATAAGACGGACCAAGAGAGGCACAGACAGAGAAGGCGGACGGAAATGTAGAGTGAGTGGGTGAGTAAGTGAGTGAGCGAGCAGGCAAGTGAGCGAGAGTGAGCAGGCGAGTGAGAGAGAGAGAGTGAGCGGGAGAGTTAGACTGAGCGGGCGAGTGAGAGAGAGTGAGCGGGCGAGTGAGAGAGAGTGAGCGGGCAAGTGAGAGAGAAAGGGAGTGAGCGGGAGAGTGAGTGAGCGAGTCAGTGAGTGAGCCAGCATGCAAGTGAGTGAGTGAGTGAGTGAGTCAGTGGGTGAGTGAGTGAGTGAGTGATCGAGTAAGTAAGCCAGCGAGTGAGTGAGCCAGCGAGTGAGTGAGCGAGTGACTGAGTGAGTGAGCGAGAGAGTGAGCGGGGAAGTGAGAGAGAGAGCGAGATCAAAAGAATGAGCAGGCGAGTGAGAGAGAAATAGCGAGTGAGCGAGCCAGTGAGTGAGCCAGTGAGCGAGCCAGTGAGCGAGCCAGCATGCGAGCGAGTGAGTGAGTGAGTGAGGTAGGGAGGGAGGGAGGGAGGGAGAGGCTGAGTGGGAGAGTGAGTGAGTGAGAGAGTGAGAGAGTGAGCGGGAGTGAGCGGGCTAATGAGAGAGTGAGCGAGTGAGAGTGAGCGGGCGAGTGAGATAAAGTGAGGGGGCAAGCGAGAGAGAGAGAGAGACAGAATGAGCGGGAGAGTGAGCGAGCGAGTCAGTGAGTGAGCCAGCATGCAAGTGAGTGAGTGAGTGAGTGAGTGAGTGAGTGAGTGAGTGAGTGAGTGAGTGAGTGAGTGAGTGAGTGAGTGAGTGAGTGAGCCAGCATGCAAGTGAGTGAGTGAGTGAGTGAGTGAGTGACTGACTGAGTGAGTGAGAGAGAGAGAGAGAGAGCGGGCGATTGAGCAACAGAGTGAGCGAGAGAGTGAGCAAGAGAGTGAGCGAGTCAGCAAGCGAGCGAGTCAGCGAGTGAGTCAGCGAGCGAGTGAGTGAGTAAGTAAGTGAGTGAGTGAGAGAGTGAATGAGTGAGAGAGAGAGCAGGCAAGTGAGAGAGCGAGAAAAATATTAACAAAATAATCTCACTGAGTTAAATACGTTCCACCAGAGGACTCGGGAGCATCGAGACCTCAGACCACAGGAAACGACAAGTCTCAGCCCAAAGCATCGCCTTATACCTGAAGGACAAAGTCTTCTGTGGATATAAAAACAATATGAGAATGGGTTAAAGCCTTGACCTTAACACCCTCAAATACTTGTTCAGTATTTTCTTTCTTTTGTAATTCAGAAAAATGAAAGTGTAGTCAAGACAGAAAGAGAGTGAGGAGAGAAAGTAAGAAAAAGCACATGGTGCATTGAGAGAGCATAAGTAAGAAAGGGATTGAAAAAAATGAAAAACGGAAAGAGAGAGTCAAACACTGATTTACATGTATGAATAAATGGAGCCACCAGCTTAGTCACGGACCAAATTCAACTTGTAAGTCAGGGCTGCTCTTTGAAAGGCAGTGGCACACACATTCCAGCGACACCGCGCAACAATTCAATGACAGGCTGTCCGCACAAAAACCTCAAAAGTGAAGCTCTACCCCAGGGGTCCCTAATTTTTTTCTTGTGATGGCCACATAACTTTTCTTGACTGATGAGCGGTGGGGTCAGTTTGTAACAGATATATAACAGATCAAATGTATTGTTTTATTATCATGGGGAGAAAAGGAAATAAAAGCAACAAAATCACAATGAAGTGAGATGTGGTCTCTCACAAATGTGCCGATTGACTGAACAGGAAGATCTGTAAACTTCTTTTTGAATTGATTTAAAAGATCGAGCAAAGCATAATTGCCATTTACTGTTGAGGAGTGTCATCGTTCCTCCATTTTTTTCTTATTCTTCCTTTTATTTTGCCAAGGGAAAGCCCAGTAACCCTCTCAAAACGGGTCTATGATCCTTCAGTTAAGAACTACTGATTGTTATCACTGGCACTCCAGTAGTGTGACTCCAGAGCGCTCACCATTGTGACCCGGAGTTGAATCCTGTCACTACCAAAAACGATACGTTTTAGGAACAAAAAGAAATGCGTCTCAAAATACTTGTTCATCTGGCCGGACCAAATGTGGAAGCAGGTCACATCTGGCCTGCGGCCCATAGTTTGGGGACCGCTGCTCTACCATACCGGTAGAAAACCGTCATGGTTACCTACCCTACGGCGACTTGTGAGGCGTGCGGTATGAATGATGAGGCTTCGAACGAGCTTCTTGGAAACGTCCGCTATATTGAATTGCCTCTGCGCTGATTGTAAATCCAGAATGCGGGCCAAGCAGGTGTGAGAACGTGAGACTTTTTGAATTCACGACAGTGTCAACGATTCTCAGCCTATGAAAGCAGACTTGCATATTCAATAACCCCCTCCTCCCCGATGCCCTTGTGTTACGCTGTGACTATAAAACATCGAGCCGGGCTGCATTAGACGATTCCTTTTCTATGTCAACTAGCTCATAAAAATGCACTCCACTAGTTTTAATAATGAGGATTGTGTGCAAATACTGCCACCAATGTTGATAATTGTTGAGGGGGTGGAAATAATTCGCCCCGTGAGCTGAGGCAGTGGTCCGTAACCCTTTCTTTACCCTGGACGGGTTTAATGTCTGACAATATTGTTGCGGCCCCGCCCAGTAATTACATTAGTAATAAAATCGATTAAAAAAAATTATTGTAATAATAATTATGATTATAAGCCTGGACCACAAGGGATCTAGATGAAATATGAAAAGGCATTATATTTGACCTCATTATCGCACGGTTTTTACTCACGGTACCAAGTTGTACAATATGGATTCAGCTGAACTATTTCCCATAATGCTCTGTTGTACAATGTGACACAGTGAGTAAAAATAGTGATGATAAGATAAAATCAAATGCCCCTTTCCTATTTCACATAGGCTGCTTCTCAACTGGTTGGTCAGGACGTAAATGTGAGTTGAACACCCGTGTTCATTGGGTGACGGGCCTGCACCATGGCTAAATAAATAAAGAAGAAATAAATGGAGTGTCGATCACCTTCTTTAACAGGATATGGCGTTAATGCACTGCTCGATCTGTTCTAACTGTTCAGTCAGAAAAGGATAATATCTCATTTTATTGGTTTTTGTTACTTTTATTTCCTTTTTCTGCCTGTTATAACAAAGAACAAGTTAAAGGATATTGCTAAATATGGAAATAGTGTCTGCCATGGAAGCGCTGCTGAAAGGTAAATGATCTATTTAAGGTTATACGTTTAGCTTTTTATCAGTAAGCATTATTAATTATCCATGTTAAAGTAAATGCCCGTTATATCAAAGAACAAGTTAAAGGAAAATTGCTAAATATGGAAATAGTGTCTGCCATTGAAGCGCTGCTGAAAGGTAAATGGTCTATTAAAGGTTATACCTTTAGCTTTTTATCAGTGAGCTTTATTAATTATCCATGTTAAGGTAAATGCTTTATTGATATTTTGGATTTCTTTTGGTGTGTGGCTATTTTAAAGCAGTCCAAGGGGGTCACTTATTTGTAGGCTTACCGTATATGCGACTGTTAAAGGCACTTGAAGTCACTTTGGTTTTGCTGCTTATTTTGTTTTTTTGAAAAAAAAAAAAAAAAATAATATTAATATATTTTTTTTTCTGCTTTAAACTGCACAATCCTCTCATTGGATATATTTGAGAAGTGTAAACGTTTTATTCTTTGGGTAGCAGCTTGTCATTAGGGTGAAGTGTTGGATCCTGAAGTCAGACTAGTCTAGTGGTTAGTATCAGACTCTCTCATTGCAGCAATCTGGGTTAGATTCCCAATGTATTCAAGGCGGAGAAAGAATGGTCAGCAGTTATTGTCGACCGATCAATCTATGCTCAAATACTGTCAAATATTACCGTAAAATATTGTGTGTAACGCGCACCAAAGCTTTGAGTTTTGGGGGGGGGGTAAAAATAATGTGTACATGTAGAAATGTGGTACAAGCAAAAAAAAAAAGGCAACTTTTTTTTCTCTCTGTGCAGCCCAATACCAAACATCCTACGGCCCGGTACAGGTCCATGGCCTGGTGCGTGTGTAAGGTAAATACTTAAATCCTCAGTCTGACAATTCCATTATGAAATCATTGAAAGATAATAAATTGGAGAACAAAAATGCACACAAGGATGTGAACAGAAGTTTGTGTTCTTTTAATAATCCACTGGCATCCATTGGACACTTTGTTTTCCTTAAATTGAGTGTCATTTCCATCAAATTCCTTTTTTGTGCATTCTTCATCCTACAGTACATCCTATGTTTCTGTTTTTGTTTTCTTTGTTTTTTTCATGCTTCTTTTGATTTAAATCCATTTACCCCACTCTGCTGAATTTGTTCCTGTCCTGTCATTAAATGCAAGTTATTTCCTATTCATTTCAAATTCACCCCCCCCCCCTTCTTTGTTTACATAGCTCAAATCCCCTTCCATTCTTGGCTCTCATCTCTCTCGCCTCATTTTTGGAGCATCAGATCAAGCAGATTAACATTCAGCACTGGGGACAGTTCCCGGTGCGATAAAAACGTGGAGTGGCTTTGCCACCTGTTGGTCATCATGAGCACTGCAGAGTGATCCGAGAATTTCAAGTTATTTTTTATTTTTTTTATCAAATGTTTTTATCTAAATTTTCTCTTTAATGGTTATTCGTCTGTTTGTTTGGTCATGCCATTTTACCATCACCAATCACATCCACGTGGACATACTGTATGTCTCACAGTTCAATTTATGCAGGTGAGGCTTTGAGAACATGCCACTGGATGAGCAATTCAATTGATGTCCAAATTATAGCCCAAGGGCCATTTGCAGCCCACCGCTAACTGCCCTAAAAACACTTGCGTCAAAAACAATCTTAACCCAGTCTGGGTCGAGATTTAACTGAATTTTTGATCTGAGTTGCACAAACATCCTCCAAATTAGGGTTGGAGTAGACTACAACGACAACAAAAACTGGGTCAATGATGGTTAAGTATTTTTTTTAATGCACCTATGTATTACAGTTCATGTAGTTTTGCATATGGTTTAAAATATTATTGTATGTTTGATGAATTAGTTTTTTTCCACCTGGAGGCCTTGAGTATACACATTGTCCCTTTAAACCAGGTAGTCCCGGTGGCAGGTAAGGATAATAGCTCATAAGTGATGGCTAATTGTGAGTTCCTAGGAAATTTGATTTCTAACTATTGTAATATGTTTGTGGTTAACTGGATATATTTATTTTTAATAAGTATAACCTGTTAATATCATAGTAACAACATGGTAATAGCATGAGTCATTTTACGAATGTGCATCAAATTGGTAGCCCTTCAAGCTAGTCAGTTACAAAACTCGCCCTCAGCTTCAAAGGGTTTGGTGATTCCTGCTTGAAACTATATGACTTAGTCAAAAAAAGGACACCTTTTGCATGTATAAGTGTGTAAGACCGTATAAATGTTTGATTTTTAGGTAAATCATATTAATACAAATAAATAAATATTGGATCATTTTATCTTTTGATATTGCCAAGGAAATAAGTTTGGTTGCCCCTAGTTTAAATGCAATACAAGTGAGGTGCAGCTGAGCCAAAATAAAGACAGCGTGTCTCATTCCGATCATGGCTGCCAAAGGGAGGAAAGGAAAGCATCTGCGCTCCTCGGAGACCGAGAATTTAATCGCAACCACAGCCGACATAAGATTTGAATATAAAGTAGCCTAGCTGATGTTTGTGTGTGTCTGTCTGAAAGGCTAAGAGATATTCGTGTTGACATTTAACGAGCAAATATCAACAGGGCTGCATGATATAGATACCTGTGTTGCAAGTGTATTGTGTATGTTTACTCATATGTAAACGGTGATCAGAATGAAATCGCACGCGCACGCACACACACACACACTCACACACACACACACACACACACACACACACACACTAAAGCAATCCCTCACTGTATCACAGTTTACTTTTTGCTGTTCGGACTTTCATTGTGCATTGTGGTCTGCATTCTGATGGGTGGAACAGTCGCACCAACCCTTGTCTGCCTTAGTGTCAATAATGATGCAGTCTTAGTTGTACATGTAAGTGAAACAGCGTAACGTACCAACATTACATACTCGCAAATCTTTTTTTAATTTTGAGTATCATGTCAACAAAAGGCTTTGGGCCGATAAGCTCACCAAAAGGCAGAGGAAGATGCTTTCTACACCAACAGAGTTGGACCTTTCGACATGCTAATGGAAGATAAAAGCATTTTTACGCCACATTTTGTTGTTTTCCAATAACTTCCGCATTAATGTGCCAAAATGTATCCTAAAATTATTTCCACTCATTTTTTGAATCAATAGTGCAGCAAGATTATTTTATAAACTAACCTTAATAAATTACAATACTTTTGTTTCTTAAACAAGACCAGCTGGCCGGGGTCTTCGTCAACATCTTCAACCGGTCCCTGTCACAAGCCACCCTTCCATTCTGCCTAATGACATCCGCCATTGTCCCTATCCCAAATAAGTCTTCAGTGGTTGGCCTAAATGACTACAGTACTGTTGCACTCAAACATGTGGTCATGAAGGGCTTTAAGAGGTTGGTGTTCCAGCACTTTAAAGGTTTCCTACCCCTAATACTGGAGTTTGCGTAGAAGAGAAAACACTCCTCTAAAGATGCGATAAACGTCGCTCTTCATGCTGCGCTGAGCCAAGTAGAGAAACAAGAGCTTTGTAGGAATGCTCTTCCTAAACTTCAACTCAACT
This sequence comes from Urocampus carinirostris, assembly GCF_059441175.1. Classification (NCBI taxonomy): domain Eukaryota; kingdom Metazoa; phylum Chordata; class Actinopteri; order Syngnathiformes; family Syngnathidae; genus Urocampus; species Urocampus carinirostris. The sequence continues at coordinate 34,244,812 of NC_142356.1, read as the reverse complement.
CTCAACAGCAACATCCAGGAGATCCTGTTTGGTGAAACTGTCCAAACAGGGGCTCTCCATCTGCAAATGGATTATGGACTTTCTTACCAACCACCCGCAGGCTGTGAAACTGTCGGCATGTTTCTTCCTCCCAGAGGACCGGATCCCCCCCAAAGATGTGTGGTGAACCCTCCACTTTTCACCTGTATACCTTTAAATTGTTCACCAACCCACCATTCAAACTTAACTGTGATGTTCAAAAAATAAACTAATGTTCAACACCAAACGAGTAATTCATACTTGACTTGAGGAGGGCAAAGACAAACCCAGCCCCACACATCATAAATGGAGACTGTGTCGAGAGTCTACTTCCCGGTACCAAATGACTCGTGGCCCGGTACTGGTACATGCCCTAGTGTTTGCCTACCGCTGAGCTAAGGTTACTCCTCAGTCTGACAATCACACAATGAGGTAGTTAAGAAAGTACGAAGCAAAAATGCACACAAGGATGATAAGAGAAGTTTGTGTCCTTTTAAGGATGCACTCGCATCCATTGGACACTTTGATTTCCCTAAAAGGAATGTTATACTCCCATCAAATTCCTTTCATCCTACAGTCCACCCTATGTTTCTTTTTTGCATTCTTCTATTGACTACCTGTGGTAGGGAGGGCCCAGCAATGACTTTACTTCTTGAGGGTTCTCAGGAGGAACAACCTGGAACAGAAGTTGCTAATGTCCTTCAACAAAGTCACAGTGGAAAGCATTCTGCTATACGGCATCACTGTGTCGTTTGCTAGAAATACGGCAGCAGACAGAAAAAAAAAAACATACGAAGATTAATTTTTTGCTGCTTTCTCCCCAGTCTAGAAGACATTGTTGGCTTGCGATACAGTAACAGATCCATTTACGTGAGACAAGACAATTCTCAACCCAGCCACCACCTCTTTGACCTGTTTCCCTCTACAGGTCCCTCAAAACTAGGACAAACAGTTTCAGAGACTGATTCTTTCTAGTGCCATCACCACCCTTAGCGAATGCACAAAACTGTGAAAACATATCTTGCGACCTATCTTTTTGTCTTTCTCTCGTTTGTGTTGCTAAATGAAACTGTGAAAAAAAATATTCTATTGCACAGAACTGTATACATGTTTACCTTGTGAATTATGGTGAATTGCTGCTGCTAAATGGTATTGCACCTTTTTCATTGCATTATGTTTCACTTGGGACAGTTTTCTAAGCACCTTGTTGTAATAACTGTATCTGTATAATAAACAGTGCTCCCGATAGACTGCACACCCTCCTTGACGTTGCATTCTTGCACATTACTGTACTGGCCATTTTACTTTAACTATTTTGCACAGCTGCCATTAGAAATAATCTGGTTTTAATTGTTTTAATTTTTATATTTCTAAATACTTGTATATAATTTACATATTCTAGCTGTTATTCATTATTCACTGTTATACTGCTGTAACAAGAAATATCCTCATTGTGGGATGAATAAAGGACTATCTTATCTTAGCTTAACTTTTTTTTTCCTTGTTATCTTGATAATAATTTATCTCTTTTCTCTTCAAAGTTTTTATTACATGTTTCAGCCTAGAGTGCCGTGTCTAATTTTGCTGATGTGTTACGACGTCGATATCAATGACAATAAAGACTTTTCTATTCTATTCTATTCTATTCTAAATGTTTGTGTCTGTAAATAGGTGTTTTTGTTTTTAAATTTGTAATATAATATTTAATAGATAAAAAAATAATATCGCGAGTACAGACGCTGCCTGACTTACGAACGAGATGGGTTCCGGACAATTGTTCGTAAGTTGAATTTGTAAATTGCTTCAGTGCTACATTTTGTTTGTTTAAGGTTTATATAAGTATGTTTAAGGCTTGTATAAGTAACCTATATTTTTTGTACTAAAAAATAAAAATTTCATAAAATAATATGCTCTATAAACATAAATAAAGTTAAGTGTAGCTTACTTTTGGAAGATGTGCTTCATGAGGTCCTCCTCAGTGGTAAAAGGTGGCCAAAAAAAAGCGTTTTGACCATTTTCTCAAATACATGAAGCTTTCTTATTCCACTTTCGTTTCAATGAAACGGCTCACCTCTTCTTTACACTTTACATCAACCATTTTGAATGGATGCACGAGATATTAAAGCAAAAAAGCGCGCTGGAGATTCAGTACACGTAGTATGTTTACACACAAACTAAGTAGAGGAAGCGGATTTCTTCTTCAGGGTGGATGCTGGGTGACCTCTTGCACGCCATACTCCAGTAGCGGTGGAAAGAAGCACTACAGTACTCGGAAAAAGGGGTACACAATAAAAAAATCTAAGTGATAGCAATGTCAGGATATTTTTCGACATCCCGAAGAAAATGTTCATATTTACCATTTTACGTAAGTCGAATGGTCATAAGTATGGGAGTGTCTGTACTTTTTGGAACAAAACCCCTGCCAAAAACAATGGATAACTTTAAAGCGAGAGTGTGCATTATTTCACCACTAGATGTTGCTGTATTTTGTAGTAAAACCAAAAACGAGTGCTACAAAGCATAAGGAAGAATACAAATTACAGAGACTCGAAGTGACCAAACCGTTCATTTTTTCTTCTCATTTTATGCCTAGTTTTCAAAGGTTTTTTTGGATACTGGTAGCAGCTAGATGACTGACAATTACTGTATGTCAGCTCGCTTTAGGTAGGGCTCATGTTACCTAAATCATAATGTTTTTTTTTTTTTTTTTTACCTCTAGTATTGGTATTTTGAAAAATGCTTGTTCATATGATAGTTCATGTGTTTTTCTTTTTTAGTGATTGTTTTTACCAATAGGAGGCGCTAATAAATACACAAAGCCCTTTTTGATAAAGGGGCATCGTGTGTGCGTGTTGTACACAATTTAGCTTAGGCGCGTCAAGATTAGCGTCCAAGTTCCACTTTAATCCAAAACAGAATACAACTAAAAGATACAATGAAAATACAGTGAATCTTAAATCACACCACAAACGGTTGACAAAATCTACAAAGTAATTAGAAGGTTAATACTAATAATAACAAGAATAACAATAATTATAATAACTAAGGTAATAATTATAATGATGATAATAATACAGTGTCTCTTTGCGTTCTAGGAGAGAAAGAAAGAGACGAAGTGAGAAGAAGTCCTCAAAGTTGATCCCCGGCAAAGTTTTGCAAATAATGAAAGTCACATTATCTTTCTGCTAACCCCTTCCCCCTTCTTCCCAAAGCCATCGAAGCAGCAATGTGATGATTACAGAGGTGATTTCAAAGCGTCACAAGTAAAAGGCAGCAAACTAAAATGAGCCGGGCAAGAAAAATAATGGCGCTTCAAACAGCCCGACAGCTTTGGTTTACTGTTCTTTTGGTCTGCACGCTCATGGAGCAATTTATTAATGAGCGTGACCATCACTAACACATAGATGAACACGTGTCACGTATGTAAATCACAACTCTCTGTAGTTTGCTTCCTCTTTTTTGATGCGTTTTCTATTTCATTGATTTTGCCAGTTGATTACCTCCGAAGCGACTTTGAGTTTCTCGTTGGCTATTAAGCATGCCGCCACGAAGGGGTAAAATCAATAACCATTTTAAGCTGCATTTTATGCCATCATACTGCATAAAAAGGAAGAGGAAATTGCAGGTCATCCATATGTACATCAACCAATTAAGGCTGTCCCCTGCCCACTGCCCGAGGTCAACTGGAATGGGCTCCAGCAACACCCCCGAAGAGATCACCCCCCCATCCCCAATCCATTTATCGGATTTATTTTTCACAGAAACTACAAAAAATAACGATGGATTTCTAAGAATGAAATAATGAGGTTTGCGATATTTCTATAGTTGAAAGAACAGAAAGGTAAGAGTTCACAGACATTTTTTCTGTGAATTAAAAAGGAGCCTATTACATTTCAATGCTAACGCAGGGAAATTCAACTCGTTAAGATGCCAACAGGTATCACAGTAGATGTTAAAGGATTTTATATATTTGACTATAAAGGATTTTGTACGATTGACTACAGTATTTTTATTCAGTTCAATAAAAATATTCACTGACTGTGTTTTTATTCAAGGTACATTAGAAGGTTAGGCTGTGTGGAATGCATCAGACGTATTTCTGATAACAGAATTCCTGTAAGTGCTGACGGAGAAGGCCAGACGCACAAGGGCAGATGTCGGGCGCCACTGGTATGCGAAGATTGTGGAGCCCAGCCGACACGCCCTCATGCGAGGGGAAGACCAATAAGAGAAAGCTAACGTTACTTACAGATGACACATAGCTCATAGCCAATGGGATGTCTTTTCTTTGTTTGTGAAATGTATAAATGATCCGGGGCAACTGGGAGAGACACGCGCGGTCTCCTGTTGATACACTTAGGTCTTCTCCTGGTCATTTTTCTCTCAAGAAACGAGCGCGCATAACTTGTTGGATGAATGTAGGTTGTGTTTGGTTAATGGAGTCAGATAACTAATTCGAACAATTAGGTAAACGGTACATTTTAATAAATAATTCCCAACACTGTGCAAACAAGCATTTTGGCAAAACACAGCGATTTGTGTCATTAGACATAGCTAACATGAGTGGCTGGCAAGAGATGGTCATTGAAGGGACAGTGTGTATAACTTGACCACTAGATGTTGCCGTGTATTCTCTCTCTCCCCCCCCCTCTCTCTTTCACTCGCTCTCGTTGCTAAATGAAACTGTGAAAAAAATGTTTTATTGCACAGAACTGTATAAATGTATACCTTGTGAATTATTGTGAATTGCTGCTGCTAAATGGTATTGCACTTTTTTCATTGCATTATGTTAGACTTGAATCGTTTATCTCTTCTCTTCAAAATCTTTATTACATGTTTTAGCCTAGAGGGCCATGTCTAATTTTGCTGTATACAATGATGCATACATTAAAATGGAAGATCACTATCAAATGCTTTAGCTTAGAATTTGTGAGAAAAATAATATAACATTGTGGGTTAATCATTAGTTTAATTGAACATGACCAAATTTGAAATAGTTTTTTAAGATTAGCACATAAGGAAACATTTATCTATCCATCCATCCATCCATTATCTGCACCTCTTATTCTCAGTTGGGTCGCGGAGGTGCTGGAGACCATCCCAGCTGTTTTCAGGCAGTGGGAAGGAGACACCCTGAACTGGTTACCAGCGAGTCGCAGGGTATGAAACATTGAGAAACAGTCAATTTCCATAAGTGATTGGTTTAAACTTTACCAGACACTCAAATTGTAGAGAGAACACTTGGAACAATGGAATTTGAACTTGAGTTTCTTTACTATTTGTTTTCGCTATTGTATCATGTGGGGGAGCAAACTACAACTGAAAACAACGACCTGAGAAGGATGGGCACCACCAGGCTGTACTTGCCTAAGGCACACCGCAAGAAGTGGTGACCTGACGACTAATGTGGTTAAGGGATCATTACGTTCATTGAACAGTGAACACTTTAACACATGCAGTCTCATAAGAATTTCTTGATTTCCAAACTATATTTTTAGCTATGCTCAGCAGCTAATAAAGAACCTCCATAGGATGCAATAGAAAATCACCAGGAAAAGGGAAAAAAGGTTTGAAAATCCATTTAGCCACCTTGGTGCACACTTTACACACCCAGATGTGAAACCTGCTCAGAGGGCAAAAGAACTCGGGGTTTTTTGGTTAGACGGGCATGACCACATTGGCGTTTTGCACAAACACACACACACACGGGCACAAACCCACAAACTCGCACTCACATCAACGCACAGCTTGACCACCCATCACTGCCCTCTGATTACCAGCGGCTTCTACAGCCACCCGCATGCCGTCTCTCCTCCACACCCCACTGATTTGCTCTCTCCTCGCAAATTCCTCCCCTTTATTCCTCCTTCTATCATTTTCCGTCTTCCTTCGTTCTCTCCTACACCCTCCCCGCACCAGCTTCCGCTTTTTGTCACCATAGCTTGCTTTTTTATTTCTTGTCGCAGCACATTCAGTTCTACCTTCCCACATTAACATATAAAACACCTCTGCCGCTTTTTAAGGCTTAAGTACTTGGTGGCTTAATCAGTCAGGTGCAGAGTCACTTATGAGTTCATTTACTCACTGGATTAGTCAGCTGCTTACTCACCTTCTCCTTTATTTCTTTACTTTCTTGTGACTTTGTGTTTGACTCGCCATCCCATTGTCATAAGTCTGAAATGCCTTTAGGCATCGCATCTCTTCCTTACCATTTTACTTTTTGTTCAATCCAACATATCAGTTTTTCAAGTACGAAATTATAAAAAAGCTACCATATTTTCCCAGCTTTAAGATGTCTTAAAAACCCCAACTTGGCCAGAAATTTGAACATGCACATTATGATCTGGTGCGTCTTAGGTACGAAAAAAATTGCGAATGCCGACTGGTGTATTATATTTTTGCAGTTATTGGTCAGTCGATAGTGATTATTGCCCATAATTGCATGCCAACAGTGGCAATGGAGATTGAGCCCAAACAGCAGCAGTAATAGCGCCAAATCGTAACCACCAGGCCACTAGGGACGCAGATGTCATTGAAAAAATCTCACTGGGGTACAAAATCCATCGCGCGGATCCTCCACCATTCAACACTTAAGTCCAAGACTGAATGAACAGTTGCATATTTTAAATGTCGGCTGATGTGACATTAACATTAGATGTTTCCATCATTGAGGATTTTCTTTCAAGAGTTGACGAGAACATGTAAGGCTGTCTGTAATTTTGACGGCTTGGTAAACCACATAACCGGTGTCCACAAGACAGTGGTTCTCAAATAGTAGGGTTCGCCCCTTTCGTCAAGTGGGGCATGGGTGTTTGGCCTTGGGTAACCTTTTCTTTTTAACTTTTTAAGTGCAATTTCACCTCCACTACACAAGGGAGTAGTAACGCTCTCATTGGCAAAGTCCTTTGTTTACATGTAGCCTCCACGCTAGAGGTAAGAACGGGCCTAAAAAATCTGACCCTGCCTGAGCCGTGGGTATGTAAACCAGAACCAGCCCGAATCCAAACTTGATTTAAGGGACTCGGCCCAAAGTAAACCCGAAGCTTTAATCCGACACCCTGTGTACTTCGACTCCAAATTTACACTTTGGTGCCCATTTCGGCAAAGTGTTGCAAAATGAAACGAAATGGCACCAAAGAGAAAATCCTATTCTGCAGAAAACAAGATGCAAATAGTGAAGTATTTGTCCATTAACTAGAAAGAAAGTTTGTAAAGCTTGTAAGCTATTGGCGAGGAACAGAAATTACATCTGATGTGAGGGATGTAGAGGTGGAAAGAGGAAGTGGTGCATCTTCAACCGTGACAAAGATGAAAATGTATTTGGATTTAGTAATTTGGAGTTAAACTAATAGTTTTTGGAGCATGTTCTTTATGATAGGATTATCTGAATGATATATCTTTGGCGCCGTAGTGCGCATTTCGGGGTCAAACTCCAGCGCCAAAGTCTGTTACTTTAGAAAAAAAATATCGTCTAAATAATCACTTGAGTAAAAGTAAGTGCATGCAGTGCAGATCCTCCACGAAGGAAAAAAAACACAAGAGAGAGACAGATGTTTTAGCTCGAGCCCTGCCTGAATTTTGAGCCAGGTTTGGGCCCAGGCCAAGGCCCAGGTCAAGACCCAGTATCTTACCAGTACTCCACTCACTGCAAACAGCAGAATAAGTGTAGCCGATCCTTAACTGACCCCGTGAAAAAAACATTTAACACAGATGAGGAGACAGGGAAGAAAGACAGGGTTAGGAGGAAAAAAAGGCTCCTCTCAAACACTAAGACAAGGAAGTTTCAAGTAGCGTACTGTGCGCTCCATTGCGACCACTGAGGTGGAGATGGGGAAGGACCGTATTGCTTGCTTTGTTAAAACTATTCGAAGCGGACAGCATAAAGCCAAATAAATTAAGCTGTCACTCAGAGATATGCAACAGAAAATAATTGAGAAGCCCTGCCTTAAGACTAAGAAAAAAAAACAAAGAACAAGGATAGGTTAAAAAAAAAGGCAGCAAAAGCAGCGCGGCCAAAACCCGAACTTAATGATTGACATTTAGGGCCAAATCCGTCTCTATAACAGCTGTCAGAGAAAATAAAATAAAAAAACGCTAATGTTGAAATGTTAATGAAATTTTGTTTTACTTTTTTCTATGTAAAACTAAGTATTGTAAGGACAGACGTTGTGGAATCTGTGCAGCCATGTTTTTGTTTATATTGTTTAGAGTGACAAAATCACTGCCCACAATGAATTCATTTTCATTCAGTTTGGATTGACCAAAAAAGATACAAATTTCATGACCTACAGATTCTTATTTTTAGAATGCCGTGGTATATATATATATACAAAGCATGCAATGTATTTGATACTTTTCTCCAGGCAGCAGGGAAGCGCAGTGGTTAGCGCATTTGCGACACAGTTCTGAGGTCATGAGATCGAACCTTCCTGTGTGGAGTTTGCATGTTTTCCCCGTACTTCCGTTGGTTTCCTCCGGGCACTCCGGTTTTGTCCCACATTCCAAAAACATGCTCGTCAGGTTAATTGGCTGGTCCAAATTGTCCCTAGGTGTGAATGAGCGAGTGAATTGTCTGTCCCTGTGTGCCCTGCAACTGGCTGGCAACCAGTTCAGGGTGTCCCCTGCCCACTGCCCGAAGATGGCTGGGATGGGATCCTGCACCCGCGTGACCCTACTGAGGATAAGCGGTGCATATAATGGATGGATGATATCCGAAATTTTGGTAGCAGCTACCCTGAGTAACTGTTATCTCCTTGAACATATACCATTGTTCGCCCGCAGACAATACAATGTTTTATTTGCTGAGCTGATTTGAATTTGATTGCGATCCAAAGAAAAAGCTCAGTAAATGCTCTCTCAGATGATGAAAGTGTGGAGATAAACTGCATGTTGTAAATAACTCCCCTGTGTGGTACCAGCATATGATCTGAGGTTTAATGGATATGCCAACTTTTTTCCCAATGAAAATTTGTATTATAACTGCTCCATATTGTTCAGTGCATTTTAGATAAAATCGAGTGCAGTATTAGCAGGTACCAGCAACCTGTTTTTCTACAGTGTCCTACCAGGAAACACATTCAAGTTCATATATCGATTGTTGATGTCATTTGACCCAGGAAGATTGATGTTTCATGTGTTTATGTTCAGTGGAGCATCCATTTGTGGTCAGTGTAAGGGTTCATATTTGTTGTTTATTGAAGTGTAGAGAATTCAGCTGGTTACATTATACAGCATCCATCCATCCATTGTCTGCACCGCTTATCCTCAGTATGGTCGCACAGCAATAAAACAAAAAAGTATTACCGTAATTACTGCACTATAGAGGCATCACATTTAATGATAGAGGCAATTTAACAAATCAGAATGCACTATGCAAATCTTTAAATTATATTCATTTGGTTTAGAATCTAATTCGGTGCTTTCATATTTGGCCAGCAGATGGTGCTCACCATTTCCCACCCTAATTAGGTGCCAAAATAGCCCTTTTTTTCTCTCTGTAGTATCAAGAAGGAAGCAATCCTCACAACATCTCATCTCTCATCTCATTAGCCGTACCGCTTATCCTCATTAGGGTCGCGGGGGGGCTGGAGCCCATCCCAGCCATCTTCGGGCAGTGGGCAGGGGACACCCTGAACTGGTTGCCAGCCAGTCGCAGGGCACACGGGGACAGACAACTCATTCGCTCATTCACACCTAAGGACAATTTGGACCAGCCAATTCACCTGAAATGCATGTTTTTGGAAAGTGGGAGGAAACCGGAGTGCCCGGAGGAAACCCACGCAAGCACGGGGAGAACATACAAACTCCGCACAGAAAGTCTGGAGCTGGATTTGAACCCACGACAGGTTCCCATGACATGAACTGTGCCGCACAAGCGCTAACCACTGCGCCGCCGTGCTCACAACATATTGTATTTAATTTAGTATCGATTTTGCAGTTCACTTACATTTATAATGATTGATCAGTCCAAAAGAAAAATATCTGGAGAAATAAATAAGTACTGCAACACAGTTTGAGCCTAAGAAACTAGGATTTTTTTACATGACAAGGAAAATGAATTGAAAGCAAAAACAAAGGACATTGTTGAAACAAGAACTCGTGGTATTAGCAAGGGAGAGGAATGGTGGGCAAAATTCTGTGGCAGGAATGAAAGTACCGATGAAAAAGCCCGGTTTTAAGGTAAACAATTCATTCAAATGATCAGGAATTGTTCCATAACGAGTCAAAAGGAAGTATTTATGCCCAGCAACAAGAACAGTTTGTTGTGTTATCTTTTGTTGCATTATCTTTGGTTTGTATTACCATAGGGTCGGACAAAGCATCATGCGGGGGCAGGGGAGACCACTTGGTCCATGAAGAAAGCCGGATCTTTCTCCCCTATTGGAAACTGATCTTGTGAACAGGGAGAGACAGGCAGAGAATGATCCATGGGCGATCCAGGCCTCATGGTTGCCGTGCCCCAGCCTTCCTACCAGAGGGGCCTGTTATGGGTTTTGGCTTTCTTTGTGCCCATTGTCCATGGGCCAAAGGCCAGGCAAGCCCCTATTTTTGGGTTCAGTGTCCAGGGGGAAATGGAAGGGCAGGTGGTCACGCCTGGCCTTTTAAAAGCTGATTATGTCATCAGTCACTGGAGGCGTGTCCTGTGACCTGTTGGAGTTCCTGTCAATGCTTTTCAAATAAACACAATTTTGACCCTGCGGCTTATGTAAAGATGCGACAAATGTACTCATTTTATTTTTTGGGGCGCTGTAATTGTTGCGTTACTGATTTTGGGGTTTTTTTTTTTTTTTGCTGTGTTACAGTACTTGTGTTGCTGCATCACAGTAATTTTCACTCGTGGGTGTTTTTTTAATTAGCCTTGTTCGCACTGTGTTACTTCTGTGGCTGCTTTAATTTTTTTTTGTAGTACGTGTGTTGCTATGCCTTTTCAACGTGTGCGTTTGTTATTTAAACTTTAAAAACTCTTTCTGTGTACGACCCACCTGAAAACATAAAGTCTATATACCTGGTCTATAATCTTTCTCTGTAAATGTCTCATGTTGCAATGTAGGCACGTGTATCTTATAGTCAGGTGCAGGCTATGTATGTGCAAAATGTTTTTCTCCTTAAAAATTGGAGTGGGTGCGGCTTATACTCCTGTGTGGCTTGTAGTCCTCTGTTGCTAAAAGGTCGGAAATTATCAGAATACAACTTTATCCACAAATGCTATGGTTTGGCCCACTTTTAAAGACCACCTTAATTGAACTCTTTGAAGAAAATACAAAACTTCAAACTGTGCCACAGCACAAAACAGCAAAATGTTCATCCCATGTATTTTTGCTCTCAAGTAAAAACTAAACTAAATCAAAACGTAGCTCAAAGTTTGACTATCTGAAAGGGACAGCGGTGTAATATTAGAATCACAATACTACTTCTCCAATTGAACTTTTGCTAATCATTAAAAAAACATTTCAACATTATTCTTCATATGGTAGTGAAAGCTGCAAATAAGAAGCTGTCACATTTTGTTTTAAATACGTACTCTTTGTGTGACTACTATCAAAAAATCTATTTATTATTAAAGATCAAAAATGTCTTCAAGGATTTTGGTGGTGTAGTTAAAATTAACCAATACAAGATACCTGAGTTAAACATCAAAATATGTTCTGACTTACCTTAGCAAAGCACATGTTAGAGCAGGGATGAGCAATCTATGGCTCACGAGCCACATGTGGTCCGTCAGGCTTTTTAATCCGCCCCGCCAAAGGTTAAAAATATAATTATAATATGTACTAAATGGTTTAAAAATGTTAAATGGTAAATGGTCTGCATTTTTATAGTTTTTTTTTAAGTCACTAATAAAAATGGGCTTATTACATTCCACTCTTCTCCCTGGTGTCCCCAACATTCAAATAGCTGGCTACATTTTTCTTTACATTCTATTTTTTAAATCTGATATTTATTTTATATATCAAATTTAATGGAAGAAAACTCAAGTCATGTTGCATTTTGAGTTTTTTAGTGCATATTCTTAAATTGAGTGATTAAAGGGGTCATAATTTATTACCGTATTTTCTGCACTATAGGGCGCACCGGGTTATAGGGCGCAACCCCAAAAACTAGTTTTTGGTCCTATATCATCCATATATAAGGCGCACCGGATTATAAGGCGCTACAATGGGAACGTCCACAAAACAGTCAGATGATTCAGTCCAACTTATTACCCCCTTAACATTCCTCCTTAACATTTGCAAAGAAGCCAATACGTGTCGTAGACACGTGTGGATGCGGTGTCCGTACGATGTCACTCAAATGCATCGTTTCAAATATCATTCGGAAGGTTAAAGTCTTGGAATTTAAGAAATGCCAACCATTCCTTAGTTTCTATTTTCTTTTTCGCTCGCAACTTTACTGTGCATATGACAATAAACACTTGGAATTGAGTTTAATTCACTCAACTCATCACAGCCACATCAAGATCGTTCTAAAACAAGATACCGGGAAAATATAAAGCCGCATAGCTCACCTAAGTTCTCACGTTCAATAATGATACGCAACTATGGTCTTCTTACAACCGTGAGTGAAGTAAATCCAGGAGAGTAAAATATTTACAAATACAGACTAATGAAACATGTTTGTTTATGGCGTACTTTAGCAAGCTTGCTATTCAGAGTCATCTTTTTCGGCCAATTGCGGGGTTTGTTTTGGCCCTCTAGCCTATCCGAGGCTCCGAATAACTTCAGCCAATAGCGATCGATTTAACTGATGATCGACACATCTTTTTCGGCCAATTGCAGGGTTTGTTTTGGCCCTCTACCCTATCCGAGACTCCGAATAACTTCAGCCAATAGTGATCGATTCAAATGATGATTGACACATTGGTTAGCCAATAAAAACGCCGGTATATAAATCCCAGCACATACCGCGGACTTCTCCACGTTCGGGGGAAAATCGAGTCGGCGGCTGTTGCGTAAGTTGCGAGACCTTGCGACTTAATATCGAGCCATATATAAGGCGCACTGTATTATAAGGCGCATGGTCAGCTTTTGAAAAAAATTAAGACTTTTAGGTGCGCCTTTTAGTGCGGAAAATACGATACTTTGTTTGAATTCTGAGGGTTTCAAACACAATTTGATTAAATGGTCTATTTATGTATTTAAGAATGAAATATACATTTTACGTGTTGATGTCTGCATGTTCATTTATCGCTGCTTTTCTGAAAAGACACGAATCTCCATCCATCAATCCATCCATCCATCCATCCATCCATTATCTGCACCGCTTATCCTCAGTAGGGTCACGGGTGTGCTGGAGCCCATCCCAGCTATCTTCGGGCAGTGGACTGCCAGCCAATCACACGGCACACAGAGACAGACAACTCACTCGTTCATTCACACCTAGGGACAATTTGGACCGGCTGCGAGACTTTTGACAAAGACGAAGTTTGACCATATTGCTCCTGGATTAGCTAACTTGCACTGACTCCCAGTCCGCTTATGATGTGACTTCAACATCTGCAACCTCAAAGGAAGTTTTTTAATCTATACATTTGAGACTCCTTGTGATAGAGGGCTATATAAATAAACATGACTTGACTTGACTTAACTATACTTAAGACCCACTTCTACTCAATAGCTTATAATTTATACCTACCTCATTCTTTTCTTTTTCTGTTCTTTTAGGCTTGTCAGTAAGATGAGGGAGAAGGACGTATTGAGACGAGTCAGCAGACCAGCGCCTGGACCTCCATGAAGCATCTCAACGTCTGCATCGACAAGCCTGCAAAGATGGGAAGTTGCGTCGTTGCTGTTATAGACTTTTTTGACTATTTTACAGGCTTGAGGTGTCGTTGCTGTCATGCAGTTTCTGGACAATTTTTTACATCTTACCTGGTTTTCTTGTTGATGTTCACTATGTTTTGTGTATTGTTTCCCAATGCATCTATTGCACACTTATATTACTTGTTCCTTATTTTCCTCATGTTGAGGTTGTTTTCCCATGCCCGCATATTGGTTTAAGATCAGGGGATGGTGTAATTGTAACCTGTACAGTCTTTTGAAACATTTTGTGATTCGGGGCTATACAGATAAATCTGACTTGACTTGATGAAGGGTACACCAGCCTGCAAACTTTGCATTTGCCGCACAGAGGAGAAAAACTGTTTTTTGAACCATCACTTAAAAAAGCAAAATAAAAGGAGCAGAGATGAGGCTAGAACACAGTGAATAATGGGATTAAAAAATAACTGCTTTATTTTATCTTTTTTTTTTTTACTAAAAACAACTCATTCATGTAAAAAATATGATAAGATGTTTGTTAATATTCATGTTATACATTAGATTGTTATGGGGGCCAAGTAGGCAATCAACCCTGCATACAAACACTTGGTTGTTTCTTATATTTTTTAAGACAAGGTAAGTACAGGTACAGAAACCCTGCTCACATCAAAGCCTGATAATGCCATATAGCAAAAAAATTTTAAATGTTCTAAAACAGTCAGGACCAGAACGCAAACAGGACTCAATCGCGATACGTTTTTACAAGTTTTATTGAAGAAACGAGGGAGGGCTGCGGCCACGAGCCGGTGTTCACTGGACGCGGGAAGCGAGTCGCTCTCGTACTGCGGCTTGTGATCCGAACACGGAAGTGGATCTTCCGTAGCGAGCGATGGCGGTGTCAGGGACGGGAAAACTGGTCGGTAGCCGGGACTGGAAAGCAAAAACGTGGTTAGGGTGAGAAACGGGTTGTAAGCCGGGACGGGTGAGCAGACGTGGTCGGGATCGAAAACGGGTCGTAAGTCGGGACGGGAGAGCAGACGTGGTCGAGATCAAAACGGGTCGTAGCTGGAGACAAACGGGAGCAAAAACCCGACAGGCGGGAGTCGGGGTCGAAAAGGGCTTGCCCTGTCAAAACAGAGGTTCGTAGACGGACTGACAAAAGGGGACGGACAGGACTGGGTTCAGATACTGACAGGGAGCCAATCCGAACCCGCGGCAGTTGGCGCCAAATGAGCGGAAACAGCAGAGTCACATCAGTAATCATGACAAAACACTATTTAAAGACTCATTTCTGCATCAGAGGTCTCCTACAAATTCATGTGCAACGTCAAAATAAATGTTGCAAGTTATTTTCTATATCTGAGCTATACAGGGTTAAAACAGCTTAAAGTAAACTCATTTTCTACCTTAGATCGCAACTTCTGTGTGTTTTCACATTTTTCATATAGTATGTCATTTTTTTAACTCTTTTTCTTTCCTCCCTCTTTGTTTGGAGGAACTACTTTCTAGTTCAGTAAAATCTGTAATTTGGATTTACAGTAATCTTTCAACTCTTTTTAATGTCATCAGTACAGCATTAAAATGAGTTGTCGACAATAATACTGTGATAGCCTCACTCTACATGTTATTATAAATATTATTTTTATTTTTATTGTTGTTATTATCATTGGTGCCGCAGTGATGTTTGGTAGCTAGTGGCATTATGACGTTGAGGGATAGGTATTACGAAGATTAGTGTATAAAATATGTGATTATTGTAATTATTAGAATTATTGATATCCGACCTATGTATTAAGTATATCCATGATATTTTGTTATATTAGACACAAGAGAAGAAGTGGATTTGTAAATGTATTTAGTAGGGAAGATAAAGGGGTAGGGAAAATAAACATCTGCTTCTCACTATCCCTTTTCGAAAATGTTATGTAACATTATTTTGTTGTTGACTCATTGTTTTTGTTCTGTTTTTATTTTAGTGTTCGGAATAAAGCTTTCATTTATTCATACATGTTGCCAAACATCAAAATTACATTAACTATTTTTTTGTTAACATCACAAATCATGTTATAGGAATTGAATGAAAACAATGAAGTTTTATATTTTTTTGGCCTTTACAACTATTTAATTTTCTCTTGTATCCTATTGATCCTAGAGTGATACTAGTCATCAATAACCATTAATATCAGTCCATTCTCTTCTAATCAATTTTATAACTTCACTCTTTGTTTAACAGATAACAAGAAGGTACAAACTTGTTGATATAGTTTTGCGGAATTTTTACGCCGTGAGGAGCTTGATAACCAGAACACTGCAAGTATTGTGCAGCCTGGCTCACATTTGAGGTGCGAGCAAAACAGCATATTTTAGCAAGTGGAAAAGTAGAAAACTAAAATGAATGACAGGATCTGCTGGCCTGAGCATCAAAGTAACTGGAACAGCCACAAGGAAAAGTGATGACAGCTCGTATTCAAAATGGCCCTATCAAAATCCGTGTGTGTGTGTGCGTATGTGTGAGTGTGTGTGTGTGTCACTACTGCACACCTGATGCTTTTATGTGTGTATGTATAGCATATGAGCAAATCTCTTTTCAATTCTGCCGTATGGTTGTCCTATCCTATTGAAGCAGGGGTGCCAACCCTATTTGAGCTTCAGGGTCATGTGTTAGGGAGAAAAACAAACTTTCGGGGGCGTACAAGTAGATTAGCAAGAGAGAGAGAGGAAGAGATAAAGAGAGAAAAGAGAGAGAGAGGATGGGATAAAGAGAGAAAGGGAGAGAGAGATATATAATTGGATAGAAAGAGAAAAGAGAGAGAGTGGAATAAACAGAGAAAAAAGAGAAAGACAGACAGATGGGTGGACAGACGGACACACAGAGATGTAGAGCAAGGGAGACCAATAGAGAGAAATTGAGCAAGGGAGAGCAAAGAAAGAAAGAAAGAAAGAAAAATAGAGCTAGAAATAAAGAAAAAGAGAGACAAAGAGGGAGGAAAGAGAGGAAAAAAAAGAGATAGTGACAATAAAACCGAACGAATAACAGTGCACAATAATAGTCACAATAACGAACTGGCATCCTATAAACTCTCCTTCGCAGGTGTCTAGTATTAAAAACGGAATAAACTTATTAGTGTCTCTAATCTGTGAAAATAAATTGGTTTATCTGGAAGGACTAATAAACAATATTTTCCCCTCATAATACAATCTGTTGATTTTTTTAAATTCAACACTGACTCATGTTAAAAGAATCAGAGTTTCCATAGTTCCGTTTGAGTTTCTACAGTTTGGATGTCGTGGTAAACCCTGTTGTGGTGCACCAACTTTAAGTAAGCCTCACAAGGAGTAGGATCAAGACGATGGTATGTTTCTCTGGTATCATTTTATATATACTAAACCAACTTCCAAGTGTTAATTATTATTGTTTAGCAAAGTTGGATTAATGGCACCATTTCTACATTTTTGTTTGAACTTTGATAAATTAATCAGGGTATCCTTTGCAAGGGTTTGCGCTTTCAATTTGCTACTTCAATGGAATCGGGAATTGCTTTTCTGTTCTTATGTGTAAGATTCACAGCGGTGGAACTCTACGCTATCAAAACGTGTGGCTGTTTAAAAAAAAAACTTCAAATGAATACGAAATTAAATGTGTTATGAGACGGCACAACTGACACAAAAAGTATCATTTAACAGTACTTGTGACCATTTGAGGGAGAAGTGGTGAAATTGAGAAGGTACAATATCCTTCAAAAGTTTGGGGTTGCTTAGAAAGCACTGTATTTTCAATGGAGATAACATAAAACCATTCAGAAATACAGCGCTATCGTATAATATAATTGTGTTTTTCAAGAAGGGGAGGAAGTAAAACCAAGATGAATTACAAAAAACAAAGTTTGAGATATTGCGTATCATCTTATCATATAGAGTTCATCCCCCTCAGGTTATTATAACTGAAACAAATCTCAGCAGAAAATGAACAGTGTGACCTGATAAGTGAAATAACAAGTCTGTGAGTCTAGATCAACAGATGAATGGTTGACATATACTGTATATCTGATAGAGGAAAGGACACCTCATTTGTTCCGAAAGATATATAAAGGAAAAAGATAATTAACCCTTCTCGAGTGTTAGTTTTCAGGTAGCAGCCCATTGTCAGCGACCTGTGTTTTAAATCAGCTGTAAAATGCACCAAAAAAATAATACATCATCCATTTTTTCCTCATCTCTTGCCTACATTGGTAGACCTACTTTTCCATGAAAATATTGTTGTTTTTTTTCTATTTCTGCCGATGGTCTCTGGACCTTTTGTCTGCCAGATGCCAGTTTACCATTGTAATCTAAAACATCTGCTAAAAATGTTTTTAATCTTAATATTAACTTTAAGAATTTATAGTGTTGGGGTCGGTTTCGGCTTATAAATATTTACTTCAAAAACAAGGCTAAAAATGCTTTTATTTAGCAATAAAACGATGATACTAACATAAAAGGAAAAGCATAACAGGTCAAAACAGAAATATGTATTTGCAAGACCAAACAAGCAACAGCCCAAAAGGACCAAGATTGATTACTAGTTCCAAGACAAATAAATATCAAAATAAGAGTCGCTGTGTGGAAAAACTTGCATTTGCATGCAAGTATGAGTTAAGATTATTGTGTGGCAAAAAGGTGACATTTTTAGTGTCTTTTTTGCAACAATGTTACTTGCCGTACGATATGTCCAGTCTACGTATGATTTCAGATTAGCTAGTGTTTTATGATCTTGTTTATAAAGCTAAGCTGAAACTGACCCTTGAAGGCGAAAGGACATTCCAATGTCTCGCTGCGTGTTCTTTACCAGGACCAGACCGAGTATTCGGACTTTGGAAATAGAGCAGGAGAGAAGCAACATAGTTGAGGACATTTATTACAAAGTTTCAAAATAAAGATAAAACAGTACTCTGGGCCGATCTGTTTAGGAGTCTGTTCTCAAAAGGCATTGAAAATTATTGACCACAGTTTTTATAGGAAAGGCGTGTTGATTTTCAAAATGGATCATAAAACTTCAACAGGTAAGAAAAAAGGAACTCACATCTTATTCAAGAGCGCTTTGTTAAAACTGGTCGCAGCTGTATTTTGAAGGTTGTATGATTAGATAGCAGCGGCACGGCGGCGCAGTGGTTAGCACCAGTTTCGGGTCTCCCCTGCCCACTACCCGAAGATAGCTGAGATGGGCTCCAGCACCCCCGCGACCCTACTGAGGATAAGCGGCGCAGCTAATGAATGGATGGATGGATGATAAGATAAGGACTGAAGACCATTGCTGGGTTAGTACTGATATGAAAGGAAACAGCAAGTAAATACTTAATTCAAATATGTGGGTTAACATAAGTGCATTCATAACAACTAAATGGGTAACATTATTATTGAAGTAATTCTGTGATGACTAAATAATAAACCTAATATAGTTGGAAAACTTACGTTACAGTGATAGTAAACTCAATGACCCATTTTAATAATCTAACACCCTCCATCCATCCATTCATTCATCTATTCTCTTCCACTTTTTCGGGGTCAGGTCGCAGGGGCAGCAACCCCAGTAGGGAAGCCCAGACCTCCCTATCCCCAACTACTTCATCCAGCTCATCCGACGGGATCCCAAGGCATTCCCTGGCCAGCTTAAAGATGCAGTGTGTACTTGGTCGTCCCTGGGGCCTCCTGCCATTGGGACATGCCCGGCACACCTCCTGCGGGAGGCATCCAATAGGCATCCTTAACAGATGCCGAACCACTTCAGCTGGTTCATCTCAATGTGACTCTTCAATAAGTCTCTCCCAGATGACCAAGCTTCTATCCCTAACTCTAAAGGAGAACCCAGCCAGCCACCCTGCAGAGGAATTTAATTTTAGTTGCTTGTATCCGGGATATTGTTCTTTCGGTCATGACCCACAGTTCATGAACATACATAAAGGTTAATTGAGAGCTTTGCCTTTTGGTTCAGTCCCTTCTTCCCCACGACGGACCGGTACAAAGGCCGCATGACAACAGATGCTCACCATGTCGATCTCCTACCCTCGTTCATGAACAAGACCCTAAGATACTTGAACTCCTCCACTAGTGGAATTATCTCATGTCCGACCCAGAAAGAGCATGCCACCCTTTTACGGCTGAGAAACATGGCCTCGGACTTGGTGCTGATCTTCATCCCGACATCAAGCATACAAATGTAACACTTTCAATAATGTAGTGTTTTTTTATTTTCATCTTCCTAATGTAGACAATGGTGATGTCAAGAAGCCTTCATACAATAAACAAATGTATGTGCTTTTTCTATGCATTTTAAATCCAAAATGAGTAGGTGGTGACCCTAACACAAGTGAAGAGTTTAAAAAAATTGAAGATTCGGTGAAGAACGGATTCATAAAGATATTCCACCAGCTTGTTAATACTATGTTGCAGACACTAGATTAGAGAAGACCAAGAAGTTGAAATGTCAGATTTGGGATGAACGTGCTTGGCTTGTAATTCTTCACGATCCCTTTTAATCACTGGCTCATGTCACCCAGCACGGAACACTGCAGAAGTGTGTACATACGGGTGTGTGCGTGTACTTTTGTGTGTATCTTGATGAGGGAGATGTACCTTTAATGGAACCCCACATCTTTTTCAGCGCCGCTTTAGATTTAAATGAGACATTTTCTCTTCTTGCCTTTTAGCGATGAGGCATATTAATAAGATGGGAAATATGTGCTGAAAGGTGAGACAACCTTTTGCACATGATGTGAAAACGGTGCGTGCATGAGAGCGTGCACGTGCCTGGTGTTTGTGCTGGGAGGCATCAAATGAATGCGCTTTCGGGGAAAAGTGCATCAAAGATGATAGCATGGTCTGGATCAAAGCGAGAAAGGTTGATCAAACATTAGTTAGTGCTTATTTTCCGTTACAACCCCAGACCAACTGATGAGTTATGTCACCTGTCACCAGTAGTGTGTTGAATTTGCCAGGGACGACATTGGCCATAGAATGTCCAAGCCATTTTCAGCAGCATCATTTTCAACCCTGCTCCAAGTGTGCCCGCTTTGAGACTGGGAGGTCGCTGGTTCGCGCCTCGACCGAGACATACCTAATTGGTATAATGGCGGCGCCCTCTGGCTGCGGCTGCATCGACTCGCTACAACGGGTCAGGTGTATCGACATTTCGTTCTGTGTACATTGTTACAAAGAATGACAATACAAAGGAAATTATTATTATTATTATTATTATTAAGTTGTTTATGTCACATATTTTCAGATCATGTGACCTTTCATGATCGTGATTACGGATGTTAGATAAAATAATACTGGAGGTGATTTGCTACAAGGAGAGACTGTCAGAGACCAGAACAAGCACTCGGATCCAATAGCGTCAGTTTTATAATTTATTTGGACAAGGGTCGGTGGAGCAGGCTTGGGACGTCGTCTCTTGGTGGCAGAAAGTCTCTTTGGACGGAATGGCAGCTCCGTGGTGAAACGCGTGACGAGTAACGTAGCAGGTAAGTCGGTGGCCGGGGCGGGAGAGTAGGTCGTAAACTTGTAACAGAAAAGGGTCAGGCAACGAGAAGCAGGCTTGGAATACACAAAGGGATCGTGGGTACCTTGAATGTTGGAGGCTCACTCATGGAAACGAGGAGTACACTCGAACGTCCATCTCTGGACGCTGACAGCTTAAGTAGAAAGCTTCCACCAATCAGGAAAGCGCGTTCCAGCACGCCAGCTGATTACCTCAGGTGGCTCCAGTTAGGTAATCACGACAGAGACTGCAGGAGAAACTACTGATGTGGATGTTAAGGTTTTAACTGGTGAAGTTTCGTGGCGTTCCTACGGACCCCTTCCGCATCCCCAGCAGGTATTTCAGGGTCACAGGTGTCTCGTCCCTTAACCTGTACACCTCTCCTGAGTGGAGCAGCAAGGGCTGAGTTAGGCTTCACCAGCAGAAGGGGACCAGCTACAACTTCTTGACAGCCACAGCCACCTGAAACTGCTTTCAGCTACTGTGGCTATTTCCTTGACAGCCATCCGTACTACTTTGTAATTAAGTACGATCTGTTGCAGGAACTTGTGCATAGATCTGGCAAGGAAACCCCGAGCGCCACCCTCGATTGGGTGGAGGATGGCATGCCATCCAGCCATGGTCACCTCACCCACTATATCCTGGTACCTAGCTCTCTTTTCCTGATGAGATATGGCTATCCCGTCTTCCCAGGGAACAGTGAGTTCGGCTAAAATACGGACTTTGAGCTACTAGAAAGAACTATAGTATCCGGTTAGAGGGTAGTTGCCATTACCTGCTGATATTTTATATTTTGTACTGTGCCAAAAGAAAATGCAAATGAGGGATGTGACACATAAAACATGTGCCCTATACTTCTATAGCTCCATCTATATGTGCCAAGGCAACTACACTGTGGAAAATAGTGCATTGTAACGAAGGCGTGGAGGCTATCTCTGTGTTGTCATTGGTGACGGACCAAATTGCATTCACTTGTCATTGTTCCTCAAAGATTAAAGGAAACACCAGCGACCTGACCAGCTGCCAATTCGAGTAAAATGGAAATATGGCCTATGTAGCCGTCAATTGTATTGAATAAATTATTAAACAGGGAGAAGTAAAATTCTGAATGTTTTTCTTCAATATTTACATAGTAAAATAAACCCAACCCAACATACAAGTATGGCCTTTACTCAAGTTTCATTGGTTAACAAAAAGCATTCTCCACAAAAGCTCCAGGCAAAATTAAGTTATTCTAAATCATTCATATCTTGTACAAAAAGTTAATGATAGCATACGACCAGCCACAATTAGGCATCTACTACTCAAAAAAATACTTGTAAAGTAACCAAATCAGCATTATGCCATTTAGTTCAGTGATTCATCTTCAAATCTCAAACTCCTACCTCACTTTTTTTAATAAAATAATTTAATAAGTTGATATATGGAATGGTGAATAATTTAATTATTTTCTTTACTGTCTATCCCTACCACATAGGTGAATCATAAAAACAAAAGCAGTTCTTATGATCCCCTTACACATGGAAAGGACCGATTGGATTTTTAACTGCCTTAAAAAGATCCTCGTTGCCCAAAAAACACAATCTAACATAGAACATAACACCTAACATACTGTTAAATATGATGTAAACAAACTACAACAATGAATTAACAATGAACGATAGTGGGAGTGTTTTAATCAATTGAATTGTCACTGCTTGTCCCCTCTAGGGGTCATAATTCTGTTGGGTTTAAATTCAGAATAAGTATTGTCATTGTCAAAAAGCAACGAAATTTCATTTAGAGCATCCAGTCATTTTTTTATAGTTAAGACGAAATGCAAAAATCCACAGAATGTATATCGTGACTAAATATTTATAAAAACCCAATACCCATAAATAACTCAATACAAACATAAAGGTAAAAGTGCAGCCATGGTACCATAAAAACTCAATAGCAGTATAATTTAATAAGTCAATGTTAAAGTGCAATTGTGTCCTACCATCATCATCGTTTACTCGGGAAGTGTGATTGAAAAAAGGTGGAGAGTAATGATTGTATGCTGCAGTAGTGCAACCAGTTTAGTTATTGTCAGTTAGTGGGTGTGATTGATGTTCTAAGTGTGTGTGTGGGTGATGGTGGCGGCCTAAGAGAGAAAATGTGGGGGTTCGGGGGGGGTTGGCAAAATTCAATAACTTTACACCCAGTAGATATAGGCTGTTGGCTAGTCTAGATTTTTTGGCCTGCATTAACTGGTATCTCCTTTCTGAGCGCAGTCAGTGAAAGAGGTTGGGAGCCAGATGGAGCTGGTCCCACAGGATGTTGTTGACTCTTCTCAAACAGCCAGTGGTGTAGGCGGTGCTGATCTCAGGGAGAGTTGTTACCATAATTCTCACCGCAGTTTTCACCACCCGCTGTAGCACCTGCTGGTCAGCCTTACTGCAGCTGGAGAACCACACTAAGCATTCGTATGTCAGTACACCGCTTATGGCAAAGTTGTAGACGTTTAACATCAGACATCTGGAGATGTGAGTGATCCTCAGCTTCCTCAGGAAGTAGAGGCGCTGTTGTGCTTTTCCTAGTGCTAAAAATGTATGGTTCCTCCAGGACAGGTCTTAAGTCACTGCTACCCCCAGGAATTTAAAACTTATCACCCTCTCCACGTCCTCATTGTTAATAGTAAGAAGCTGATGTTTGATGTTCTTCTACCTAAATTCCACTACGATCTCATTGGTCTTTTGGGTGTTTAGAACCAGGTTGTTGTGTTTACACCATGTCTCCAGATATTGCACCTCTTTCCTGGAGTTCGTCTCATCATCAGTCGAGATTAGCCCTAAGCACCAATGTTCCCTCTAAGCTGCGCGTGTGCGCAATCGCGCACTGCCTGCACATTCTCAGCCCACAATAAAATCTAGCCAGCGCACAAAAATCAGGGCTTGAAATTGCTAATTAAGAAGCGAATTAAGTCAAAGTTACAGTGCATGAAGGTAAAAATACACGGGTTACCCTGACAATGTTTTCTAAATGCGATATTTTGAAGTCAATGTCGAACGAAGTTGAAAAGTAAAATCAGTAGAGTTTTTCGAGAACCGGCTTCTTCGGCTAGAACAAAAAGAAAAAAGTAACATCTAGGAAAAAATAAACACAATGAGATTTTTTTAAAGGAATTAAAAAAAATATAGAAAAAAAGACAGGGAAAAAGAAGATCAAGTTTGTGTTGCATTCACATAATTTCCAATTATATCAAGGCAATCTTGTTGCCAACATTGTACTTCCACTAAAAAATGTGATTAAATACAGTTCTGTATCTTGCAACCGACTAAATAAGCCCCCAAAAATGTTAGTCAAGTCAAGTCATTTTTATTTGTATAGCCCTTAATCACAAAGTCTCAAAGGGCTGCACAGGTTATTGCACAGACTATTATTTCGGACTATTATTACATCATCCCCTGATCTGAAACCAACATGCGTCAAAAGATACCAGAAAAAAAAAAGGAAATTCTTGTAAAAGAACGTTTGTAGGCAGTAAAACCCTTTGCAATAATACATTAGTCAATTCATTCAAAAGTTAATTTTTTTTTTTTTGCATTGCCGGAAACTCAGAAAAATGTAACGTGATGTCAAGTTTTGGATATGTTTGATAAGGATTTAGTTGCCACACTTGGGATTGCCATTGCTCACTGTTGTTTCAAGCATTGCTCACCGACTTTGTGTGAACGGTCAGACCCGTGAACAATTAGAGGGAACATTGCCGAGCACTATGGTGTCGTCAGCAAATTTGATGATGAGTTTGGCCCTGGAGGAGGTGAGTGAGTCATGGGTGCACAACGTGTAGAGTAGCGGACTTAGAACGCACCCTTGGGGAACACCGGTGTTGGTGACCAGGGTGAAAGAGGTATTTGTCCCCACCCTGACCTGCGGTGTGCCATCTGTCAGGAAGTCCAAAGTCCAATTCCGCAGAGCAGTGTTGAGCCCCAGTTGTTATAGTTTAGACCAGAACGGCCGAAAGGTGTCAAAAGCCAATTTGAAATCCACAAAGAGGTTTACAGGTTTTTCTGTGCTCCATGTGCTCCGGTAATTTGTGCAGCATTGTTTGGTTTTATAATTGTAAAACCAAATAGAAATACAGTTATACATTTTCTCAAACAGCGAATGGTTCTGTGACGGGTAGTTTATTACAAGACCTTCATGACCACAAATATCAGAAAAAGTGGTCTGCAGACTGTCCCTTCTAAAAGTTTCTTATGCCTTTTCGTGTTAGTTTTCTTGTACTTCTTCCTTGAGCTTATTTGGGTTTATGATTTTCATATCAGTCAACTGTAAGTATGTGAAGCCATTTTGTATTTGTTTTGTTTTAGTTTGTTGTTGTTGTAGGTTTTAAGGTAAAGGAGTACTGCCTAAAAGGTATAACACAACTCCACGGGTCTGTCAAAAAACTGAACAAAGACCGGAGCCAGCTGATCAGCGAGGGAGAGTTTAGAATGTGAAAAAAGCTTTCTCACATCTTGTTTGTATACAGCTAAAGAGGGAAGAAGGTCAGTCAGAAGATTGAAGGGGCAGATGTGAAATGCTTAAGTCCTCTTTAGAGATCCAAAGTAGAAGATTCTTGAATCAACAGCTAGTCCTTTGTTGTTCTTTGCTTTGGGGCAATGCATGGGCCATCATCTACACAGATGCATAGTCATTAGTACATTTATTTTTGGCGTGTCTCTGCAAATCATCTTTTGATGTTGTTAGTTTTTGTCAGCTTTTTTCGGGCCTCCATGTTTAGGAGTACTTTGTTTACGTGTTGTTGTTTTTTTAATGAAACCTTTCTTTGCAATGTTTTTCTCATATTGTTTTTCTGTTGTTAGTGGTTTCCTACAGTTACAAGCCACCCTCAATTTTTACTCGCTTCAATGTTGTTGGATAATAATGGTTAGTCATGCATAACTTAGCTGCCCATACTGTACAGCAGGTCAGAAATTAAGATGCCATTTTGAATATGGTCATGTTAAATCCTGTCAAAAGAGGTGTGCTCAAAAGAGGGTTGGTATTAAATAACAAAAAGAGGTACAACGTAACAAAGTGGTCACAAAACAACGAGTTGTCTAAATAAAATCTGACATGACTGCAGAAATATCATGGATATAGCAAGCAGGAATACAATGGCAATGACCCAACACAGTGTGCTGTCAGAGCAGTAAATGTAAAGTCGTGTGATGATTAGGAACAGGTGCAGGGAGATCGGGCACAGGCATGTACAGTTCCACACCTGAGAGAATGTGGTGAGCCAGATACTGACACTTTGATTTTTTAAGGGTTATTGTTCTATCTTCTTTATTCATTATCCATTATCCGTTATCGGTCAGTTCATAACACGCTACATAGCCTAGGAGCCGGAACTCTTACTCTCAGCTAAAAGGCCAAGCTAAGGTCTTAGCCTTAAAGCCTTGCTGCGATCATTGCGAATGAACCGTTCCCGGAGGTACTGCAATACCGGGCCGATGCATGGAGTGGACAGAGCGAGCTCTTATTCCATCTCCGGATTGCAAAAATCAATGATCATGGCTGCGATTGGTCAAGTAGACATAGCCTACTGTACTTCTTGTACAGCCGGACCAGCACATGCTGCCGAAACTGGTTCAAAGTCGATTAATCTAGATTCTCAGAATTTGGGGTTTTTAAGGGTTATTGTTCTATCTTCGTTATTCATTATCCATTATCCGTTATCGGTCAGTTCATAATACGCTACAAAGCCTAGGAGCCGGGACACTTACTCTCAGCCAAAAGGCCAAGCTAAGGTCCATGCCCTAAAGCTTTGCTGCGATCATTGCGAATGCACCGTTCCCGGAGGTACTGCAATACCGGGCCGATGCGTGGAGTGGACAGAGCAAGCTCTTATTCCATCTCCGGAATGCAAAAATCAAAGATCATGGCAAAGGCCAAAGGCCAAGCTAAGGACCTAGCATCAAAGGCCAAGCTAAGGACCTAGCATCAAAGGGCCAAGCTAAGGACCTAGCATTATCCATCTATCTATCTAGTTTAAAAATCACAGTTTTTTTTTTTTTCTAGGGAATTTATTATTTTTATTTCTTTTTTGGTTTGAACAAATTTATTGACACTAAAAACAGAAAACAATCATGACAATCTCAACAGCAATTAAGCACATTCACAATATTTTATTCCAATATTACGTTTTTAACAGCAAACACAAAGTGAGGTTTGAACAAACCTTCTCGAAAATCAAACATATTCACAATTTCATTATATAACATCTTTGTTAGTGTCAATAGATCCGTCCAGGCCAAAGTCGATTGTCCTCGGTCTGAACAAATCCACCGACACCAACAGCAGCAAAACACAGCCATCAAGCATATTCACAATTTTTTTATATTTGACAATATGACGTGACGATATGACTTTTTATCATTTTTTCCCGACATTTTCAACATTAATTAAACAATTTCAGAGTTATTTTCTTTTAACAGTAGTTAACCAGCGTGTAAAAGGCTAGGACAAAGTATTCAGTTCAACAACCACAGCCGGCAAAATGAACAGAAAATGATACCGGAAGTTAATATATGATGAAGACCTGCAGAGTCCAGGTCCCGTTAAAAGTAATCCAAGGAAAAAAAGTGTATATTTCCAAAGGTAAGGGTGGGAAAAATATATATCCACTTTTGTCTGCCGTGTCCACAAACAATCACCTTTACCGGTCCCCACTTCCCGCCATCCCCCGCGTCTGTTACGCCCCTTCTTTTTAATTGGTCAGTGCAAGACTTATCAGAATAAGTGTCCAAAATAAATACAAATAAATACATTACAAAAATATACAGTTGCAAATACATATTATAAATGGTTACACATATTTACAAAGAAAGACGGTACACCGAGAGAGTTTTCAAAGCTTTAATAATAATATTATAACTTTCATCCCAAACTGTTTCTGTGAAGGGCACGGTTAACGGGTGTGTTAAAAAAAAACATACTGTGCATGTAGAAATCACGGTAAGCTTTTCTCATCTTCCTCCCTATAACTGTCGTCATCAACGTTGTCCTCCTTTAGTATGGGAAAGAGACTTTGTCATATAGACGTCATCCCACGCTCCCTTATTCAAAAACACGCTCGCAAGGTAAAGTGAGTGCAGTAGCTCTGTTTCCTTCTTTATGGGACTGTTCGATTGCGTTTAGCTTGTAAGCTGCGTCATGTGCCTTGAACTCGAGCGCCGCTGGCGGCTGTTAGAAAAATTACATAAATTGGCCGCATCACTGAATAAGCTGCAGGGTTGAACGTTTGGGAAAAAAGTAGCGGCTTATAGTCCGGAATTTACGGTACATATAAGGCAAACTGGAAAACCCTAACCAGTGTTGTCAAATACCATCTTTCATGTCCAACATTACTTGCATAGCATTATGATAGACCATAAAGCGACTTGAATTCTCAATCTGAATTCAGAAGTGTAATCCATGAGGAACATGGTTGTTGGAATTCAATTTAAAAGCAAAAGACTTGACTTTTTGCAAAACACGAAACAGTGTTGAAGGAAATCACGTTTCACTGGTAGAAATGGTTGATTTCTTTGAAGACTTGAACCCTTAATCTTCTGATCTGAAGTCAGACGCCTTGTCCATTAGGCCACATGATCAAATGCTTTCAAACTTTAAAGGCTGGAATACAAACATAAGGCAAACTGGAAAAGCTTAACCTGTGTTGTAATATACCTTTTTTTTTGATGCACAGCATCACTTGCATAGCGCTATGATAGACCATAAAGGGACTTGAATTCTCAATCCAAAGTCAGAATCGTAATCCATGAGGAACATGGTTGCGTGTTGGGAAAAATTCAATGATTGGTATTCAATTTAAAAGTAAAATAGTTGACTTTGTGCAAAACATAAAGAAGTGTCGAAAAACCTTGTGTTTCACTGTTTGAAATGTTTCATTTTCTTAAACGCAAACCATGAAGGGATTTGAACCCTTGATCTTCTGATTCGAAGTCAGACGCCTTGTCCATTAGGCCACATGGTCAGATACACTTATACTTCAAAGGCTGGAATTCGAATTAGGCAAACTGGAAAAGCCCAACCAGTGTTGTAAAACAACATTTTTTAACGCAGAATATTCTTGCATAGCGCTTTGATAGACCATATAGGGACGTGAATTCTCAATCCGAAGTCAGAATCAGAATCCATGAGGAACATGATTGCGTGTTGGGCAGAATTCAATTTAAAATCTAAATAGTTGACTTTTTGCAAAACATCAAGCGGTGTTGAAAAACGCAACATTTCACTCACAGCACTATATGACTAGCTTCAAGGAAAACCATGAAGGGACTCAGACCCTTAATCTTCTGATCAGAAGTCAGACGCTAGTCCATTAGCCCAAATCATCTGATTAGGTCAACATTTAAATGTTGGAATGTAAATATAAGGCAAATTGGAAAACAGTAACCAGTGTTGTCATATACCATCTTTCACATTCACATCACGGTTCATTGGTAGAAATGTCTGATTTGCCTGAAGACAGACCATGAAGGAACTTGACTTCCTAATCTTCTGTCAGAAGTCTTACGCCTTGTCCAGTAGGCCACATGATTAGATGCTTTCAATGTTTAAAAGATGGAATACAAACATAAGGCAAACTGGAAATGCTTAACCTGTGTTATAATCAACATTTTTTTTACGCATAACATTCTTGCATAGCACGATGATAAATATAAATAAAATAAAGGGACTTGAATTCTCAATCCGAAGTCAGAATTGTAATCCATGAGGAACATGGTTGCGTGTTGGGCAAAATTCAATGATTGGAATTCAATTTAAAAGCAAAATAGTTGACTTTGTGCAAAATACAAAGAAGTGTTGAAGGACATCGGGTTTTACTGCTAGAAATGTTTGATTTTCTAGAACATAGACTACAAAGCGACTTGAACCCTTAATCTTCTGATATGAAGTCAGACGCCTTGTCCATTAGCCCACATGGTCGGATACACTTTCATTTCAAAGGCTGCAATACGAACAAGGCAAACTGGAAAAGCCTAACCAGTGTTGTAAAATCAATTTTTTCACGCACAGCATTACTTGCATAGTGCTATGATAGACCATAGGAGGACTTGAATTCTCAATCCGAAGTCAGAATCGTAATCCATGAGGAACATGGTTGCATGTTTGGCAAAATCAAAGATTAGAATTCAATCTATAATCATAATAGTTGACATTTGGCACAATATCAAGCAGCACTGAAGGACACCACAATTCACTCGCAGAAATAATTGAGTTGCTTTAAGATAGACCATGAAAGTGTGAAATTATAATTAGTTAATGTTCCTTTTAACCGTTTCTTAATCTTGCTGTCTTTGTTTTAATACATCAGTACTTTTCCACAAGGGTGATCCTTTGTCTTTGTTTAGAAATACCAGTACTTTTCCTGTCTTGTGCTTTCAAATTTGTTTTGGTATAAAAGTACCCCAATATGAAACGGAGGGATTTAATCACAGTCCTATCAGCAAGGTAACAACATCAGCATCTCTTCACTCTCTTCA
Organism: Urocampus carinirostris; assembly: GCF_059441175.1. Lineage (NCBI taxonomy): Eukaryota > Metazoa > Chordata > Actinopteri > Syngnathiformes > Syngnathidae > Urocampus > Urocampus carinirostris. Next base: position 34,214,018 of record NC_142356.1, on the reverse strand, counting down.
CACGCACTGTTGACTCCAAGCAGTTCCTAGATCCACAAAGTTTCCTCCTGAATGGGGATGTGAAAGGTGTTCCAGCCCATTCCACCTTGCATCTTAGTCTAATGCTCTGGTCTTGTGGAAAGTGCTTGTTACTTTATTATCACTTGGGTGAGCGGATGAATGTGCGCTTAGCTCATAAAGTAAATGTCCCCAAAATACACACACACCACATTAGAACAGAACCATCAAATGTCACAGTGAACGATTTTCACAACCACCAAGAAACAAGTCAGTCACAGCAGGATATCACAGCAAGGCCACACTTCAGACATCAATGCTCTTGACCCACTCAAGTCGAGTTTATTTCGATTCAATTGACAGGATCCATCAATTCAATAAAATTTTGATGAATCATGTAGTACTCGAAGAAGAAAGAGGTGTACCCACAACCGAGTGAGTTAGTTGCCATGATCGTCCGGAAGTTTTAAGCTGAGGGAGGTCACTGCAGTTATATATGACAAACCAGTACCTACCCAGTTCTCCTCGAAATTAATCATGAGGCTGATGTTGGCAGGTCACTCGTATAGCTATCTTCCCTGGATCTAGTGCAGGGGTTTGCAACCCCCAAAAAATTTTAAAAGAGCCATATTGGAACAGAAAAAAATATTTTTAAATAACAAATGTTTAGAGCTGCAAAATATTAAAAGCTTTATATAATCAATATAAGGAAGGCAAGACATACTGTACATAAGTACTGTACTGTATGGTTCTATACTCATTGGAAAATATTAGGAATATTTGTCCTCCTACAGAAACCATACAATTTTCTATTATCAAAGCCAGAGGAAGCCACAAGGGAGCGCCAAAGAGCCACATGCTGCTCCAGAGCAGTGTTGTTGACTCATGATGTGGTGCAAAGTAATTAATAATTAATAATGGTGACGGATTACCAGAGGTTGAAGTTGGTCAGGCAATAAAGACATTGAGTAATTTAACATTTGACAAAAAGGAGCCCACATTCCAGGGATGGGTATTTATACATCAATATTTGTATAGATGAACAACAATTGTTTTATTTAAAAATAAATATACAAAATTTGGAAATAAATTCAAACATAGATTTAAAGTTTCCACGTTTTGATAATAAAAGCATACCTATAAACGTATACGTTTTCAGAGTATTTCCTACGTTTTTGATCATTTCAAATTTGTGTAAATTGTATGACCATTTTTGTACGGAGGATTTATTTATTTATTTATTTTTACTTTTTTTGTTGGACCAATCTTGTCTTGCCAGTTTTGCTTGTATTCTGGATCATTGGCATTTGGCTTTCTGTGAGATTTCTAGCTCATCCAATATCTGAAATAACAACTGTAAATAAAAAAAAGGAAAGTTGATTGTGATGGCCGCCGCTCCTAGGACAAGGGGAAATTGGAGTATTCTTTTTTATCAAAATCAGAAATAACTGTGTCTCACCATTTGCCAGGAGACTGTGGTTGTTTTCAAAGAACATAATATCAATATCAATATGCTGACTACAAAAATCTAACAGGAAACAAATGCTGTGAAAAGGTGAAGTAACTGTAAACTGTTTTAAGGGCACAGCAGCGCTTTTTTTACAAGACCCAGCAGGTCGAATGAAAATGCAACAAAGGTGAGCTACGAAATCGCGACGCTAATTTCCAAGCACTGCAAACATTTCAATGAGGGTAAATTTATTAAATAGTGTTAAAAGAATGCCAGGCTGAATGGTTGGCCTTCAAACATTTACAACTTTCTTTGGACATTTTGGACACCTCTGTAGTAAGGTTTATCATTTTAATTACATGTCCATGTACAGAAGTTCCTATGTTTTACACAACATTGTTCTATTTAATATTTTATGCACTATAGCTGATATTGGTGTATAGCCAACAGGATATTACCATCAATGTTTCAGTCCTCCTTTATAGTATTTATTTTATTGCGTAGAGTTTTGAACTGGTAAATCGGGTATTTCAAATTATGAAATCTCAATAACAGATTGAGCGGGACAAAACAAGTATAGTAATCCCTCTCTACAACACGGTTTACTAATTGCTACTTCACAGATTTGCATCGTCCATTGTATTCTGCATTGTACATTGTATTCTTCACTATGATTGGCTAAACAGTTTCTATGTGTATCATTAATATTTGACGATACAGAAAAAATAAAAAGATTAACAAAAAATATTTTTCAAAATACTGTACTTGTATTTGTTAAGCAAATGTTTGAGCATTGTAAGAGGATTTGTTCTTTGGTTTCAGTGTATGATTATTTCATTGCATAGTCATTGTAAACAATAAAGGCTTCTACTTCACAGTTTTGGCCTATCACAGGTTTATTTTTTAACCTACCCCCCACAATAACAGAGTGATCACTGTATTGTAATTTTAACGTTTCGATTTGAGAAGTGCTTGAAAACTACAGAATAGGTACTGTTATTGAATTATAACAAACTTAGGTGCCTCGACTGCTTTGTGCTATTTTTCAGTTCCAAAATACAAATTCCAAATACAACTTCAGAAGGCGCATGGTATTTTTCAGACAAAAACAAAGCCCCATACATGGAACAGTCTATATAAATACAAAATATAAACAGCATACATTGAAATGCAATTAAAATCTTCGTGTGATGTCATTTTAATGAGAGATAGGTCTTAAGTGAGTGTTTGTTTGAATTCATGGGTTGATAAACATGACGAAATCTGCTCTTCCCACGGGTGAGGATAAATGTGTTGCATATGAAACTATGGACCTTTCAGCTTACGAAAAAAAATATGAAGTTGTTGGGCAGTTGAACAAGTTCTGGTGATGGCAAAAAATATGTTCTGACCCAATCAACAGACAATTATTTATATTATGTTTACCGTAAAATTCAGAATGCAAGTGGCAACTTTTCCCCCAAGCTTTCAACCCTGCGGTTTATGCAATGATGATGCTGATTTATGCATTTTTCTAATGGCCGCCAGGGGCGCCCGACCAGTAAAGGTGAGAGTGAGTGAGGTTTTTTTCAATCAGAAATTGCACTTAAAGTAAATAAACAAAAATTACTGCCCATGCCCTTGCTTTATTTATTTATGTATTTATTTATGTATTTATGTATTTTTTTTTTATTCATTTATTTATTTGTTTATTTATTTATGTATTTATTTATTATCGCATAGGCCAAAGTGACCACCTGATTAACGTGAATAAAAAAAAGAAAGGGCATGCACAAGTGTTTTAACCAAATACACATTTGGGACCTTCTTTTATCTGAAAAACATTTGGGATTAGGGGTATCTGGCATAGTAGGCAGGATCATATTGATTTTTTCGATAGTTCCTCTGTTTATTGGGCAGTTCTAGACTTCTAAAAATGTATTGCAAAACATTGTGTTATGTAAATTCTAAGGGAAAAAAATTCTCCAGTATAAGATTAATATTCAGTTGGACTGTTTGGAATAAAATGAAACAACCGAATCACAAGCATTATCTCCTAAACAAGAGCGTGTTTATATAATATTCCCAGTGCTTGGTCCTGTTAAATTTATGGTTTGAAAACATTCCTTTGCACTGCTTCCCCTTTCTTCTGTCCTCCTCACTGGCAAACTGTTTATCTGGAGGAAGATGAAAAGCTGACTTTTTGCTCATTGATATAAATAAATGGAGCTAGAGAGAGTGATGCGATGGAGCCATGTAGGAGGGCAGATATCCTTGGGGCAACACAACCAGTAGGATAACTTTATGGATCTTACATATGAAAGGAGAAGAAAGTGAATTTTGTTAAAGGACAAGAAAGAAATGGAGAGGGAGTTAAGCAATGAAATGCAGGAATATGAACACGGGTTCAAGACGGCTCAACCAATTTTCATGAAGATTTGCACAGTTGTACTTTAGGCCTACGCAAGTGTCTTCAGCTAGTTTGTGTAAAGGCACCCCCAATTAGTACCAACATAATATATAAACATCTGCTTTATACCTATGGACATAAATATGTTTATTCCTGATGTGGACTACGTTTCAGATACCGGGATGTTGTAATTGGGGCCTGTGCAGTCCTCTGAGACTTTTTGTGATTAAGGGCTATTCAAATCAATTTGATTGACTTAACTTCGGTTTCTTGGGGTGTACTTTTGTGGGATCTTTCACAACTTCTGGCGGCCAAATTACCTACTGCAGCTCCTGAGCAGCTACTACTCCAAGCAGCCGAATCCAAAATAATATGGTAACCAACCGCTTTATTGATGCAATTGTTTCTTACGCACAGGTTTCAACAAACCATGACCCACAACGCCAGGCCAATCTGCTTGTTATTGTATAAACCGCATAGTTCAAAATCTAGGGGAGAAGTATTGTCTTATGGTTCGTTTCTATACAGGATCTCCTGATGGACTTGTATGACGCAGTGGGTCTACTTAACCTAAAAATGCGAAATGTTATCGATGTGATGGTTGCAAGGAACATGTGTGCAATGTACTGTACACTTGATCTCTTACACCTGCGGTAGTTGAAATTCATTCCTTCCAAACACCAGTTAACCTTTCTTCTTCGTCTAAGGCTGACGCGTCATGGCGTTTTATTAACTGTGGCAGGTGATGTATTACCACACTTCCCCTGCAAGATTACATTACCTCTTAACTTTCTCCCCATATTCCTCTTCGCTTCCACTCTCCCTTATCTCTGCTCCTTCTGACTCACTCCCTCCTACCCGTTTCTGGACTCTTACCACCTGTAATAACATGAAAGGGTGGGGGAGGTGACAGAAAAAGAGAAGACACGGGAGCAGCCATATGTTGCACATGAGAATGTTCTCAGGGGTGAGAAGAGAAGATGTCTAAAGATGAACCGGATAGAGAGTGACGCAAGGAAATAGAGAGGGATTGCCTGTATTGACACGTTCTTAAAGCAGTCATTTGGCAGCTCGTAATGGATGCCATGGGACTCCAAGGAAAAGGACGTTCATAACAAGCTTCCAAAATGGAACACAATTAGGGATACATGGCTGAAACCATGAAATTTGGCAGAAAAAGCTCAAAAGCAGGCTTCATGCACGTAATCTTCTACTTTACACGTTTGTTTTTTCTTTCCCTAGTTTAGAAACATGGCATTAAATAGGGATTGCTTGAGCTATCCTTTACAGGTCTAGAGTCTTTGTTTTATCCACCTTTAAAATAACTGTGATCAGTGGCAGACAGTGCAGTCCACACCTAGGTCTATAGTAGTGCTACGTATGATTCAGTCCAACCCTTATCTATGTATGGCTCTAAAACGTTTACCACTGTTACAACTACGACACATATAAAAAAAGTATCAGTAATAACGACATAAACATTCAATACTATTTAAGAATTTAAGCGCATTTTGCTCACCCAAAATCACTTTTATTTTTGCACAAAATCCATCCTCTTTTCTTTCCTAAAGAAGATTTAAATTACTCTGTCGTACATATTCTGTTTGTGTTACAGTTTCATCAAGAAGTTATTTTCTATAGCCATCGAAGCTAATGCTGTCAAATTTGTGGCATAAGGTTTCATTCATTTCAAGGCTGGAAAAGTCAGTTCGATGGAAGCAGTGGACACTGCAATTTTTTCTAGTCATTTTTGTTGTGATACTTGCATTTCCGCTTCCCGCTAGCAGGCTCAAGCTCCCATACTCATAATCTAATCGACTAAACCAACAACTTTATCGTCACTTATTTTAAGTCTAAGGTCCTGCAAAGCTGATTGTGAAGGCGTCCATGTAGACTTCTGACAAGTGAGGGCTTGAATGTGATAGGTTAAAAGCTTAAAATGAAAGCACACATCTGGATGCCGCACAACCAGTTAAAAAAAGTAAGTAAGCTGAAAAACTATTTTGAATTATTTAATAAGTATTCATGGAAAAAATATAATTACCATCACATGATTCGAATATTTTTTAAGCCAGCAAAGAAGGCCTTTCCCTGACTTCCCACCACTGTTTGGGATTCAAAAAACCTCTACATTAGGGTGTGATTTAAGGGAACTTGAACGACTCATGTCCAGAGGACAAATCAAAACCATCCACTTAGAAGGATAGCGACATGTGTATCTAATTGTCTTTTGCTGACACAATATTTATTAGAACAGTGGTTCTCAATTGATCTGACTTCAGGGCCCACCATTCCACTCTATTTACAAGCTTGGTCAGCTTGTGACCAAACAGAGAAAACAATTCCTTTTCTCAAAATTGTTTAATGAAAGGATTGTTCAATTAAAACCGTAGATGGCAGAAATGGCGGGTGTCAACTTGGATTTTCAGGGCATTATCGCCATCTACTCTTATGGATTGTTATTGACCCTAAGTTTTGTTTTTTTCTTAGCAAAATATTGGCTAGGCAAGAACCTGCGACCCACAGGTAAAGGGTCTATGGCCCAAAAATAATTGTGACTCACCAGTTGAGAAACACTGTCTTAAGATATTCTTAGATAATAGAAAGTTATTCAAATACATTGGTACATCTTTGTATTAAATTAATTAAATTCTAGAGACGTTTCAAAAGCAAAAACTTTTTGTCAGTAGAAACTCATTTGAACCTATGACTGGCTAATGCAGGGGCAGGTACCTATGGCCCATGTGGGGCAAACACAGACAATGAGCCTACCGAACAAAAATGGTAAAAATATAATGATAGTATATCATCACACTAATATCATACATGTATCAGTTCCTATCTTGGTCATGTAATCATATTGCAGGTAAAAAATACAGCATTTCTACCTGACTAAAATGTGATTCTTTTGATATTAGCATTTTCTTCTCCAATGTCCTAAAACTCCATCCATCCATCATCCATTATCTGCACCGCTTATCCTCAGTAGGGTCGCTGGGGTCTGGAGCCCATCCCAGCTGTCTTCGGGCAGTGGGCAGGCGACACGCTGAACTGGTTGTCGGCCAGTCACCGGGCACACAGAGACATACGACTCACTCGGTCATTCAAACCTAGGGACAATTTGGAGCTGCCAATTAACCTGAAATGCTCGTTTTTGGAATGTGAGAGAAAACCGGAGTGCCCGCAGGAAACCCGCTCAAGCACAGGGAGAACATGCAAACTCCGCACATGAGGATTCGATCCCATGACCTCAGAACTGTGCCGCCGATGTGCTAACTACTCAAATGCCATGCCACCCTTGTCCTAAAACTGACTTTGGCAGTTAGGTCATTAGTGTGACGATATGGGAAAAAAATTAAATAATAGTTGTTCTGGTGTCAGTCTTGACCCAAGTCTCCATTCAAGTAGGCCTTGTAAAAAAAATCATTTAGCATTTTTCCATATTTGCTAATATTTTTATGATGTATTTATCATATTTATCAAGATATTGATTTAATTTATGCGACTTAGTGAGTTAGGCTATGGTGTTCAAAGCAGCAGATAAAAAAATGACGTACAAGGGAATCCCATCACATATTTTTTCCCTCTCTCACATTTTGTGTCTTTTATATCAGTTCTTCTTATTTCTATCATGATTTTCATGCTTTATGATATTATCCTATAAATTTTGTTTCATTTTCTCAACTGCAATCCAATTTTGATAACATTCTAAAATGAGATAACACTCACAGAGCGTACTAGTACTTTTATGTGGAAAATACATTTTATGTGGGGGAGTTCTTTAATGATAGCGGAAATTATAATTGAATATCATTAGTCTTACACAAAGCTCTTACACAAAACACCGTTGCATCAAAAGTTAGCTCGGGATAAAAATAATTTCAGTACAATGTTGCCATATTTTTTTTTCCAATTCTTGACACATTTGCAGCAACATTATTATTATTATTAAAAACTTGTTCTTATAAAGATGTATTTTTTTATTCTAATGTGGGCAATTTTGCATTTTGAATAACATCAACCTGACAAAGTCAGTGTGGTCATTGCTATACCGTGACGCAGTTGAGTTTGTTGTCTTCCAATTAGGGAAGCATTTTTTTTCTCGCCATGTTTTGTTGTTGCAGCAATTAATGTATGACATGTTTTTGTTATCTCGTCCACAGTATTTATTGACTAGGGATGATTTCTTCCACCCTTTTAATAGCCGACAAAACCAGCGCTGGGGTTGAGCAGTTCCATTGAGGTTATTACTACACAGAATATTCCGGATTTTCATTCTTGGATTTTCATATTTCCCAAATTTTAATTGAGAATCGGCCAGATGCTAATGCTTGTTGTTGATACTAATTTCTAATGCTAATACAGATTGTAACAGAGAGTGATTTCAGCTGCTTGAAAAAAGTTAGTTGTTAGTATTGGGCTAATCGCAGCTAGTGACTATAAAGCAATGAAAATACAGCAAAAACTAATGGCTAAACCTAAATATGTTCTTACTATTTAAAATAATTTATCATTTTTGCGGTTTATTGTGTGCATTCATTTTCAAATTTCAAAAATATTTTTCTAAACGACATGGCGCCAAAGGAGGCCTGACAGCTTCCCACAGGGTCCTTTTATGATTCTATCATGTTTTGCGATAGAAAAAGGAAGGCGGAATAGAGTCAAATGCAATGACCTGTTGCAGTGTATGCGAAGATTGGGATTTATGTGTCCAGTTCCAAACCCAGTTGGCGCTCTCTGGGGGAAGTTGGCGGACCAGATCCTGACAGTTGGTAAAGAAGTTTGTATTTTTTTTTTTACATAGCGTGAAATTCACCTAGAGGGAGCTAACTGACATGATTACTCATTGCACTCACCTGTGCCCACTCGCTTGGCGCCAGCTGCTGCAAGTTGCCTGATTGATTTCCCTCCTATTTATAACCAGTACTCCAGTCACTCCTTGTCAGTTTGTCAGCGACCCTCCGCATACGCAAGGCAAGCACTTTGACTCTGGCTCCTGTCTGTACCATCTTCATCCGTATGCCACTCGTCTGTTCCTGATTTCCCGTTTGTCTTCGGGTTTTACCCATTGACCACGCTCTGATCTCCCGCTCCTGCTGACGACCCGTTTTTGACCATTTGACCACGCTCCGATCTCTCGCTCCGGCAAATCCACTTCCGCATCCCGATCACGCTCCGATCCCGTGAGCTGCTTGCTCCCCCTGTCCAGCGAGCACCAGATCGCTGGCGTTTGTTTCCTCGATATCCCAATAAACCTTTGTGTGAAACGTATCGCGTTTGGGTCTACCATTTGTTCTGGTTCTGACACTAACAGGATTATCCACCATCTTGCTGCTACATGTACCAAAACCAAAAACAATGCGAGAGGGTGTGTAAAATAGTAAGAAGAAAAAAATGGTGCGGTTTGGTCATTTTGAGTCTATGTAGTTTGTGTAATTTCTTGGAATTTGTAGTACTCATTTTCAGTTGCACTTTACAATACAGCAACGTCTCACAGTTAAATATTAAACATTGGCCCTTTAACATTATAACGCACATAACCCAATGTTTTAACTTATATGCGAAATGTGAAAATCTCTGTGGTTCTTTGATTTATTCTACTTCTCACTCCAACGCATTGCATCCAGTGCCTCCCTCAATGTTTATTGGCTCAAACTGCAAGGCGGCAAAGTCTGATAAAATCCGTAATGCGAGATGAATGCGGAGATGCATGTTAATAGCCTGATTGAACGGCCTCTCAACACAACTTCTGAGCGGCAAGCCTGAGCCTGGAAGATTCCGATGGTCTCCTGCATCCAAATGTGTTTTCATCCCTCCTCTTTCAAGAGAGGATGTAATGTGTCACAAGTGATGGAAGGCAGCGAAAGACATTATAGCTTTTTATCTGTTTATATTGCAGCATAAGGAGCCGTGACACCTAACGCAGATAAATACTATCATTATCAGTTCTGCCTCTCACAACTCACCCGTCTGTCGATTATCCGTCATATCCATCATGCCCATACTTTTGACTCCTCCTACCGACACATATCCACACCCACAATCTTTAAAAAAAAAAAAAGTCATATCAGTATCCATCATATTCCGTGCTATCAAGTCAAAGTAAGATTTAGTACTGTGGTTTGGATGAATAAGTGCACCGTGGGTGAGTTTATATTAAATTGCCGACTGATGTGAGCCAGATTGCGTTTGGCCAGTCGATCCATTCATCTACGCTAATGCTCTTTTTGCATTCATCCATTTCAAGAGGAGAGACACAGAGAGAGGACGACATGGCTGGGGCTGGGAAAAAAGGGCAATTTTTTTTCCGTTTGGTGCAAAAGGTGCCTTTTAACAGGCCAAAGGGAAATATCTTGTGCACTTTTATCAGTGGGTATTTTTTGTTTTTTATGTACATCAAATTATCTCTTTTTTTCAAACTGGTTTGGGACCCTGCCTTTATTATGATTTTATAATGCACCCACATCAAAAATGACACAACATCAACAAAAATAAGGTATTGAGAGGGTCATGGTGGTGATCAAAAGTGCTTGTTCTACGTATTCCAACTGTAAGTGACATAATTTTCCAGGGAAGAAGAGCTCCCGGAGTATAGCAGAGCCCATTTCCTCCATAGTTTGCAGTGCGAGAACCGTGTGACAGGAAATCGTCTTTTAGTCGTAGTTTGGTAACCAACCCAGACAACTGCTGACTCATGTCTCACGAAGACTTCTTCACATCTTTGAGGCACTCCAAGATGACACTGTTATTCCTGTGATTTCCTCCGTGCACCTTTTCAAATGTCACTCGCTTTCCTTTCAATACACCTCAGCTTTATTGACAAATTCCAAGCCGTTGCTGGCAATTTGAGGGTTTTGACGGGCAGCTCATGACCGGTATTGTCCACAACTGATGCCAAAGTTGTATGATTCTGTAAACTGGTTAGGGGCTTTAGCCAAAGGAGTGAAAGCAGCAATCTGCAGATCAAAGAGCTCATTGGCCTGCCTCCGCTTCTCCAGCAGGAGATACTTGCGCTTCTTCTTGGCCACCTGACGGCCCAGCGCCCCCTCTCTCTCCATCAGCAGCCTAGACTCTACTTGTGGATTCTGCTGGGCCATGTTATGCTGAATTTTTGCAATGAGGTAGGCCAGGAGCAATGTTTTCCTTTCAATGTGCAGCTTGTCATCTTTTTGGCTAGTCTCTGTGTTTTAAGGCCCGGTCACACAGCCTTTCGCGTCTGTATCGCGGGTAAAATTTTGAGATTTTTTTTTTTGCCCGTGGTTGCCCGCGGTGGAAAATGTGCAAAATTGGCCGGCGACTGTTTCGCGTCCTAATCACGGGTAACCGCGGCTGCATCGCTGTGCCGCCCGCGGTTACCCGTGGTCTAAATTTTTGAGCAGCGCAAAACTTTTTCGCTGAATTTCTTACCGCGTGTAAAGCACGGCTGTATCGTGTCTGTATCGCGATCTCAAAGCGTCCTACAGCGTCCGCTTCACTGGCAGAAATTTCTGTCCATGATTTAGCCTCGATACGCCCGTGAAAGGCTGTGTGACCGGGCCTTTAGCCCCAATGTCCAAAATATCTAAATCTGGCTGTAGGCGGTGTCTGTCGGAGAAGGTTGATTACAGGACCGTCCTTTGTAAGATTGATGGCTTATCGTGATGCTTTGGATAGTCAGAAAGTTGGTGGTACGCGTAGAGTGCACTTAGCATGGTTGGGTATAGGTGACAATAACTTTTGCTGGAAACTGCCAGAATTTCTTTGAGGGGGGTTTAGTCTCAGATAGACATGACCTCTCAGCTGCTTGAAGGACAATTGTTGCATTTGTGGTTTTGAAAGCTGCCGAGCCCTTGGAGCATCATGAGGAGGTGCCGGCTTGCACCTTTCACTGTTTTAGCTGAGGAGGATTTCAGTTATGAACTAACTGAATCGTTTTTCAGTGAGTTACTCTTTTTAGCTCTGTTAAATTTACACAAATTGTAAATGATGTGAAAATATGTCTTTGGCATTGAGTCTGCACACTGTAGGTAAGCTCTACTTACTGTTATGGTTTATATACTGTATATTGAAGTACTTACGTATTAAGTATCAAAGTATTTAAATAAAGTATATTTGTTGGGTGTCGATAATCATGACAATTTAAGAATACGTTTTGGGGAAATGTATTGTATTGGAAAGTTTTATGTCTGTGTGAGATAGCAAAACTTTATATGTAACTTTAACATCAACAAAGTTTGTCAGTTTCAATTGTCTTGTCATTATTTATTTATTTACTTCTACTTAAAACATGGGTATGGATGAATTTGTTTACGACAAATTGATGTATTTTCCGGACGATTAGGTGGCCCCCAAATTGGCCAGAAATTGCGCCTTGGATGTGGATGAAATTGGAAATTGGCATTACCTGTCTTGTCCTGCACGGTTGTCATGGCGCCCAGCTGGCCCCACCCCTTGACACCGGCTGAGATGCATTGGACTGATTGCTTTTGGAGTACTTAAACTCTCCTTTTGGGACTGCCCGTTGCCAGACCATTGCTTTACCTTGTTGAAGACCAGTTTATGCCTGTTTGATCAGTGTAGTGCCTAGTTTGTAATTTTGATTGCCTTTGAACCTGTTTTGTTTTGTCTTTGGTCCGTTCGTGTGTTGGACAACTTTTATTTCCTAATTAAAGTGACAGATCGTCTACGCATATGAGTTCCGACTTCCCGCTTCCCGGTCCGTTTTGTAACATTACCATGTTCGTGAAATTACAGTTTAGTCAATTAATTGTATTGCTGCCAACAATTGGATCTATGGTGGCACCGGGTCGTCAGGCTGTACTTGCCCATTACACACCACATGAAGTGGTGCCCAAACGACCCAGGCAGTCAAGTGATCTCTAAATGTGAAGTTAAATGTTATTTGATATGTAAAGCCAAAATGGTAACTAATGTGTGTAAAGAAATGCAGCGTTAAAGAAACAAATTATGTTGGGAGAAAATATCTGTCTTTTTTATAGATGAAGGGTAGTTTTTGTGTAGTAATGGTATTGGTATGTGGTATCAACATTGAGGACTACTCCTGATTTGGGTGTCACTGTGAGTGTTGAAAAACTCTCCATGTTTTAACCGTGCAGGGCACACGGAAAAAATAATGAACACAGCGGATTTAAATAGGTATTCTTTTCCAATTCAGTCTACGTAAATCTGATTTGTTGCAACAAATTTCAAGAGCATGAGCATACATTATTCACAAAATTACTTCATTCGTTTAACCCAAAATCACAATTTGTAAGTCACCCAATTTTTTTTATTTTTATTCTATTTTTTAAAATAGCTTGATTTTAGCTTTGTGTGCTACAAATAATTAGTTTAAATAGATTAATCCTCTAATCTCAGCCTTTTTTTATTCATTATCCATAGCATTAGAAATACTGGATGGCGTAAGACTCATACGGCAGGTGAGAATACAAAGGAATCACTCAGTACACTCATGATTGGTGGCAATGAAAGTTAGTTTTTCTTCATTGTATCATTTGTTTACTATCTTCTAAATTTTGTGCAGGAGTAACATTCATCATACGTTATTTGTGGCACATTAATAAATCATCTAACATACAAAATGTAGGTTGATTTGTTTTTATGTGCAGACGTTATGGATTTATGTTCGGTTAAAAAGTTAAAATACATTAAGAAGTTGAAATACTTCTGCTCAGCCTTTTTGAGGAGAACTGATGTTATAATTTAAGATATCTGGTTGCGATGAAAAACTATAATTTCTACACCACATGATCTTACTGAGGCTTTAAATCAGTGAACTTGCTTGAAAAATATTTTCTCATGGGTAAAAACTATAAAAGCACATCAAAAAAGCATTATCTAAAAATAACTGCACATATTATATCAATGTTTTATGTTCTTTGTCCGTAGTATTTCAAAGAATCAAAAAGAATCCATGCTCATCATGCATTGCTGAAAGTGCCCAGGTCAAAATATAAATGATGGGATGGCCGAGCCTTTTCTGTTGCCGCCCCCATGCCCTGGAATCAGCTCACAGTCTTGATGTGTCTTATATCTGACCTGTGCCTCTGTAAATGCGGGCTAAAACACACTTCTTCAGAAGAGTTTTGAATACTCGGTAGTATGACGACACGTTTACCTTATATCATTTTATTTGATACTGTTGTATTTTATTGTTTCTACTGTCTTTTATTGTTTTTATTTATTTGTCTGGTTTTGCTTCTCTTTTGTTACTCTAAAGCACATTAGTACACCAAAAGGATTGTTGTAAGGGCTGTATAAAAAAAGTACATGTATGTATTATGTTTTGTTTTTCCTGTTTTTGCTGACAAATAAATAATGTAGCACAAATGAATAGATATTTGCTACATAACATGAAGTCAAAATGGTCATATTAATACTAAAAATTAATGCAGTCTGTTTCCAATGTATCCACTACATTCCAAATCAGTTTAAGAGGGTTATCAAATGAGGTTGACCAGATTTTCCAACCCACAAACTGCTTCAACTTTAACTTTGTTGTGAAATGTTCTACCTGCACAACATACAGCACAGAAGAAACTTAATTTTCCTCATGTGCAAACATGGAAGAAATAGGGCAGATTACAAATAACAAATAGTAGCAAGCTCAAAAAAATAAAAAATAAAGTATACGTATAAAAATAGGTTTCCAATAGAAATCATGCAAAGAATAGTCGAAATCTAAACAAAACAGTTTTGCATTGGTTTGTCAGAAGGCGAAGGGTGGGAGGGAGTAGGTTAGGGAAGAGTTCAGAGTCCAGGCAGTCTGATGGAAGAAGCTGTTCTTGAGCCTGCTTATTCCGGACCCTGCAGTCTTTTCCCTGATGGCAGCAGGTTGAAGAGGCTGTGAGATGGGTGGGTGCGGTCACCCGCAATCTTGGAGGCTTTGTGGGTGAGGCTGGAGTTGTAGATGTCCAGGAGAGGCAAACTAATGTGATAATTTCTTATGTTGCCCCCACCTAAAAAAGCAACTCTTGAGTCAATCCAGTCAGATGCTGTGTTATTCCTTTATCGAATGCTAAATGATATTTCAACCAGCGCTAAATAAGTCCCTTTCGCTCACAAATTAAAACTGTAAAGCTGCTTTCAAACTTGAGTTAAAGCTATAAAACTGCTATAACACTCAAGGTACCTTTTGACAGGAAATTATGACATTATTTTAATAATAACTATAACTTTAATACTTAATGTTAACTGTTAGGGTTTGGTGCACCTAGTGGGGCACCAAGTGGGTTTGGAACTGGGCAAAGGTCAAGTCATGTTTATTTCTATAGCCCTTAATCACAAATAGTCTTGAAGGGCTGCACAGATCAAAGACTATTGCAAACTACTATTATGACACCACTCCCTGATCTGAAACCTACATGAGGGCAAATAATACACACAACTGTCCCCAATAATCCTGACCCTTTAAAAGGACATTTCGGAGAGCACACGTTTTCATTTGCTCTGTCATTGCTGCCTTAGGTTTGGGCTCTGTTTGTTTTATGGGCATCTTCTTAGTTTGTCTGTGCCCACTTGTTTATTACTTTTGTCCTGGTATTTATTATTTATACAATCTTCATTTTGACCACCTCTGCCTCCAGTTCCTGACTCCCACAGTATGGGTCCACCCCAAAAATTTAACAAAACGACCCGACCACCAAAGGACCCAGAGGGAGGCTTCCACATCTGTGACCCGGCGGCGGCGTTTAAATTCCTATGTCAGCAGCGAGGAAAAATGAAAAATGCGAGGACCATCAAGGTTGTTTCACTTTCATTGCCTTACTAATAATGGGGTTAAGTGATAAATCATGTAAATTTTCTTGAAGCTCTTGAAGGATGATCACGATATTACTGATTTTCTTTTTCTATTTTATATTAAAGCCGGTTTCATTATTGGTTTAGATAAGAGCAAGCATCACATTGACTCTCATGTTGCGTTTGTTAGCATTGCTTGCTAACAAATCCATCCATCCATCCATCCATCCATTATCTGCAACGCTTATCCTCAGTAGGGTCGCGGGGGAGCTGGAGCCCATCCCAGCCATCTCCGGGCAATGGGCAGGGGACACCCTGAACTGGTTCCTAGCCAATCACAGGGCACACAGGGACACACAACTCATTCGCTCATTCACACCTAGGGACAATTTGGACCGGCCAATTCACCTGAAATGCATGTTTTTGGAACGTGGGAGGAAACCGGAGTGCCCAGAGGAAACCCAGGCAAGCACGGGGAGAACATACATACTCCGCACAGGAATCTGTTCTGTCAATTGTTTATCAAAGCTGTTGATTTCCTGTTCGTTGTAACCTTGTGTCTGATGATAATTTAACAAAAAACAAAATGTGAATCAATCAATCAAGCTAAATTAAGATATGTTAAAGTATCCACACTTTAGACATAACCATTGCTTTGCAACCTAGGTCATTATCACGATGGACCGTTACCCCAAGAAAACTGGTCCAGTCTGGCAAAAATAAGCCAAGCTAATAGTTTTTCCATGCATTCATGGAATGTGTGGGTTGATGTATTCCTCCCTGCTATCTCATTTTGCTGATAACATACATACAACAGTAACCCTAGGTGAAATATAACTTCGCGATGGTTTTAGTCCAGGCTGTTTCAGTAATGATATAGTGCTTTGGAAGATTAAGTCCCACATTCACACGGATCCAAGTTTACTTTTGTTTGTGGAACAAATCATGTTGGACTCAAGCCAAGTTGGGCTTGTGTTTGTGTTGATAAATCCAATCACTGTGTTCAATCTCGTACTCTCTGCAAAGGCTACACAATGTCCCAGTATCTTACAGGTTCCAGCATGAATCATTTATATGGGACAATATCAAAGAACTTAAAAAATGAAACAAAGTCACATCTTGTTCTGCATTTCGGTTTCCTAGTTTCATGTACTGAGACCACACCTTAATCCCTCTTGTGATATTTCTCACAACTTGATCTTCATCCCCCAGCTTCAAACACTTCAAATTTACAGAAATGAGACCCACAAAACCTCAAACACAAGAGCGAGGTCTGGGCCAATGCCAGGAAGTTTCTAAAAAGCCAAATCGCCCCTAAGCTGATTGTGAATGTTTTAGAGGAGGCAGGGGGTTTCTGCGGAGGATGAGAGCATTCTCGTTCCTGCCCGTCTACCACGGATTTGGAATTAGACTAGCGGCTACCTGTTCTAGCACAACCTTCTCATCTCCTCAAACTAATTAGAATTTGAATTATTCCGGGGGAGACACATCGGCTTTATGTTCATGCGTTTCCAGATGTTATGTGTGTGCGGAGACAAAAAAGGATGATCAGGAGTGGGATTTTTTTCACCTCTTCGCTCCATGTATTTCTAAGCCAACGTGTCAATTAAAACTGATCAGACTCAATCTGAGCTTTTGGGCTGTAACAAAAAAGAAAAGCACACATCCAATATCAGAATCAATCGGAATTTCCTTGTTTCGGTGAAGTCTGACGGAAACTCACTCAACTACAAGGACAGGTGGGAGTGGATTTTGCGGGATTGTGAAAAGAAAACAACAGATATTTGTCAATCAGTAATCCTAACTTTTATTGTGTTTTTCTAACTGTCCTTGCCAGCTGTATTTTGGCAGGATAAACGTCTAACTTAATTGGCTTTAACTCTAAAAGCAAATAAAAACAAAAACATTCACACGTGTAAAATTTAAATGAGCAATGCATAAAGCTAAACCAGAGCGGATACAATGGCTAGCAAAAATACTGTAAAGCACCACTCAAAGTTACACACTGAAACTGTATCTTAAATGACTTGTATCTTTTGATTTTAAGCCTTCTCACATAAAACTATGGTCATGAATACAAATATATCACTAGTTAGTTTTTTCTGACAATACAAACCATTTTGGTTTAGATAACTCCTGTGACGTGGTGAGGTTTGAGTCTGGTAAGGCACAGACAGATTTAAAAATAAATCATTGTTTGATCGGTAGAGCAACAAAGCGAAGTATAAACAGGAAAAAAAAAGTTGAACTGCCTTACGTTACCGTAACTTACCTAACCTTATTAAATAAGTCTATACACTGCTCCTTTTGAATACATAAATAATCCCTCATTATGAAAAAAAGACCATGCAACAAGGAAAAAATACTAAATAGCTTTACTTATTATTACAGTAGCTTGCTAATTCTACCACCTAGTCCAAGGGTCGGGAACCTTTTTGACTCAAAGTGCCATAAAAGCAAAAAATATTAATTTTATTTTGGGAAAGAGCCACACCATATATTATGAGACAAATTTACTAAATTGCTAAACCCGCGCCCCAGACAAAAGCTTAGTTTTCAGCACATTTATTTTTGATGATTTGATAAAAATTATGAAAAGAGAATAATGCCAGAGCCCCTGTCCCAAAATCAACAAACATACCACTTTAAACTTGTCTCTTTCTTGCAATTACTCAAGATCGCTTAAACTCCTTTTGACCCTTTTTTTCATACATATTGGTTTCAAAACCAGATGCAAGCAGTTATTGTGTAAAAACGTCACAACATTCTGCAAATAGGGAGCCTGATGAGCTCACTTTTGGCGCAGACGGCGTAGGGCGAGAGATGGGAGGGAGTGCTTGCACTTTTTGCATAGCTACACCCATCCCTCCCACTTACCCAATCAAATGACTAAGTTCTCTTCCGGTGTTTTGGCGTATTTACAGTTCTGTGGATTCATCATAAGGTATCTGAACACTGAACACAGATTATAAAGTGAACTTTTATATAAAGGATTCTTTAGCGTTGTACAGCCAAAATGAGTATTTTTTTCCCCCTTTTTTTGTGTGACACCTTGACTGTAAATTGTAGTGAAAAACGTGCCCTATATATACTGCCAAGTAATATCGTAGTATTCAGCTTTGGTTTGGCTTTGCGTGTACCTGAATAGGATAGACTACTCAAGTTTTGAACAAGATGGAGAAATTTTGCATGCAATCAAATTTGTCTCTGAGCCACAGATACTCATAGAAAGAGCCATATATGGCTCCCGAGCCATAGGTTCCCGACCCCTGACCTAGTCTATTGTTTGTGGCTGAGGTGTGATGTAATTTGAAAATTTTGCAATTTTAAAAAGAAAATACACAAATTGTGACGTTCAATGAGAAATAACTTTAACACTGAATAAATTTAAACATTTGATGTATTTTTAACTTATTTTTAACTTATTTCAATGATGATCACGGCAGCGCAGTGGTTAGCGCGTGTGCGGCACAGTTCTGAGGTCATGGGATCAAACCTTCCTGTGTGGAGTTTGCATGTTCTCCCCGTGCTTGCGTGGGTTTACTCCGGTTTTGTCCCACATTCCAAAAACATGCATTTCAGGTTAATTGGCCTGAAATATATATATATATATATATATATATATATATATATATATATATATATATATATATATATATATATATATATATATATATGTATGTATATATGAAATGAAATGATCTGCATTTACCGTAAATTCCGAACTATAAGCCGCTACTTTTTTCCCAAACCTTCAACCCTGCGGCTTATTCGTGATGCGGCCAATTTATGTAATTTTTCTAACAGCCGCCAGTGGCGCTCGAGTACAAAAGGTAAGGTTTAGACCGGTGGAATATATGCGCCGAGGAAGACTGCAATTTCTTAGCTTGTGCACAAATTAAATTAGCGTAGACATGTCCTCATCATGCAAATTGCAAAAAGAAAGGCACATGACGTAGCTTTCAAGCTAAAAGCAAACAAGCAATCCGATAAAGAAGGAAACAGAGCTACTGCACGTAAACTTCACTTAGCGAGCGTGTTGCTAGCGTGTTGTTGAATAAGGGAGCGTGGGACGATGTCTATATGACAAAGTTTCTTTCCCATATTGGAGGAAGATGACTTTGATGACGTCAGTTATAAGGAGGAAGATGAGTACGGTTTACCTGGTTTCTACAAGTACGGTATGTTTTTTTTAACATACCCGTTCACTGTGTTGCGAGCGTGTTGCTAGTAGCGTTTTGCTACCCTTCACAGGCACGGTTTGGGATGAAAGTTATAATATTATAATTAAAGCTTTGAAAACTCTCTCGGTGTACCGTCTTTCTTTGTAAATATGTGTAACCGATGTATAATATGTATTTGTCATGATTGCCGAAGTGAAGACACCTGCGGCAGTCGTGTGGCGCGCTGGAGCGTGCTCCCTGATTGGCCGACGTTTTGTTCTTAAGCGGTCAGCGCCCAGACGAGTTTGTCCGAGCGTACCTCTGTGTTCCTGTGTGTTTATGCCAGATTATCAAGTACTAAAGACTACTCTCTGTTTTGATTCCTGCCTTCGGTTCCGACCTGTTTTCTACCCCACGTTACGACCTTCTCTCCTGCCCTGGCCATCGACCTGTCCGCTAAGATTGATTCTGCTTACTTGTCACGGAACGCCCAACGCTGCTAGCGACATACGTCCGCCAGCTTCCTAAGCCAGCTCTGTCAACTAGTCAATAAAGATTCCTTTCAAACGTACGCATTTGAGTCCGAGATTCTATTCTGGGTTCTGACAGTATTTGCACCTGTATATTTTTGTAATGTATTAATTTGAGACACTTATTCTGATATGTTTTGCGAATTAAAAAAGAGGGGCGGAGCAAACGCGGGCTGACAGGAAGTGGGGTAAAGGTGAGTGAGACCTGTTGTCGCGGCGGACAATAATGGATATATATTTTTCCCACCCTTACTTTTGGAAATATAGACTTTTTTTTCCTTGGATTAGTTTCAACGGGTACCCGGACTCTGCAGGTCTGCATCAAACCTTAACTACGGTATAATTTTCTATTCATTTTGCCGGCTGTAGTTTTTGGACTGTGTACTTTATATTCAGCTACAATCGCGGGACTCAAAGCCGGGTTTGGGCTAATTTTGTGATTGTGTTACATGCTTTAATGTGGGCGCATGCGGCTTATATACAAGTGCGGATTGTGTAAGTACAAAATCGGTTATCCTCTTAAAATGTGGTGGGTGGGTGCGGCTTATAATCAGGTGCGCTCTATGGTCCGGAATTTACGGTATATGGTGCTTTTCAAGTCAAGACTTCCCAAAGCGCTTTACAGTGTGCTTCACATTTCCCAATAGCGGCCGTGCAGCCATGTAAGGCGCTAACCTGCTTATTGGGGGTATTCGGGGTTCAGTGTCTTACCCAAGGGCACTTCGACATGTAACACTGCGATCTCTTGATTCCAAGACGGGCGCTCTACCTCTTTTTTCTTTTTGATTACATCGCAATTCAACATACAGACAATTCCCGACCTACGAAAGTGTTCCGGACGATCGTTCGTAAGTTTAATTTGTTTGTAAGTTGGTTCAGTGCTATAATTTTTTATCTTTATGGTTTATATAAGTATGTTTGAGGCTTGTATAATTAGCCAGTATTGTGTTTTTTTTAAACTAAAAAATAACATTTAATTAAATAATTTGCTCTATAAAGATAAATCAAGTTAGGTTTTACTTACTTTTGGGACTCGCGCTTCAAGAGGTCCTCCGCTGTTCCGACCATTTTCTCAAATGCATCAAGCTTTTTTATTCCATTTTTGTTTCAAAAGAAATGGCTCGCCTCTTCCTTACACTTTACACCAACCATATTGAATGGATGCAAGAGATAATAAACAATACAAACGTCAAAGTTCTTAACATGCTAGCGATACAGTACATTTTGTTATGATTACACACGAACCAGAAAGTAGAAGCCGAATTTCTTCTTTGGTGTGGATGCTGGGTGAACTATCACAGCGCCAAACGGAGGAAAGAAGCGCCACAGTACTGTCCTCTACTCGGAAAAAGGTGCAAACAATACAAAATCTAACTCTAAGCAATTTCCTGGTATTTTCCGACATCCCGAAAAAAATGATCGTATCTGCCGGAATCCGTAAGTTGAATGTTTGTAAGTCGGGGAGCGTCTGTAATCACACCCAAAATTAGATTAAACTATTTCAATAAATGGTTATATGTGTGTTCCAGGCAAGCTTTTTCATTATTTTCAACATTCTAATAGAATAAATTATATAAATTGCTGTATGCGGAATTTTGGAATTCTATTTTGGCAGTGTTCACTTCTTGTTGGAGAAAGACGGTAGCAAGGAAGTAGGGCTAAATAGACTTAGTTAACCACAAAAAAAAAATAAAAAAGAATACAAAATCACAATGACTCAGCACTGGTGAGCGTTTTACAGAACAAGTCTGCGGGCACCTCAGCTGCCCTCTCGGGGGCACGCTGGAGACCCCTGACCTACAGTCACTGGGAACTTACTGACCAAAGATTGAGGCTGGAATCAAACTTATTTGATGATTACTATGACAAGCACGAAATCCTAACAGACATCCAGAGGTCCCCAGGATCTCTTTGGGTCGCCGGCCTGCCGTATAACCAACGAGGACAGTGGAAGAAAGACGGGGCTGCCAGTCGGGAATAGAAAAATATGATAGAATGGGGGGAACTTCGCTGATGACACAACCTTGCTTGGACTCGTCTCCGATGGGGAGGAGATAGCCTTGAAGATGGAGGTGGAGATGCTGACTAACCAAACTCAACACCACAAAATCCAAGGGGGATCACAAACCCAACCCTAATCATCATAAATGAAGACTGAGTGGACAGAGACCACTTCTTCAAACTTCTGGACGTGTGCATCTCCTACGACCTCCCCTGGTCCGCCAACACCAGAGCTGTGGTAGGGAAGTTCCATGAAGCAATTACACTTCCTGACGGTACTAAGGATGGCAACAGACAGTAAAAAAAAGATACAAATAGTAATCAACATAGCATAAAAGATAATTGGCTGCTAACTACCCAGTCTAGGAGACATTGCTGGCTTGAGATGGTGTAGCAGAGCCATTAACATAATAAAACACAATTCCCTGTCCTGGCCAAAACCTCTTTGACCTGTTGCCCTCTTGTAAAGGCCCGGTCACACAGCCTTTTAAGGGCGTATTGCGGCTGAATCGCGGCCAAAAATTTCTGCCCGTGAAGCAGACGCTGTTGGACGCTTTGAGATCGCGATACAGACGAGATACAGCCGTGCTTTACACGCGGTAAGAAATTCGTGAAAGGCTGTGTGACCGGGCCTTAAGCGCTAAAAAACCCCTCAAAACTAGGACTAACAAGCCCAGGGACAGCTTTTTCCCTATGGCTAAAAGCACCAAACGCACATAACTGTGAAAACATATATGGGACTTATTTGGGGTTTTTTTCTCATTCTGCTGGTGCTAAATGAAACTGCGAAAAATATACTATTGCACGAAAATGTGAAATTATATACATAGTGAATTATATTAGTTTTCTTAAGTTATTGCTGCTAAATGTTATTGCACTTTTTCATTGCACTACTGTTACGAATGCACTATTATTTTTCATTTCAAATTTTTTATATCTTTGTCCCGTTTTTTAAGTACTAGGTTGTACTTATTTTCTATTATTTTTTGCCTATTTATTCTGATGGTCAACTCAAGTTATGCTCATCTGTAAAGCCCTTAATAACAAGGAGTCTCAAAGGGCTTCACAAACCACAGAATGTCAGCACCTAATGTGTAGCTTTGCTTTTCAATACTATGCTTCATTATTCATCCTTCTTTGTAAAGTTATAAAGCATAATATTTTATTAAATGATTATTTTTCAGTTTCAAAACAATACAGGTTACTCATACAAGCCTTAAACATACTTATGGCTATAATCATAACGTAAATTCCATACAAAATATAGCACTGAAGCAACTTACGAACAAATTCAACTGTATATAATTTAAAAAAGTAGCAATGTATCTAAACTGTCCTTTACTGTAGAGTCATGGAAAGGAATCTAATATTGTTCTTTCAAATACAGTTCTTTTGCAGGACTTGGTGAAAAATTGAATATTTAATCTCAATCATAAATAACTTTTCGATTCCTTTTCAAAATGTTCTGTATGTTCGTGACGTCCCATGCAAATGTCCTTATCTCAACGGATGCCCCCTGACTGCTCCTTTATCTTTTTCTCTTCAAAGTCTCTATTAGGCTACATTTTTTTTACCTTGGATCGCCTTGTCTAATCTCGTTCAATACAATAAAACGTTGATATCAATGACAATAAAGATAAATCAATTATAATTAATTTGCAGATACCCTTAATTTGAAAAACTCTATTAGTGTCAGATGTGAGAGTCAGAAAACTAAATCACAATGAATGGTTCTGAAATGTCAACCTACAAAATGCACCCAAGCCGTTTTCACAAAAAGGAAGTGAGCACAAGAATGTGCAGCAATTCTCACAGATTGAAGTGCTTTTAGTGAATAACTGACATTTTAGAAAATACAGATCTGTCAATCAATATGTCGTGGAGAATGTTCTTTAATTCTATTTATTTTTTTGACACATGCGTGGACTTTCCACCTCAAGCAAGGAAAATCCCCTTCTCATAAAAATCCTTAATCAGCAAGTATTTGCCGCCCTCTAGTGTACACAATGGAACAATTCTGCAATACAGTACCCAATTTTAAGACTATTAGATCGTGTCTCATAAAAATATATGCAGAAAATAAGATTGAGTATGTGAGGTTTCAAATTATTTCTATTATTGTTGTTGCTATTGGAATGTCACTTGACAAGATCACAATGTCAAAGACGTTTTCTTTTGCAATCTCTCAAAGTGTAATCCATGTCAGAAAATGGACTACCTGAAATATGTGAAACTAACACCCGATGGTGTGTCTGAATGGAGACGAGTTCATGGCAAATTTGATTTGTTATCATTGCCATCATTAATTAACATAACTGGCTTGCTCTTTGCTCTGTGCCAGTGAGCAATTTCAACTATTGCCCTGTTAATGTGAGCGTGTGTCTGGTAGCAAGAAAGAGGCAGCTCAGTGTTTTTGAATGGCTTATGCAATTGAGCTATTAACTGACCCAGAGCTTTAGCACACATATCCACCCAGCTTTGCATAACTATCACAGCTTCTTCTGAATAGATGAAGATTTCGAGGTAATTAAGGCTCTTCATTGTTTAATATTGCCAGGGTTCTGCACTTCCCTGGTCTCGTTATGAAATTGTATGCAGAGTAGATGCATTTGAATGTTTATATCTCTAGATGAATTTGAATAAAGAGCAAATTTAGGCAGTGGGAAATATTGTAGTGTAGAGATTCAGTTGTGTATGCCTTTATTCACTACTGAATTAAGTCATTGTGCGTCATCCATTTTTAAGATGGTGAAGTAAATTTGACTCCATTCTACATCCATTATCTGCACCGCTTATCCTCAGTAGGGTCGCGGGGGTGCTGGAGCCCATCTCAGTGGGCAGGGGACACCCTGAACTGGTTGCCAGCCAGTCGCAGGGCACACAGAGACAAACAACTCGCTCATTCACACCTAGGGACAATTCAGACCGACAAATTAACCTGACATACATGTTTTTGAAATGCGGGAGGAAACCCACGCAGGCACGGGGAGAACATGCAAACTCCACACGGGGAGGATGCGGTAGTTGGGACTTGCACCCTGACCCTCTGCATCGTGGTGCTGCGCGCTGACCACCCACTCCCCGTGCCGCCCTCTATTCTACATAAGATAAAAAAAAATCATTGTGTCATTTTTTTATTGATAATTGCAATATGCTAATCCCAAGAAAAATCCAAGTCCATGCACACTTTAAAAAAACTACATTTTAGTTCTGAATGCTGTCTCAAAAGGTTCGAATCAACTTCTCAAAAACCTTTAATATATGACAATAGTGAGTTAAAAACTTTACAAACATTATATCTAATTGTAGAAAAATGCGGGTGGTTACAAATGTTTTTGAACAAATAGTTTATTAAACAATTCAACTAAAGAGCCAAGTTTATACTTTTCAAGACTCATTTTGCCTTTTTGAGCACCACATTTGTTTTTTCAGATAATTATAACAGGGAAACAGAATGAAAAATGTTTTCAGTCTCATAATTTGAAGAAACAGCTACATAGCAATTATAAGGGAATTACTTTTTAGAGATTTTGATAGTTCAATATACTTTGATCTGACGCACATACTCTCCGATTAATGGGATTTTATTTTACTAACACTACCGAAGACACTTGAACACCAAATTAACGAAGACAGCAAAATGAAACAAAACAATAGGATTTAGGATCTTCCCTGCTACCATGAATAGGTAAGGCAATTAGTTTAAAACATAATTATCTATTTTGCGGTCCATAAAATCGATCTATCAGTCCAAATGCAAAATGTGCAGGTACGCAAACGAATGAAGAACTCGCAGTGTTAAATCATAAACTTATTTAGAGGACCTAGAATTCTTCCATAGCATGTCAGAAGTGACATATCATTTGCCCCTGCCCCAAAACGGTCTGCTGCATTTACTTCTCTTGGTTAACCTCACAGGAAGAAAGGCATC
Source organism: Urocampus carinirostris (assembly GCF_059441175.1). Taxonomy (NCBI): domain Eukaryota; kingdom Metazoa; phylum Chordata; class Actinopteri; order Syngnathiformes; family Syngnathidae; genus Urocampus; species Urocampus carinirostris. The sequence continues at coordinate 34,187,818 of NC_142356.1, read as the reverse complement.
TTGTTGGAAGAGTTGAGAAAAACGGTGGAACAGAAGATGCAGACCTTATTCTTCCAGTCCTTGGCCGCATGGCTTCAGCCTTCTGGAGACTCTTTGTGATTAAGGGCTATACAAATAAACTTGACTTGACTTAACAAAGACCAGACCGGGGCTTGCGTTTCAAAGAGGTCCCGCGATAATCAAAACCCACAGAGTGGATACCTTTATTTATTAATTTATTCATTCATTACATAATATATTGTACATTGAAATTGAAGAAGAAACTCAATTTACAGACTCGAGAATTTGTTCCATAATTTATACACACTGACAAATTGTAACTTTAAAACTAATCTTGCTCCATGTATTGCATTAAAGGGCGGAAATGAGGACACCACCTTTTAAGTCCAGATGATATTTTGTCCCCATCATATGGACATTATGAAATACTGCTTTTACCTTAATTAAGGCAGTGGTTGACAACCCTAAATGTTGAAAGAGCCATATATCTAAAATTTCTGGAACAGCAAAAAAAAAATAAAAGGCTTATATATATATATATATATATATATATATATATATATATATATATATATATATATATATATATATATATATATATAAGCCTTATGTAAAAGGAAACACATTCTGTATCTATCTTAAACCAGTGTCTGAAACTAATGACAAAACGTTACCAGACAACTCTGAAAATTTGCCAGCCCCATTTTTTTACAACTTGAAACACAATAAGACGACTAATTGCAAAAAAAAAAAAAAACAATTGCTGCAAAGTATATCCCTGTATTTATTCATCTTCATTCATGCGTTCCGTCGTCTGCTACAAGCCACGCGGACTCCTCTTTCCACACTGCTTTTAATGTTCGTTTACATTTTGTAGCTTCATAAATGTTGCTTCTTTTGAATCTTTCTTCTGGGGCTGAGGTTTAGGCTTGATTAACCACTTATCGATTTTTCTTGTGTTCTCTGTGCGTCTACTTTGGAAAATGGTGTGCAAATGCACGACCTAATAATGCTCGAGAAAGTCCGGAAGCACGAAGTTATTCGATGCGGGCTTCTGATCAGCTGCTGAGTATGCAAATTGCTAAACTAACCGGAATTCCAAAATTCCAAGATTTCGAAATTGAAATAAAGCAAACGTTTGATTTGAAAAATAAACTTTTTTTTTTTTCCTTGAAAAACTTGTAGGCCACCCGGGCGGAAACGTTTTGTATGTTGTACGCCCGACGTAAAAGATGCACGAAGTTATTTCAGACACTGCTTATATTTTTTTCCATTATCAATTATTTTTGAAAAGACACCAAAGAGCCACCAGGGAGCACCAAAGAGCCTGATGCAGGTCCTCAGTGACTTTGGTGGGTCAAGAAGTCTGACTATGTTGGCAATAGAGATAGTCTTCCTCAGCCTTTTTGCCCTGGCCGCCAGTGCTTTTGTTGGTCCTGAGCATTTTGTTGACATGATGGCTTTTAGAGAAACTTGAGATTGAAAAACATTTGCACATACGTAATGTAAGTTGTAAGTCAAGCTGTTTTACGTACCGTAACTTCATTGATGCTCAGAAAGACACAGGCAGAGAAGAGGTGGGGCAACAGTTTAGCCAATCAGATTTACAAACACAATGCACAATGAAAATCCGCAAGTAACAAAACCACAATGAGTAAACTGCAATACAGCAAGGGATTACTGTACTGAAAGTAACCAATTACAGAATATCATTTCTATATTTTGTCCAGTATAAGCAACAACTTACAGAATTACAAGAGAAAGCCAGTCGTTTCCAGAGACTACTCACTGAAGTTGAGCAACGCACAATGACGCCATCACAGCAGGTATGACAACCAGGATTACTCACACATTGAGTCATGTTGATGCAATTGCATTGAGTGTTGCACACAACTGCTTCTTACATCAGATAAGATTTTTGGTGGCAGAAACCGTATTTAAGTTTTCATCAGTGAGGATATTGCGATAATGAAAGCACAGCTGTGTTGTAAAACATACTAAAAAAATGAGAATGACATAACTACTGTTGTATGACACCGCCCCATGTGTTTGATAAAAGCGAAGAAATGCAATCAAGAAAACAAATTTGTATGTCAGGTTTTTTTTTTGGGAGGATTGGAAAAAATAACAAAAGTGCATAATGTGCCTCTTATGTGGCCAACAAAAACAGTGCAGTGAAACACAGCATACATTTCAAAAGTTAAAATATCCATTAAAAAAAAGTCAAAGTAAAGAAAATCACATAATACAGTTTAAGTTTATTTCTCTTTTTATCTTTGCGGTCCTTAACGGATCACAAACACACACACACACACACACACACACACACACACACACACACACACACACACACACACACACACAAAGGGCTTGAGTCGCAAAGCTGGCTCCCACAGGAGGGGACACGTGAGAAAACAAAGGAAAAATGCGTGATCTTACTTAAGTATAAGTAAAAGTGTAGTGATTTAAAAATAATTCAAGTAGTATAAAGTGTCCCAAAACTTACTAAAGTAATTGCAATTCGTTACCACCAAACTTTAATTATTCAAGTTCCGAGAAATTTATATATATATATATATATAAGACTGTACAAAAAACACGCAAGATGCAAAATTCCAATCTGTTCTAAAGGTACTCCCCTGAGCCCTTTCTTTTTATTACATCTCCTAGGTCAGTGATTTTCAACCACTGTGCCGCGACAAACTAGTGTGCCGTGAGAGATCGTCAGGTGCGCCGTAAGAAATTATCCAATGTCACTTTTTAAAATTTAAAACTTTATAAAACATTTATGAATCGTTTTCTGCAAATATTATGTCATTGTCAAGTGTCTGTGCTGTAAAATCTGGAGGTATTATAAATTATGTTGTAATTAAACATATTTAAAAAAGGAGAAAAATTAATTTGCGGCACACCATTAACATTTTTTGTTAGTGGTGTGCCGCAAAATTTTTCCAATGTAATAAACGTGCCCTGGCTCAAAAAAGGTTGAAAAACACTGTCCTACGTTACAAAAAGCAGATCAAATCAAGTCAAGTCATGTTTATTTCTATAACCCCTAATCACAAAGAGTCTCAAAGGGCAGCACAGACTAGAGATTATTGCAACCCATAGACCAGGGGTCGGGAACCTTTTTGACTCAAAGAGCCATAAAAGCAAAATATATCAATTTTATTTTGGGAAAGAGCCACACCATATATTATGAGACAAATGTACTAAATTGCTAAACCCGCGCCCCAGACAAAAGCTTAGTCTGCAGCACATTTATTTTTGATGATTTGATAAAAATTATGAAAAGAGAATAATGCCAGAGCCCGTGTCCCAAAATCAACAATCATACCACTTTAAACCTGTCTCTTTCTTGCAATTACCGTCACAACATTCTGCAAACAGGGAGCCTGATGTGCTTATTTATGGCGCAGACGGCGCAGGGCGAGAGATGGGAGGGAGTGCTTGCACTTTTTGCATAGCTCCACCCATCCCTCCCACTCACCCAATCAAAAAAACTTTAAGTTCTCTTCCGGTGTTTTGGCGTATTTACAGTTTGTTCTGTGGATTCATCATAAGGTATCTGAACACTGAAGACAGATAATATAGTGATGTTTTATATAACGGATTATTTAGCGTTGTACAGCCAGAACGAGGTTTTTTTTTTTTTTTTGTGACACCTTGACTGTAAATTGTAGTGAAAAATGTGCCCTATATACAGTATACTGCGAAGTACTGCTTTATTGTTAACTTTGGTATGGCTCTGCGTGTATCTGAACAGGATTAGTAGTTTATGTTTTGGACGAGATGGAGAAAATTTGCATGCAATCAAATTTGTCTCTGAGCCACAGGTACGCATGGAAAGAGCCATATATGGCTCGCGAGCCATAGGTTCCCGACCCCTGCCATAGACTATTATTACACCATCCCCTGATCTAAAACCGACATGAGGGCAAGGGAAAACTCAAAAACCTCAACATGAAGAAAATGAAGAAACCTTGAGAAGGGACTGCACATGAGGTAATCCCCCTTCCAGAATATCAGCAACACTAGTGGCTAATAGTACCAATGATGTGATCAGTGCATAATAGTCAAAATTACAAACAACACCAGCATCCAACGGAAACTCCAGTTTTAAAAATAAAGTCCAGTTTTAAAAATAGAAGCAATCAAAATAAAAAAATAGCTGCTTAACATGTAACTTTTTTTTTTTTTAAATCCAGAAGAGTCATATAATAATTTTCCAAATTAAATTAAAGAACTTAGCCCCAACCAACTTGACTAAAGGCAGACCATTGTGCAAATGATTGAATGGAAGTAAAGGAAATGAATCGACATGTGAGTTTAAAGATACTTAGGGTTTCCCCTTCCACAGATCAGACTCCAGCTGCTCCCAGCCATCCCCCATAATGCTTTGGAGGCAGAATTCGTTAAAGTACTTCAGGGCGTGGCTACAAGAAAAAACAAAAAGCATAAAACCTATTCAAAATTGCATACATAAGCTACTGTTTTAATCTTTTTTTTTTTTACTTTTTAGACACTAAAAGTCCCTTAAAACAAGGACTAACATGCTCAGATATATTTTCTTCCCCAGGGACATCACCACCTTAAACAAGCGTGCAAAACTGTAAAAATACATATTTCGCAACTCATTCCGGAATTTCATGTTGCTGCTAAATGTTATTACACTAATCTTCGTTATTGGTGTGTGAGTGTGTGTGAGTGGGTAAGTGTGAAGCACATTGTAAACCGCTTTGGGAAGTCTTCATTGACTTGAAAAGTGCTATATAAATGCAGACCATTTACCATTTACAAATTGCATCATTATAACTTGGGCCAGTCTCTAAGCACTACTTTGTAATTATGCCTGTCCCTTTATCCCAACAGTCTTTTATCTTTTATCTTATTTTTGTCTTCAAATAATTTATAAGATATTTACCCTGAAATGCCATGTCTAATCTTGTTGAAGACAATGTTTCACAACGCTTTTCAATGACAATAAATACAACTCAATTAAATTAAAAATGTGGTCTCGAGTTTCCCTCTGCTGGATCAAGGTAGTACTAAAAGTGTGTCCCACAACAAAATCCTGTGCACTCTTTTCTGAGTGGCGCCTAAATCGCGTGACACAACGAATTAATAATGTCGTTAGTTGCCAACACTTTTAATAATCAAGTTCAATCGATTGTATTCATACTTATTGCAATGCATTTGAATTGATTGTATTTAAAAAAACCTGTAGTGCTTTAAAATAGTGATTATTATTATTATTATTTGACCATCTAATGGCATACTTACAAGTTTGGCTTTTGTCCTTCGACAATCTCATCCCTGGGAATTGAATAAAGTGATTCGTATGTGCGTTTCTCTCCAGAACCATGAATAGCATAGGAGTTCATCTTGTTCACATTGGGAGGAAAGTAAATCCAGGGAATGAAAGCTTCGCCAGTCCATCTGTCCCCAATGACGGTTGCATTAAAAACCATTGGCAGTTTTTGCTAGGAGCAGGTACATGGGAAATATGTTAAAGCCTGGCACACCATATTAATAACACTTTATGATTCCTTCCACTCCATCCGCCTACCTGAAAAGCTTGGCCGACTCCCGACAGCAGTAATATCAAGTGCTGACCATGTCTGCGTGATCAAAAGATTAAACAGAAGTTTAAAAATCACGCTTTAATTTAGGGGTCAGGAACCCATGGCTCACACGCCAAATGTGGCTCTTTTCATGAGTATATCTGGCTCAGAGATAAACAAAACTTTTTAACCACAGGTGATAGGAGCAATGCAGGGCACATCTACCTTCAAGGCTGATAAGAGAAAATGTCATTCGGATTTTTTCAAAATATCTTAGCCATATTAAAATATAAATGCAAATGTGACAACTACCTTCTACCGCTTCATCGATATTTATCAAGCATATAGTTTGTGCATATCATTAAAAAATGACGAATGATCAATGATGCCCATTAAGAATGTTTGCATATATGAAAGATGTACAAGATTAAGAAATGTAAAACTGAATGGAGGTGAATAATGACCACTCGATTCCTAAAGTTAGAACAGTGACTAGAGGTAAATACATCTGTATTCTTCTCGTTTGCAGTATTTTCTTACATTATTACAAAATAAATGCTTGCACCTTGCTTTCAAACCATTATTCACAACAAAAATGGCATTCAAATTGAAACTCAACGAGCTTAAAAGTGGGGTATGTTGTTTGAGTTGTTTTAAAAAAAGTTGAAATGTAAATATTTTCTCTATTAAGAATGTCTTTACAATGCCCAACAAAAGTAAAATAGCCTTTAAGGTAGGAGGAATGGGGCTGGAGGAAGTGATGGAGAGTGACAACATGCTCGCGCCCGCAGATTTTATTTTTTCTATTTGTCGGTGTAGCATGAAAATGGTGAAAGTAGGAAAAGGCCTTCTTCAAGCGTCAACCTTAACCCAAAGAAATAATTTTAAAAAAAGAGTTTATTCAAGCGTATCTAATAAATGCACATACTTCCACACACATCATAAAAGAGCTGCCTAAGCTGCAATGACGACACAAGATGGCGACAGCAAGTAAAAAAGTTCCAAATTCCATAAAGCTCCTATTAGTAATTGCGAGATGGAGAAATGTTTTAATTTGGATATGTGTTGATATTGCACACAGGCTGGCATTCTTATTATTTGATAAATGTTATGAAATCATCAAACGTCACAATTAAAAAAAAAAACTTTTGTCTGGAGATTAGGCTTGGCAGTTTCATTTAATTCTGTCTTCAAAGAAATGGTGTTGCTCTCACTGAAAAGAAAATCAAAATAATTTGCTTTCATAGCTCTTTAAGTCACAAAAGGTTCCTGACCCCTGCTTTAATTCAATAGATGCCTATTGGTGTGTGAAATATTAAAGTGATTTAAAATGTTTACTTACGGACAAACCTCCACCTCTAAGTAGTTTTCTGTGGTACTATCAAGAAAGAAGGACTCAACAACTAAGAGAAGTAAAGAGATGCTGTATTGATTATTTCACGAGCAGATGCATAGACATAATACAAATGCATGCACATGATCAAAACATCCACATTAACTAAGAACAAGCACCTTACTCTGAGTTGTTAGTACTAGGGCTGCACGATTAAACGGAATCGAATCGACATTGCGATGTGACATGGTGCGATTGTGAAATCGTATAATTTTTTTTCAAGGATTTATAAACAGCAAACCTTCACAAAGCTCCCCAAAAGAAGGCGGTGTTTACTTAAATTTTATCTTTTAATACTGTAAAATTCACCTAAAATCTCCATCCAAGACGTACCCTATTGTAAATGGAATTGTGTTTGTTGGATCGTTTGGAAAATCTGGACAGTTTTGGTCCCTTTTGAAAAGTAACACCCAAAGGTTTTGTCACTTACTGAAATAATCACTTCAAGTGCCATTAATATTGAACAATCTAAGTTGGAACACACAGAAATGGGAGGCTTTAATTCTCGCCTCAATTTTTTTCTCTCAATCACATGCCTGCAAATGAGTGTAGCATAGGCAGTTTAGCTGAAAAACAGCTGGAAAGATAGCATGAAGCCTTACCTGGTCCGAGGTCAAAATTGATCACAATCTGAAAAAACTAAACATTAGTATTTTGCACATTTTTCTCAGGGTATGGTTAGGCGTGTCCAAAATTGGCCATTTGAAGACTTCAAAAGGATCAGTGACTGGGGACATCATACAGACACCTCTTTGCTTCTCAACAGTCTGACGGCTCGCAGACGGGTTAAAGCATATCACTAGTATTGACCCTTGGATGCATAACTGGTATAGTAAATGCCTGCATGGGGTTGTTATTCTTCAAAATCTTTAAAAATGAAAAAGTTTTAATACTGTCGTATGTGAAACATAGGGGCTGTACATCTGACACTGTGGTCAGCAGCACGGGAGCGCCTCAGGGGACCGTGATCTCTCTGGTCCTATTCACCCTGTATACGTCGGACTTTCAGTACAACTCTGAGTCCTGTTGTGTGCAGAAGTTTGCTGATGACACTTCTATCGTGGGATGTATCAGAAGTGGGCAGGAGGATGAGTACAGGAAATTGATCCAGGACTTTGTCCAATGGAGCGACGCTAACTACCTCTACCTGAACACCACCAAGACCAGGGAGATGGTGGTGGACTTCAGAAGGACTAGACCTCACCCAGAACCTGAAACTATCAAAGGAGAATGTGTGGACGTTGTCCAGACATACAAATACCTGGGTGTGCATCTGAACAAAAAACTGGACTGGACTGCCAACACAGAAGCTCTGTGCAGGAAAGGACAAAGCAGACTGTACATCCTCAGAAGGCTGGTGTCCTTCAACATCTGCAAAAAGCTCCTGCAAATGTTCTATGAGATTGTTGTGACAAGCGGCAGCGTGTTGGGGAGGCAGCGCTAAGACGAAGAATGCCACTGGTTTTAATAAACTGGTGAGGAAGGCAGGCTCTGTTGTGGGCACAGAGCTGGACAGCCTGACAACTGTACCTGAGAGACAGGCACTGAACAAGCTGCAGTCAATCATGGAGAATTCATTACATCCACTACACAGCATCATCTCCAGACAGAAGAGCAGTTTCAGCGACAGTCTTGTTTCACGGACAGACTGAGGAGATAATTTCTTCCTCATGCCACGAGGCTCTTTAACTCCACCCAGGGGAGTAAAAGCCCACATTAAACCCCAACCCCACATTTGCATACAGGTATTACCCCATTTTTATTACAGTGTGTATTTTACGTAGCACTATTTAAATACTATATGGCTATACGTTATATTGGGTATTTTTGTATTCTATATCTTTATTTTATTATCTTATTTTTCAACCAAGGATACTGCTGGAAGTGTGAATTTCTCTAGGGGGATGAATAAAGTATCTATCTATCTATCTATATCTTCCAAGTATTGATCATGACACATGTGTTTGACATATTGCTATCAGTATTTCTATTTTTCCCCGCTTATTATTGACCGCACTCATGGAAGAGTGTATGAACTGGTAGGTCATGCATCCAAGGGTCAAGTACTTATGCAAAAAAAAACAAAAAACTAAAATCCACTTTTCATTTAAAATTGCATTGAAATACTGAAAAATCACAATTAGGTTTTTTTTCCCAAAATCGTATATCCCTACTTAGTGCCCACCTTCATAATCCCACAGTTTAGGAAAGGGCTTGCCAGGTGGTCCTGCAGGTGCCTCTGGGTCATTAAAGAAGGGTGCAAAGATTTGCATTTTTAGCCCTTCAACGCCAGAAGAGAAGATGATCCTGATGGGCTCATGATGCACAGGCTTGCTGTCCCAAGTGTGTAGAATCTCAAATTGTGCTTGCATACTCGAGCTGTAAGTAGAATCGCATGGCTATGGGGTTAACCTCATATCTTTCAGATTTAATTTGCCACTATGTTCCGGTCCGAAGCCTTCGCTCTTAAAATGGTGGTCCACTAGTGATCCCAAAGGCCAAGAAGAGAACAGCAGGTTTGACAGCGTTCTCCATTAGGGCCCCGGTTTTGTGGAATGCGCTGCCCCCTGAGATTCTCCATGCAACCTCAGTGGAACTGTTTAAATCCAGGCATAAAACACACTTATATTCTATAGTTTATGAATGACCTATATTTGATGTTGAGAATATCTGAGTATTGTTTGTTATTGCAACATCAGTTGCAGCCTGGTCATCCTGGAAGATTACCTCATGTGCGATCCCTTCTCAAGGTTTTTTCATTTTACCTCATGTTGAGTTTGATCCTTGCCCTCGTGTAGGTTTTAGATCAGGGGATGGTGTAATAATAGTCCGTAGTTTGCAAAAATCTGGTGTGTGCAGCCCTTTGATACTCCTTGTGATTAAAGGCTATACGAATAGATATGACTTGACTTAACTCTAGAAATAAGCACAAACTTAGTCATAAGACAGAGTCATGCAGATCAGTGTCAACAGCTGTGGTGCATGGATTAAATTTATGTTGTCCTGTGAAGAGGTGTGCATTGATAGTGCACTCTTAACAACTTCAACTTTTTCAAGTTGTCGTTTATTACTTTATATAATTCTTTATCATAAGTTTTCTTTTCTTGCGCAATGCATTATCATACTATTAGTTTAATGTCCAACGTGTGTATTTACATCTTATCAAGAGAAAACAAAAATGTATTGTTTCGACTTGTAATAATTGTCAAGTCAACTAATGTTTATTTGTACAGCCCTTCAACACAAGAAGACAGAGCTACACGGACCACCATTACACCATCCCCTGATCCAAAACCTACTTAAAACTTAAAAACACCCTAAGAAGGGGCCACACATGAAGTAATCCCCCTTCCAGGAAGACCAGGCTGTAAAAGTTGTTGCAAGCACATCAACAGACAATTCACAGACATCATCAACATGAAATATAATAATAATAACAGAACAGAAGTTGACCTCTTCGTGTCCCAAAATTGTAACAAATAAGCGGGTTCTAGATGATGGCATGCATCAGGTCCAAGAGCCAGCACGAAATGCACACACGGGAGAACATGCAAACTCCACACAGGAGGTTTGAGCTCATGACCTCAGAATTGTGCCGCACACGCGCTAACCACTGCGCCGCCTTGTACTCCTTTGCAATTTAATTTGTCCAGTTAAACAACCATTTATTTTACTCCGTGCATGTGGGTCTTGGTATCATTTTAATCACTGTCTGTCATGACATGTATTCTCCACATGACAGCGCAATAGAACAAATGAAGCCTCATGGTGCTTTGGCCCAGGAGCAAACTAGTTGGACGGAGTGCCTCATTGCTCAACTTACGTTAACCATCACCAGTGACAACGAACAGTGTAGGTTAGTTAAAATCGGGGCAATGTGATAAAAAAAAATACTTGTCCTAGTTAAACGCCTTTATGCAGCATTTTGTCTCAGCTACAAACTTTTGATGCTAGAGTAGTACATTACGGTCATCGAGACCGGAATAAAATGGTAACAATAACATAACCAAGCAATAGTTACTCTTACTGGCTATTAGTGTATGTGACGCAAAATGGTTTTGAGGCAAGTAACATCACCAGTACCTTACTTCCTCTTGAGAGCGGAACTACTTCGTTAAGCAGCTTTGACACATCGGAAGCATTTTACCGCGCACAGCTTAGCTGTCATTGGCTGCTGTGTGTTGTCTTCAAACAGGACGGCGCAACTCGATTTTTCATGTTAGGCTCTCGTTATTATCGTCGTTATTGAAACCAATTGTCAGGTGCAAAGTTTAAAAGCGAATGATATTTCATGTATTGAACTAGCCAATGTAGAAGTTGTTTCAACAGCTAACTGAATGCTAGCGAAAATTGGTTAGCTTGCTTCCTGTGTCTGTCATACTAATTGAAAAAGAAACACCAGGTCAGTGTTTTCTCTAAATACAATTGCTAACGTTTATCATTTAACACGTTTTGGATGCAATGTCAATAATACTTGTCACGGTAGACACAAGCAATGTTGACGTTGTCCACTCATCCCTTTGAGCAACGAGCATGATGATTTCAATTCGCTTCCGTTTTAGGCAACATGGAGAAAGAAGTTGAATTTCTTCGAGACCAAGGTAGGGCCCATTTTAAGGAATAGCGCTTCCTAGTGGTAAAAACACAAAAAAATAGTGGAAAAAAAAAGGATTCAAATCATCCATCCATTATCTGCACCGCTTATCCTCAGTAGGGTCGCCGGGATGCTGCAGCCCATTTCAGCCGTCTTAGGGCAGTGGGAAGGGGACACCCTGAACTGGTTGTCAGCCAGTCGCAGGAACCTACAATATACTCGCTCATTCACACTTAGGGACAATTTGGACCAGCCAATTAACCTGAAATGCATATTTTTTGGAACGTAAGAGGAAACCGAAGTGCTCGAAGAAAACCCACGCAAGCACGAGAAGAACACACAAACTGGCTGGAAGCTGGATTTGAACCCGTGACCTCAAAACTGTGCTGCAGTTGTGCTAACCACTCAGCTGGCATGCCGCCATATATTCAAATCAGTGTTTCATTTATGAAACCAAAACGACTACCTGATATACCGTATTTTCCGCACTATAGGGCCCACCCCCAAAAAATAGTTTTTGGTCCTATATCTTCCATACATAAGGCGCACCGGATTATAAGGCGCTACAATGGGAACGTGGACAAAACAGTCAGATAGTTCAGTGAAACTTATTACCCCCTTAACATTCCGAAAGCTTGCAAAGAAGCAAATACGTGTCGTAGACACTTGCGGATGCGGTGTCCGTACGATGTCACTCAAATGCATCGTTCCAAATATCATTCGGAAGGTTAAAGTCTTGGGATTCAAGAAATGCCAACCATTCCTTAGTTTCTATTTTCTTTTTCGCTCTTAACTTTACCGTGCATATGACAATAAACACTTGGAATTTTGTTTAATTTAAAAAAAGACCCATCACAGAAACATCGAGATCACTCTGAAACAAGATACTGGAAAAATATATAGCCGGAGTAGCTCACTGAAGTCGTTGCGTTCAATAATAATGTGCAACCATGGTCCTCTTATATTCGTGAGTGTAGTAAATCCAGTAGAGTAAAATATTTACAAATACAGAATGGTAAATCATGTTTACTCTATGCCGAAGACAACCAAACTTGCTATTCACATTCATCTTTTTCGGCCAATTGCAGGCTTTGTTTTGCCCCTTTAGCCTATGCGAGCCTGTAAATGATAGAAAGGATCCGCCCCCTTTACCTCCGAATAACTTTAGCCAATAGTGATCGATTCAAATGATGATTGACACATTGGCTGGGAAATGAAACGCCGGCATATGTATCCCAGCATACACCGCGGACCACATCGCCTAAGAGGAAAAATCTAGTTGGCGGCTGCTTGCCTTTGTTGCGAGACCTTGCGACTTAATATCAGGGATGTGATTTTTCCGCTAATTCGCGGAATTCCGCTTTTTTTATCTCCAAAAATAAAATTTTAAAATTTCCGGTGTTTTAATTGGTAAAAAAAAACGATTTCGTCTCGACAGCATGCCATTTGAGTGTTTCCGTAACTGAAATGAAACGTACTTGCGATTGGTTGAAGTCTCGTGTTGACCAATAAACGCGCTTGTTATAGGAGTGTGCCATTGTTCATTTCTCACACGTTTTTGCCGGGTGTTTAAAGAAAGATGTCCGTGATCGAACGCAAAGATGCTCCGCGAGCTAAAGAAATTGATAAGATTGTAAAAAACAAGTTTCGATGGGACTGGTTGGAGAAGGAATTATCTACGAATGTTGGAAAGAAGACTGTGACGAATTTGTTCAATGACTTTATTCGGAAGATCGATCGTGCCGGGAAAGCACTTTGCATTTGGTGTCATGATACCATCGACTATGGTGGGAGAGGTTTCAAAGCTCTTGAAAGTCACGCAAAGAGCAAAAAACACGTGAAAGAACTCCAGTCAAGAACGACAAATTATTCCATCGCTGGAAGTTTCGGTGCCCAAACGAAAACTCCAAAACTTTACGGCCTCCATCCCTTATTGACATCACAATCGGAAGCGGTAATAAAGAGACGTGATCCACCCCAACAACCTGTACCAGTTGCTGATAGAGTCGTGAATTTTGAGGTAGGTGGTAAACTTTTCAAATTTATTTTAATGTGACTGATTTTGAGTTGACTTAAACTGTAATTTTATATGGGATAGTTCAATATACATTGAAAATTTATGCTGTTGTCTTGTCTATTTCTTTGTCATCTGAGTGCATTGAAAGTACTTAAAAAAACCCATGAGCTCCGGGGGGGGGCTTCGCCCCACTTTTCCCCCCACCAGGGCACTGCCCTGGTCCTACCTGGTTCCCCCCCCCCCCCCCCCCCCCCCCCAGCTAGCAATCACCCCCCCCCCCCCCCCCCCCCCCCCCGCTAATTTTCAGATAATTTCACTTTGGTCAAATCACATCCCTGTAATATTGATCCATATATAAGGCGCACTGTATTACAAGGCGCATGGTCAGTTTTTGAAAAAAATAAAGGCTTTTAGGTGCGCCTTATAGTGCGGAAAATACGGTACTCGCAATTTAGGCTTCATCGCGGTTAAGCTAAACCTCCTAAAACTGCTTTAAAATAGCCAAATACCAAAAGAAATACCTACTCAAAATATTTAAAAGAAATGTGTGCCTAAACAACAGTAATTATGCAATTACGTAAATAATAAATATTAATATTCCGATTAAAAGAAAAAAACATTTACTAGACCCTCATGCAGCGCTTCCTCAATGGCAGACACTCGTACACCATTTTGGTACTTGCAATAATTTCCTTCTTTGACTCGATTATTGCGGTAACTGTTTTCCATTATTATGGGCAGAAAAGGGACATAAAACACAAAATCACAATAAAATTATATGTTTACCCTTTTAAAAAAAAAAAAAAACGGGACGGCGATGATTGACTTAACAGGAAGAGATCGAGCAGAACATTATCACCACTTACTGTTAAAGAGTGTAATTGACCCTCTTCTTTTCTAAGCATATTTTGCCTAGGCCAAGGCCCGCGACTCACTGAAAAGAGGTCATCATTATAGGGCTGCACGATTAATTTCCTTTCGATTTTAAAAGAAAAGGGCATTTTCTGTGTTAGGTTTTTTTTCCCGGGGAGAACATAAACCTTGTGAAACTTGAGATGACATACTTTGAGACAGAGTATATGAAAGTAACGAAATATCAAGTATCGATGTAGACATAAAAAAACAGAATTGCAGTTGAGTAAATAGTCTTTATTGTAATTATACAAAAGGAAAACAAAATTGGAGGGCTATTCCTTTCAGTGTAAGAAAACGATTAAGAGGATGGCAAGCTACACGCTAGAGTCGGGTCCCCCCGACTTCTGCAATGTCTTTGTAATGATTACGATACTAGAGTCCCTAATGTAGCTCCAAGTCTTTAGCTTTATTGGTAATGGATCTGGCATTTGGGACTAGCCACGTTCGGCAGTGGTGGCATAACAGCCTAGCTGTTAGCTTTCCCTTCCAACACCGACTCGATCAATTCCCGAATGCGATAAAAATACAGGATATCCTCTAGTGATCAGCTTTTCCTTGCACTTTTCTCAACTCACTCAAGAGTCCAATTTAGTTAATGAATTAATTTTCAATGTAAGCCTTCAGGCTGTGGCGTTTGTCTTGTTGGCCATTTGTGCACGCGCTGCATGACTGACTGGCAGCGTACACCAGCCTATCAAATTTCTCCGCCCACGTCTTGCAAACTTTGCTTTTACTTTATTGGTTGGTGCCATTAAAAACCTGCTTCTGATTGGCCGGCGCTGTTAAACCATGAAATGTGATAATTTTTGTTGGCCAAACACTCCGTCAATCAAATAAAAAACTGAAACTATAAATCCTTGAAAAAAAACGCAGATGTTTGCAGTTACACTATCACACTATGTCACATCGTTATATCGATCGGATTTCGGTTAATTGTGCTGCCCTCGTCCACAATCCATTAAAAAAAGGTCCAGGGCCCACTTTTGGTTCCTGAACCACCATATGAGAAACTACATGAAGTATCATATTATTGTGCATTTTCTCAAATAGTCGTAGGTAGGGAAATTTGTATTTATTCTACATAACATGAGCCTCACTTAGAGGGAGCTGACATGATTGTCCTCATTCTTACTGCCACGGGTACCCAAACACCCAAAACCTTGTGAAAGTCGCAATGCGTACCGTATTTTCCGCACTATAAGGCGCACCTAAAAGCCTTTATTTTTTTCAAAAGCTGACCATGCGCCTTATAATACAGTGCGCCTTATTTATGGATCAACATTAAGTTTTCCAACTAACTTGCAGCCGCCAACTAGATTTTCCCCCGAACGCCAAGTAGTACGCGATGTATGCTGGGATTTATTTACCGTCGTTTCATTGGCTAACCAATGTGTCAATCATCATTTGAATCGATCACTATTGGCTAAAGTTATTCGGAGGTCAAGGGGCAGATCCTTTTTATCATTTACAGGCTGGCATTGGCTTAAACGGCAAAACAAAGCCTGCAATTGGCCGAAAAAGATGAATGCATATAGCACGTGGCTGACGGCACACAGAAAGCATTTTTTTCTATTCTGTATTTGTAAATATTTTATTCTCCTGGATTTACTGCACCCACGGATATAAGAGGACATTGGCTGCACATTATTATGAACACAACGACTTCAGTGAGCTACTCCGGGTTTTATATTGTCCCTGTATCTTGTTTCAGACTGAACTCCATGTTTCTGTGATAAGCGGGGCTGATAATGGATGGAATGGAGTGTCTATTTTTAAATTCAACTCAATTCCAAGTGTTTATTGTCATATGCACGGTAAAGTTGCGAGCGAAACAGAAAATAGAAACTAAGGAATGTGTGGCATTTCTTGAATCCCAAGACTTTAACCTTCCGAATGATGGAACGATGCATTTGAGTGACATCGTACGGACACCGCATCCGCACGTGTTCTCGACACGTATTTGCGTCTTTGCAAGCTTTTGGAATGTTAAGGGGGTAATAAGTTGGACTGAACTATCTGACTGTTTTGTCGACGTTCCCATTGTAGCGCCTTATAATCCGGTGCGTCTTATGTATGTCAAAAATAGGACCAAAAACGATTTTTGGGGGGTGCGCCCTATAACCCGGTGCGCCTTATAGTGCGGAAAATACGGTATTTTATATTTAAAAAAAATTGCTTTGCCGCTTTTGTTTTTTTTCCAGGGATAAATTAATACTGAATGTGATTGACTTCATCACTTAAAAGAATAATGGAAGTTATATGAGATGACATTATACCTATGTACTTGTTGAGACAGACAAGGCTGGGCTGGTATATTCAAAGCAAAAATGGTGATGTTTGGTCACTTTGAGACGAAGTTTGTGTTCTTCCTTGTGCTTTGTAGCACTTGTTTTGTGCACTGCACAATACAGCAACATTTATTGCTGAAATATTACACACCGTCCCTTTAAACAAATGAATAACTTTTTGGCCGAAAGATTTCAATTGAAATGGCACCATTCCAATCTATATCATGTGACAAGTAACGCACATACGTGAGTCATATGCAAGTTTGTGCTCTCAGTCCGCAGGTTAAATCATTCTCTCAGACAGTACCAACGTCAAGAGCAAGCACACACCAATCCATTGCAGGTACGGACACAATTGATAGCTTTAGAGATGGATGAATTCAAAGTATAATTTTTTTTTTGTAACACTTGATGGAAATTAATGGGAAACTGTCCTCATGGATTAAAGGTAAGCATGGGCAGATTGGCCCATGCCAGTGTCAGTGTGTCACATTACCCAAGTGTCAAACTGTGTTGACACAGAAACACTGTTAACAGCTCTATCTTCTGGATTTGAAATGCAATTGAATGCAATTTCAGTAAATATCTGGAATGGACCAACAAATAATGGGGTTTTCTCTGTAAACAATAGCATCTTTAGCATTTTAAGAATGAGGTGACTGCTTTGGAGATGACTCGTTCACAGGACACTGATAATGATATTGGCATGGTACATATATAAATGTTAATTTAATTCTGATGGATTTTTCTATTAATACTTTGACATCAACAAAAACAATAGAGAGCATTGCCTCTATTTGTCCATTCTTAATATGTCAAAGTACTTTTGTCAGTCTCTGTGTTTATAATTATTATTGTGTGGTTTATTTTTTAATCATACACGACTTTGAAAAACCACCTAAAAATTCACCTGTCAAGTTTCAATAAAATAAATCTAATGTAAGTCAGTAAAAATCATCCTTGGTAAATAGGGTTGCATTTCAGGACTGGATTTTGTATTAGAGCGCAAAGAGCTTTAGCAGCTCTTGGTATCCCTTGTCTTCCACAACACGACTGTTTATAATTACCAAATTCATTCTAAGTTTAATCAATTTCTTGCTTTCTGGAAGAACCATAGTTTATCACAGAAATGTAATTACTAGTCAGTTATTCCCTGTCACACCCGGCATAATATAAAATAAACTTTATTTGTATACAGGGTTCAACAGTTTCTTGGAATCCTTAAAAATGTCAATGAACACAACTCATTTCAACACATAAATCATGTGTTGTCACATTATCTGCTCTTTATACACAAGTTTGCGCATCTGCAACCGAACAATGCAGAAAGCCAGTCTGTTATGTGTTTTTTTTCTCCCTGCAACAAGACGGGGTCTCGATTCCTATGCCCAGCAAAAAAGTTTCCAGTGTCGTTTGTTATATCCCTATATGCTTTAATTCTGTGTAAAAGAGGTATTTAACCAAATTTTCACTGCCATTTTTATTGACTTTCGTGTTTTGTTTGTACAGGTTGAATATGAAATGAAGACTGAGTTTGATGCTCCCTGGCTCTCAGATCAGAGGTCTGATGCAAAAATTATATTTTCTCATTTTACTTTTTATTGTAGTCACACTGAAGCATCATTAAGCTCTGTAGGTTAAATTGTATCATACAATTGTTTTACTTTCCTCGTGACTAAAACGTTGATTTTTTTTTTTGTATTACAGTATAATGGCTCCTTTAATAGCAGAGTATGACCGGCACATTGACGAAATGTCACAGCAACTTCAGAAATACCAGGTGAAAAACACATTGGCTTGTTTACAAGGCACTCAAAGTAATAAACGAGATCTGATTTATTGACTTATTTCTGATTGAAGGACACTGCACAACAACAGCTGTGATTAGCTTCTCTTATATCTAGAATTAAGTCATCCCCAACTTACTCAACTTATTGTATTATATAGCTTTTAAAAACAACCATCAAGTGCTGCCCGTTTTATAAATGAGGTCTAAGAAACAAAATTTAATAAAAAATATAAACAAAAATGTAACTTTTTATCAAAAAGTATTCAATGTGTGTAATTTTCTTTCTTTCACTGTTTGTATTTTTCTTTTTCTATTGATTTTTACAGGTGTCAATGGCAGATGTCAAAGAAAAGTTGGAGAGTGTTGTGGAGGAGAATGAAAGGTATCTAGGATCTGTTTCTGTCTGATATTTGTGGCATGAAACTAAGTGTGGGCCACAGATTTACCGCAGTTTAAAGAGTCAATGTTTTGACTGCCAGCAATAAACATCTCTTTTCGCTGTGCAAGTGCAACTGTCACAAAAGTAACATGTAAGAAATGACTGTTCTTGTCTATCATTTTTAATTAAAGATAGTCTCGTATTATTTCTCAACAAGTCTGCTTAAAAAGGACGGCAACACTGCTCTCTGGTGGCTTCGCTTTGCCATTGCTTTTCTTCTTCCCTCGTGACTAACTGCTGCTGGCGTTAGTTTGTACGTCATAGTCCTATGGATCTGCCTAAAATGAGCACTATTAAATGTCTATTAGTGCAAAGATTTTGCATTCATTATGGACATTCATGAAGGTAGGGTTTCCCAGTGGAACGTTTTATTGGGGGGAACTTCCTGCAACTGAAAATGTAAGCTAAATATAACTGTAATTTTTACCCAACTCCTGTATGGGTAGAGATTTGGCTCAAAATCAAATATGTTCGCAATTTACTCAAGATCTAAATATGACATGTCTTGATAAATGCACCCGTAAAATTAAAAATCACATAAGTAAATAAGATGTATATTGTTGTCCCTGCAAAATACACGATTCATACTGTGTTTTCTTTTAATGGTACTGGAGAAATGGGAAAATTGGCTTTGAAAGTCTTTAGAAAGTGCTTGATATCGGCGATGAAAGACGTGTACAAAACCTGCAGTTTACTGGAAGATGTGACACCATGACCAGTCAATATTCAGATCGCAGAGAGGTCAAACTCACCATTTCGCTAACAATTGACAATGTCAGCCTTTTTCCAATTTAAAGAAAAAAATATTACTTAACCTAGGACTGTAGTTGTAGCAATCAGCAATGCAGCTCGTAATGCTGTACCACACCATTAAAGGGCAAGCACAGTGGATGAGTAGGAGTCCCATTTTCCAAAACTATTCACTTTTAAGTCTATTTCATTTACCTTTTTAAAATGTTTTTTCAGTCACATGAACTTTACCAAACATTGCAGTCAGAAAATACTACTGATCCAGTTTATCACTGTTTACATGGGATTACCCATACTGTATATGTATTAATGTGCTTGTTTGAGTGATTTTATATGTTCCTAAGCCCTCTTTAACTCCTTGGCAGGCTGCATGCAGAACTAAGGGAATCGGTTGAAAAGCAGCTTCAGTCACCCGCTAAAATCTCTGGAGAGGAGATAAGCACATTGGACGAGGAAGCACTGGTTAAAAACCTCCAAGAACAAGTCAAGTTGTCAGAACAGGTTTTAATTCTGTATCGCCAGTGTTCTTTGTCTTGACTAGAAGCATGGTGCATGTTTTTGAAACTGAAAAAAATCTGAATGTTTACATTTTGAAAATGTCTGCAGGTTAAAATTATGTATTTTGGTTTGCTAGTAAAGGTCGTTGCTAGTAAATGTCTGCCTGCTTTCTCCAAGAATAGACAAAAGTGTAATAAAGTGCAATGCATCATGTTTGAAACACACCATTCGAAATCTGCTTCACTATATTTGTATAGGATCGTCTACAGGCAATGGAGTTGTGGCAGACAGCAGCTCTGGAGCTTGACCGGCTTCAGGAGTTCTACCAGAAGAGCCTCAGTGATCGGCAAGGCGCCGACGCTAAAGAACAGCAGCTCAAGGTGCTGCTCATACAGTGACTGCCAAAGGCATTTTACGCGGCAATTTACAAATTGATTTGAAAAATGTCATCATTGAGGCTGATCATTATTATATTGCTAAATGGTTTGTGTCTTAACAGGATCAAATCAACATTACCCATCAGCACACGCACCAACTCCAATTGGCCAATCAAGAAATACAGTTGGTATGTAATGTGTAAGGGAAAATTCCGTCTATAAGCCACGACTTTTTCCCAAGCTTTTACCCCTGCGGCTTATGCAATAATGCATCTAATTTATGCATTATTTCTAACAGATGCCAACTGCTCAAGTAGTAAAAGTGAGACACGTGGAAATTATGTGTCGAGGAAGACGCAAGTTTAACGTAACTTCGCGCTTTGTGCGTGAATAAAACTAGCCTGAACAGACCCTTATCATGGAAAATGACTCAATCGAAAGGGGAGGACTAATTACCATATTTGGTTAATTTTACGAGTCTGTTCATTTGTAAACGGAAATAAAGAGACAAAATAAACAGATTCTAATAAGCAACGTCCAACGAAGAAGAAATGTTTTTAGCAGATTTCTATTCATCTGTCGGCATTATCGTGTGTTTTGGAGTCAATATTTTACACGGTCCGACTCTATGGATTGGATTTGATGTAACGAAAGCATTTTCGCAAACATTCAGAAAAGTTGAAGGCTGCCAGGGGAGATGATGGTTGGTTGCGCCGGCTTTATAGTTTATGGGTATTTTGCTTTGGACTGATGTTTCTCTGATGTCTATATTTTAAAATTGTCATATCTTGAATTCGAAGAGTTTAAGCTTTCCAATGAAATGTGGTATGACATAGTTCAGTAACTGGTGACATTGTACAGACACTTATTACTTTATCAAAAGACCGATAGGCCGTCGGAACGTTAAAGGGTTAAAGTACCGTTTATGATTAAAATTATTTCTGTGTGCCGTCTTTCTTTGTAAATATCCTATGTTGCTGTCATGCACTTTCCGGACATATTTCAACATGTTACCTCGTGTTTACTATGTCTGTGTACTGTAATGCTAAATCTATTCCACCCTGGTCATCCTGGAGGGGGGTCTACCACTTGTGAGGCCCCTTCTCAAGATTTATTTTTTCCTTACGCTGAGGTTTTGAGTTTTTCCTTGCCCCCATGTTGGTTTGAGATCAGGTGATGGTGTGATTGTAATCCTGTGCAGTCCAGACATTTTTGTGATTAAGGGCTAGATGAATAAATGAGACTTGACTTGACATGTTTCAATGTGGGCACATGCGACTTATAGTCAGTTGTGGCTTATTTACAAAATGTTTTTTCCTTTTAAAATGGACTGAGTACGGCTTTTGATCAGGCATGTTCTCTAGTCAGGATTGTATGGTACATTATTATAATCCTTAATTAATATCTTCTTGTACTATATGTGATTGCTCCTGCACATGACCTAACTACGTACAGAAAAGTATTGTCCTATTTGTAGGTGAACCTGCTCCCCATTCTCAGGTCTTTTAGATAGAGATAGATAGATACTTTATTCATCCCCGCAGGGAAATTCACATTTCCAGCAGCATCCCTGTGCTGAGAAACAATACAATAATAAAGCAAAAAGAATATAATATACAAATACCCAATGTGACGTGCTTATACCCACTAGCGTGTTCTATAGAGTATCTACATAGTGCTACTCAGAATACATATTGCAATGTAGGGGGTGTTGTTTAATGTGGGCTTTTATTCTGCCGGGTGGAGTAAAAGAGCCTCATGGCATGATGAAGAAAAGATCTCTTCAGTCTGTCCTTGGTACAAGACAGTGAGAGCAGTCTGTCGCTGAAGCTGCTCTTCTGTCTGGATATAATGCTGTGTAGTGGATGTGATGAATTGTCCATGATTGACCGCAGCTTTTCCAGTGCCCGTCTCTCAGCTACTGTTGTCAGGCTGTCCAGCTCTGTGCCCACAACAGAGCTCGCTTTCCTCGCCAGTTTATTGAGACAAGAGTCTTTACTGCCACAATCACCCCTTATTTGGCTCTCTCCATCTTCTCATCAACTCTTAACAATCTTCCCAGTCCCTTCTGAAGTAAAACAACCCCATGCGTGATGCTGCCACTACCACGTTTGACATTTGGATGGTGTTATCAGAGAGATGTGCATTGTTCCTCATATGTCATAAATAACTCTTTGCATTAAGACCAAAAAGTTCTATTTTGGGTGTCATTTGACTAGAGAACCCTTTTCCACATGTAAATGTGCCTCCCATGTGCCTCTTGCAAGCGCCAAACAGGCCTTTTCAGAAAAGGCTTCCCTCTTGCCCCTCTTCCATAAAGGGGACATTTATACAGAGTTCCACTAATAGTCGACTTATGCACTGATGGCCTCACCTCAGCTATGTATGCCTGCAGATCATCCAATGTGATCATTAACCACTTGGTTGCTTCTCTGATCAGTTTCTCATTGTTGTGAAACATTAGAGGGAAGGCCAGGTCTTGTTAGGTTTGCTGTTGTTCTATGCTCTCTCCATCTTGATATCATTGCTCTCTCAGTGCTCCGGGGTTGTTTAAATGTTGCAAAATCTTCTTGTGTCCCATTTCTCCTTTGAACATTTACACAACTTGATTCCGGACTTGCTTAGTGTGTTCTTTGCTTTTCTAATGCTGTCTGTTCTCCAGTTTCTACTTTCTAGCCCATCACACTTAATGACACATACCAGTATGTGCACTCTTTTTGTCATCGTTAGACATTGGTTCTTTCGGAAATCACCAGGGAACCTCTGGAGTCAGTTGGCTGAGCTGAGAGAACAGTGGGCAAATATTTTTGCAACATTTACAATCCAATCCAATTCAAGTTTGAAGCCTGAAATTTGGCAATTTGACCAAGAACTTTCACTGTAAATAAGTGTAAATAAGCGAGTGAGTTGTCTGTCCCTGTTTGCACTGTGACTGACTGGCAACCAGTTCAGGGTGTCCCCTGCCCACTGCCCAAAGACAGCTGGGATTGGCTCCAGCACCTCAGCAACCCCACTGAAGATAAGTGCTGCAGATAATGGATGGATGGACTTTCACAAGGCATTATGCAGTAATACACGTGGGGAATTGACAGGAGTGGAATGAAGAATACAAGAGTAATTCTATACTTATCTAATGTATTTTTAATGAGAGGACAAAGCTATTGGTCTCTGCCGAGTGCATTTGAAAAGTAGAACAGTTGGGAATAGACTTAATGTGAAAGTCTACAGGTTTAATTTGAATCATTGGGTCCAATGAGAATAATGCGATACAAATGGCAAACATGTGTCTCCTGTCACTCACAGACCAATCAGCAACTGCTAAAAACAGTGACGGAGCAAAATTCAGAAATGGAATCGCTACGCAGCCAGCTCAGGTAATTCAAATTTATTTTCAGTTACAATACCTGTCTCTGAAGCCAATCCTCTACATTTGGGTTGTGTTGCTGTGTGCAAGATCGTCAATCACAAACGCCGATGTTTAGGGGTGGGAATCTTTGGGTCACCTTACAATTATGATTCAGAGGGTACAATTGGGATTATGAAAAAATTGAAGCATTTTCAAAATATTTTCTCCCCTATCTAAAAATGACACATATTATATCTAGTAACTGTCCATTTGTAAAAAAAAAAAAAAGAAAAATGATTAATTCTACTTAATTTATACAAACTGCTTACTCACAAAATATCACACATACACAGTCCAATCCAATATTACCAGAAGCTTTAAAGTGTTTCCTTATCTTTAATTTCAATTTTTAATTGTAAAAAAAACTTTTCTGTGAAGAATTTCACTTTTAAATGTTGAATTAGCCTGAGGCTTATTAAAACCTCTGCAAAAACACATGGGTGTTGTTATTCTTTTTTTATTTCGGTTTCAATCTTCAGATACTAATAAGCAATGACAAAGCACAGTGAGAAATGATTCGGTGGAGACGTCTATGCTCATCGTGCCGGTGAATGTGATCGTGGTTGTCTTTAACAGCGCATTCCTTACTTCCAATGTAAAAAAAATCATGCCAGTTGGTGTCTCTTATCTGAGCTTTTACAAATTGTGTGTATACTGTTGATCAATCGTAGATGGCGAGGCAGCAAAATACATACCAGCCGGCTGTCACTCAAATGCCTCCGTCAGGGCTATATTTTAGCATGACACAGCCTGCTTTTTTTAAATTTTGTATTCTGCAGTCGAAATTGCTGAAGTTGAACTGCTTTGGAGAATTTGAGAAGCTGTTTACGTAAGCCTTAATATGTATGTATGCCGCGTATTAATTGTGCAAGTGTATTCGGATCTTATCCTGTAGAACAGCAAAAGGTGATTTGGGGATAGCCACAACCAAAGTAGAAGAAATGAACAAACAGCTCCAGCGAGTTCAGCATCAGCTAAAGAGACAGGTGAGATATTTAATAAAAATACTCTTAGGGACGGACACTGGTGTTAAAATATATTGAGAAGTGTATATTAATATGTATTTTATTTACTCATGAATTTCAAAATGGTTCTGCTAATGTCATTGCACTATTTTCGTTTCATTATTTTCTTGTGTACTTAAATACTTAGACCAGTCGACATGCCTTGTAACTATTGGCTATCCTAACATTATCTTTCATTTATTAATGTGTGTGTGTGTATATATATATATATATATATATATATATATATATATATATGTATGTATATGTATATCTCGCTCTCTCTATAATTTATGTGATATAGCTGTAAATAAGTGTTTGAACACCTGAGAAAATGAATGTTGTTATTTGGTACAGTAGCCTTTGTTTGCTATTACAGAGGTCAAACGTTTCCTGTAGTCTTTAACCAGGTTTGCACACACTGCAGAAGTGATCTTGGCCCACTCCTCCACACAGATCTTCTCTAAATCACTCCTGTTTCTGGGATGTCGCTGAGAAACATGGAGTTTGAGCTCCCTCCAAAGATCGGGTTCAGGTCTAGAGACTGGCTGGGCCATGCTAGAACCTTGATATGCTTCTTACGGAGCCACTCCTTGGTTTTCCTGGCTGTGTGCCTCGGGTCGCGTTATGTTGTGTTGGGAGACCCAGCCACGGCCCATCTTTAATGCTCTGACTGAGGGAAAAAGGTTGTATCCCAAAATCTCACAATACACAGCCCAAGTCGTCCTGTCTTTTGTGCAGTACACTCGTCCTTTCCCATGTGCAGAAAAACAACCCCAAAACATGATGCTACCACCCCCATGCTTCACAGTAGGGATGGTGTTCTTTGGATTGTACTCTTCCTCCAAACACGCTTCGTGGAATTATGACCTAAAAGTTCTATTTTCGTCATATCTGACCACAAAACTTTCTCCCATGACTCTGTATCATCCAAATGGTCATATGCAAACTTAAGACAGACCTTGACATGTGCTGGTTTAAGCTGGGGAACCTTTCATGCCATGCATGATTTCAAACCATGACTTCTTAGTGTGTTACCTACAGTAACCTTGGAAACGGTGGTCCCAGCTCTTTAAAGGACATTGATCAACTCATGTCATGTAGTTCCGGGCTGATTCCTTACCTTTCTTAGAATCATTGATACCCCACAAGGGGATATCTTGCATGGGGCTCCACTCCGATTGAGATTGAAAGCAATGTTTAGCTTCTTCCATTATGTAATGATTGCCCAATCAGTGGACATTTTTCACCAAGCTGCTTGGCAATTGCTCCGTAGCCCTACTGGAGGTGTACGATTTTGTCTCTGGTGTCTTTGGACAGCTCTTTGGTGTTCACCATGTTACAAGTTAAAGTCTTACTGATTATATGGGGTAGACAGGTGTCTTTATGCAGCTTACGACCTCAAACAGGTGCATCGGATTCAGGATGATACATGGAGTGCAGGTGGACTTCTAAGGTGTGGACTAACAGGTCTTTATCTCGCTCACAGTGGACATGCAGTTATTATTATTATTTCAAATCGACTACATGTTTATCCTAGGGTGCCAGGTTTAATTTTATTAACCAAAATTAATGATAGTAAAGTCATCTTTAATTTTTTTTCTCACTCAAATTTGTATAATGGCATCAACACACCAAGTGGAAAACTGACCTTTTAGCATGTTTTGACATTTGAATGTTGTTAAATTGCTAAATTCCAATAACTTCTCAGTCACTAATCACTTCCAGTTGGCATTATTGAATCTTTTTACTTGCAGCAAGTGATGGAAAATGGAAACTAATGGTTTTGTCCCAATCCAATATTCATATTGGATAACTTTTTGATATTAGCCAAAAAACTGAAACAAATTTTATCCCACGTGTTTTATATCACCTGCAGTTTTTTACGGCATGCTCTTACTCTGTGATGAAGAAACCAGCTTTAGATGAACTAAAATAAGTCGAATTGTCGAATTTCAAACTGCTTTATGTCCAATTACGAATATCTCTTTTTTTCCTGAATAGGTAATATTCGATATCGTAATTGGAACAAGTTAAAGTCTTACTGATTATATGGGGTAGACAGGTGGGGAACCTTTCATGCCACACATGATTTCAAACCATGACTTCTTAGTGTGTTACCTACAGTAACCTGCAACATTTTTATTGTATTAGAAGTAAAAAGGTTGTATCGAGACAGCTCTTGAAATGACTAATAGTGTTTTCTTACAACCTAACCCTGAATTAGTAGAAGTATGTGGGAGCTTGCAAAAAATCGTTTTTTGTTTCCAGGAGAAGGATCTCACTGAGGCCCGCAGTCGAGAGGAAGCAGCAGAAACACGAATTCAACAGCTTCAGTCCACCATTAATCAGAATGAGACTATGTGAGATCAGATGAATGCTTAATGTGACATAGCTCGTTCCATCAACTTGTGTTATTACCTGTAAATGTCCATTTATTCAAGTCACAATCAGTGTCTTCTTTCATTGCATTTGCTGAGGCTTAAAACAACGTCGCAAGAAGCAGAGGAAGTTCTAGGGGAGCAAACTATGTGGGAACAAATGTCAGGGAACCTTAAAGCCCGGTGCACTGCATTAGAGCAGGATAAATATGATGCTCTGGACCAAGTTCGAGAGAGCGTGCAGGTGGCTGAGGAGGCAGTCCTGCAGAAGAATGAGGTAACCTATCTATTCCTATTACCACCACAAATGTTGGCACTGTATGTATATATCTGTTTCTGGCTAAAATGAATTTCTTTGGAATTGTTTAAAGGCTCGTATTAACTCAAGTTAGTAGAGACAGAACTGTTGACGATTTTGTCGCATTTTATTCAACTTAAAAAAAAATATCTAAACAATCGTATTTAAGGAGTCAATAGGATTTTAATTTGCCATGTAGGTTTTTTGCGTATGCTTTAGATGTGCCTGCTCATAAACAGGATTTTTCTTTAAGACACAGGTTCCTTAACAGGTCTGACTTGAGTACCCACCATTTAACTCTAATTACAAGCTGCAACCCAAATTAAGAAAAAAAAATCCACTTCCCAAATGCTTCTAATTTAAGAATTTTGCGTATTAAGTAGAAATAGCAGAATATATTCACTTTCCAAAACCACACATCTCGGAAAACAAAAATGAAAGTACCACATATACTCGCATATAAGGCTATGTCACATATAAGCGACCCCATAGAACTGCTTAAAAAAAGCCACATATCAAAATAAAATTAAAATGTTATAAAGTGTGTAGCTAAACATAGATAGTTATTC
Organism: Urocampus carinirostris; assembly: GCF_059441175.1. Lineage (NCBI taxonomy): Eukaryota > Metazoa > Chordata > Actinopteri > Syngnathiformes > Syngnathidae > Urocampus > Urocampus carinirostris. The sequence goes on along the minus strand of NC_142356.1, from coordinate 34,159,536 downwards.
AATTATATTTTCAATAAACTCCCTTTTAACTCTTTTGGGGCGGCAGTAGCTCAGGAGGTAGAGCGATCGTTTTAGGATTGAGGGATCCTAGTTCGAATCCCGGCTTGTCCGTGTTACATGTCGAAGTGTCCTTGGGTAAGACATTGAACCCCCAATTACCCCCATTAAGCAGGTTAGCGCCTTACATGGCTGCACAGATCACGGCCGCTATTGGGAAATGTGAAGCACAATGTAAAGCGCTTTGGGAAGTCATTGACTTGAAAAGCGCTATATAAATGCAAAATCATTTCATTCATTTTAAGCTGCAAGATTGACTTTGTTAATACAATACTTCATTTCAAAGTTAGGAATTTCTGACTTTGTTAGGTTTACCTGGTTTTCTATGTCACTTTGTATTTGTTAGTATTTAGCGCACCTTTGTAGACATTCTGTCATAAAGGTCTTTGTGGTTCTAATGTGGTACAATTAATTCAAAGGTTAGATTTTTATATTTCCCCCCTCATTTAATCCTCGCCCCCAACCTGCAACGAAGAAACAAATAACCTAGCAATGCACATGATTCATTCATTTTGGTCACCTCACCATTTTTTATGAACACTAGCATAGGTCACCTTCCCTCTATTTCTTTGGTAATATTTTTTACATTGTTTTTCTACAGGCCTTATTAAGAGAGAAACAGATGATGGAAGAGCTGGAGAAAACAAAAAAGGTCATACCACAGCTGATTGAGGATGCTGCTATGCGCACCAGAAAAGAGGCAAGCATATTTTGAAATGGTGTTTTAAAGTATAATTTCCGGTGGGGTTTTTACCTCACATATTTATATAATGTTCCTTTTGACCTGTTTTTTTTTTTTTTTATACCCAATCCTTTTTTAATCCCCTCATCTAGCAAAGTTGTTCTCTACTTCATCAAATAAATGTACAGTGACACTCTATCTGTTCGACAGATTAAAGTATACGAGCAGAAATTGATTCACTTTCCACCTGGTGTCATGAGAGTAATCTGTTATTGAATGTAGGTAAAACTAAGGAGGTGATAATAGATTTCCGTACTAAGCCTCCCCCGCATGTGCCACTGTCAATTAATGGTAGTGAGGTGGAACTGGTCCATTCATTCAAGTTTCTGGGTATTTACCTGTCAGCTGACCGCACATGGACTGTCAATGCTACTGATGTTCAAAAGTCAGCCAGACAAAGGCTCTACTTCCTTCGTCAACTCAAATCTTTCGGAGTCAAGCCATTCTACTCAATTTTTATCGTGCTATCATTGAATCCGTTTTAACTAGGTCAATCACAGTTTGGTTTGGTTGCGTCAATCAGAAAGAATTGTCAAAGATGGAATCAGTAGTGAGGACGGCAGAGGAAATATTAGGTACTGGCCTTCCGTCCCTGCAAAGTATCTACATCGATCGAACTAGAAAACGGACACAAAAAATTATAGACATCCCAGTCACCCTGCTCGCAGGTACTTTGATTACCTGCCGTTGCGTCGCCGTCTTCGCTCCATTGCGAGCAAGACTTCACGTCTTAAAGAGAGTTTTTACCCTTCCGCTATCCGTATGTTCAACGGGAATTGATTTAGGTTATTTTGTATAGTATTATTATTAGAAACAACGGCGTTCCTCTGACCTATTCTACTCTCGTCTTGTTATTTACACATTATTTATTTTTAAACTATTCTATATAATTACCTTGTATTATACACTACTATATATTTTTTACTCTATTATTTTTATTCTTTTAAATCTATTATTTTATCATTATTGAGTGTTCGTGTGTCAAATGATTTCTTGTATATTTCATGTTTGTACTGGCTTAATACAATACAATACAATTTATATTAAAAGGGTTTTGCTGCATTATGCTGATTAATCCTGCTAAAGTTTGTGTAACAAAATCATGTTGGATTTGAAATATCCATCAGGTCTGAGGAAAATCAACTCAGAGTATTAAAATCCTAAAAATTGTTTTGATTGATTTGGCCTTTCCTCACCAAAATACATCAATACGAACAAATGGGCTTATACTAGAAATTGAGGTTGTTTTACCAAGATTATCAACCGATCAAGTAAAAAGATGGTTGCATTTGATGAACCAAAAGAAAAACCTTAATCACAAAGTGTATCTCGTCAGGGTTCGATGGGTGCTCGAAATCCTTGAAAATGCTTGAATATAATGTTGTGTTTTCAAGGATTGAAAAGTGCTTGAATTTTGAGTAAAGCGCTTGTAAATACTTGAAATGGATTCTCTACAAGTCGGCTTAAAAATAACTGCAACATTGCTTTCTGTTGTTTTAGTTTTGTCATTGCATTTCTTCTTGCCTCGTGAATAACGGCAGCGCAGATTAGTTTGTATGGCATTGTTCTATGAATCTCATCACCCTTTATGGGCCGCGCCCAAGAGGACTGGTGCATACTATACCCAAACAGGGCACTATGAAGTGTGTATTACTGCAAGGATTATGTATCATTTATGTCCATTTATTATGGGCCATGTGAAAATTAAGGTACCATTTCCTGGTGATAAATTGTTATAGTGACAACTTCCTGCAACTGAAAATATAGCGTAAATATTACCCAACACCTATTAAGGGAGAGATTTGTCTCAAAAACAAATATATTCATGATTTACTTAAGATCTAAAAATCCTATGTAATGACAAATGCACATGTATCTTTAAAAATGACATATGTAAATCACATATATATTTGTAGTTCTGCAAATTACATGATTCACACCAGATTTTTTCTTTTAATAGAACTGGAGAAATTTAATAAAATTGGCGTTAAAAGTCCTTAAAAGGTGCTTGAGAATTTAATTTACTATATTATTATTCCTATTATTTAGGTGGATATGCGAGTGTGTCTTGTTTGTTGCATTAATTATCATTATCTGTTCATTCCTCCCATTTTCTTGTCACTATTCACTCTCCTGTCCATTAAAAGCTAAAGTGCCCCCAAAAATGTTTACTTAAAAAGTGGGAGAGCGAACATGTGCAATGTAGCGGCAGCAACAAGCTATTCATTTTTTTAATTATAAACACTTAACTACAATGAACTTGCTTGTGATTGTTTGCAGTACAGATCTCTCACTCATCACACTTATCACTTTTTTTTCTGAGAGGTTTTTCCTAAGCATTCAAATGCATTTTTTGTTTTATTAAAATGTAATTAAAAGCTTACTGATTGGCATATAGTAATATGCCTGTTAGTTCTTTATTATTTTATATGGTATTTTAACTCAGTGAGAGAAAAAAGTACACTTATTTCATTTCTTTTTTTTTTTCAGGGTTTTATTTTTGTATTTTGGCCATTAGTTTCACATTTTAAGTTTTTGTTTTGGCCCAAATATTTTCATTTTGGTGCATTCCTAACAAAATGTTACAAAAGCAGAAAGATATTTTACCATATTATGCAGATTTCTTTCCTCCTGGTTAGTCCTTAGGTTGGTCGTATAAAGTTAATCTTCCAAATGTAATAGTTCAACTGCACTTTGATTGCAAAAAGTAAACCCCACTAAAATTTGATTAATTTCAAATTCCTGGAACAGAATTAGGTCTTGAACTGATGGATTCTGTACCCTATCATTACTGTTGGCTCTTTAATCCATTCATAAAGTGCAGGATTAAGGTGGCGTGTCACATTTTTGTTTAACAGGTGGATTATATCCGCAAGCAGTGCAATGTCGAACTCAGTCGAATGGCTGAGGAGCTGTCTTTATCTCAACTGGTAATGGCACACACAAATGTTTTAAATGAGCTCAACTCCAATTTGCTCTTTACTACTCATCCAGTCTCTCACTTGCACTTTGTTATTTCCCTGATCTACTTGTAGGGGTTTGCTGAAAAAGAATCTGAGTGTGAACGGTACAAGCGAGAGCGAAAAGCTTTAGAGGAGGAACTGGCAAAGGTATTTTTATATTGATAATTATGCCTAAGTCAAAACACGTGATTGGAAATTGGGCGGTGTCACACATTTGCTGACCCAATCATTTTCAGATGTGGTCCCCTACTAAACCAACTTGAGCTGCACAATTTTGGAAAAAAAACCCTGATTTAGATTTCTTTAGACCAGTATTGCGATTTCAATGCATCTTTTTATTTAATTATTTATTTATTTTTAATTTATTTTTTAAAAAAAAGTGCCTTCTCTGTGATATTTTTGCAAATAAATGATAATGGCAGTGTCACGGCTGTGTTAGTTTGCAATGTTACCATAGAATTTTGCAAGACCCCAGTGGGTGGAAAGTCTTAGGCTGGGTTCTCTAACATACAACCCGGGGGGGGGGCAATTGCGGCCCATGGGATGCTCGTTTGACCCCCCCACCGTAATATGAAAGTTTAAAGGAACTGTTGCGTTATTTAGTGCCTCCCAGTAGAATAAGGTAAGTATTGATTTAAAAAGATCAATGTGGGATCACACAAGAATCCAAAATACACAAACTATGATATAAACGTGCATTAAAAAAAGTAATTACTTAAATAATTTGCAGTTATTTAACATGTCAGCCATCTTGCTGCTAAGGGTAACTAAAAACGTCAAAAAGGCTGGGAAAGAAAAATGAGTGGTAAAATCATATTTAAGTTTATCCTGTTAAGAAAAAAAAAAAGGTTTAGAAAATAATATAATTTTTGAAGGTGCTGAGGTTGAATTTGGGGGTGCTCGGTGTTTAAAAGTTAACTGTAGATTGAAAGATAACGCCATGGGTCTTGCATCATTCAACTACTAACCCCACCCCTCCAGGGAACGTAGGAAAGTAGCATTGAGACAAAACCATGGTTATCTTTCAATAAACTATACATAAACATGTTAATTAACCAATAAACCAATTAAGCTAAATAGCGAGCGAGAAGATGAAAAAAGCCAGCCAGCAAGCGAAAACACGAGCGTGTTCGCTTTATTATATAGCGCCATTCTAGTTGGTCAAACACTTCATCAATCAAATACCAAACTATAAATCCTTGAAAAAAACAGTGTCTTTCGTTTACACAATCGCACTACTGTACGTCAAATCGCGATATCAATTACATTTTGGTTAATCGTGCAGCCCTAAAACCAACGATTTTTTTACATGACTGCAAGAGTATATTGCATATACACATGAGCTTTCATTGCATATATCTCATTTCATGTATGACAAACCTCTAAAACTGCTTTAAAAGAGACACATACTTAAAGAAATGGAATCAATTGTGGACAGCTGCCTGTAAAATCGTGAACACTTAATATTTCTTGGCTTGTGCAATCTTGAGAGTTTGAAATCGAACACTGAGCTGAGACAATCCATACATGTTTTGATTCTCTGCTTCCAACCACTCCAAGATCTCCTCTTGTTTACTGTCCATGTTTTGATCCCATTTGCACGTTTGACTTTAGTTGTAATTTCCAGCGATGTATCAACTTTTAATCTTCTGGCATTGTTTTTATTGACATAAAACTGTCTTGCTGCTTTCAGGTTGCTTTTTTCTTCAGCAGCCTTAATCACTTTTAGCTTGAAGTTAGCAATATAGGAACAATGTTTTATTTTTTTTCAAGGCATGGTGTTTTACAAAAATAATTTAACCGAAATAATAGCAATTTATCATATTCTCTCGCTGCGTGCTCTCGTTTCCCAAATAGGCGCAAACGTGTCGACTTCCTTATTTCACTATTTCATTTTATAGTTCTAAATTATGTGACCATATCCAGTATGTATTTTTAATTAAATTATGAATCTGATTGGTAATGTTTTGGAGTTGTTTTCAAATAAAATGACTCAAATTATGGGCCCAAAAATCCTGATCGGACATCCCCAGCTACAATGTCTGTCTTTTTCAGCTAATATCATCAACAACCAGAACAGTGATGTATTTCTGTTGTTTTTTGTTGTTGCTCTGTTGGGTATGAAGGTGGTTAAGGAGGGTCGGGGCGAGCGAGACCTTGGGAAATTTGATGCCCTTCACCAGAGGTGCCTCAATGCTGAGAGGATGAAAGACGAAATGAGCATCACTTTAGAAAGTACACAAAGCAAATTAAAAAAGTTGGAAATCGGGTAAGTCGCTTGTTGGAATTTCCTCCAATTGGCTAAAAAATTGCTGTAATCGGCATAGTGGTAACTTAAGTTTTTCGTTTTGCTTTTTCTTTAGCTACAATGAAGAATTGACCCGCTGTCAGGAAGAAGTGCAGCAGTTGAAAGGTTTCCTGGCTTCGGCAAGAGAGGACTGTGTCAAAATCAGCGATGAGCGACTGCAACTTCAGCAGGAAAACTTGCAGATCCGTAAGGAGATGGATGAGCAGCGCAAGGCCTCCTTGCTCATCCAAAAAAAGGCTAAGCAACAAGTAAGTGGGGGTAGAGATAACATTTTCATTGATTTGAATAATGATGCTTAGTCTTTTTCCAGGTGTCACAGATGGAGCAAGAGTACAGCTTAAAGGAGAAATCTCTCACTGCACAGATGAGTGACTTAGAGGAGACAAGTCGCAACTTCAGTGCTGATCTCATGCGACTTCTTAACGCGCAGACCAAAAGCATTCAGCGCTGGAAAGACGAGGGCAAGAACATGGCCAAAGCCTTTGAAATAAAACTGAAGAATATGAAGTAAGAACTTATGTTGTGATCAAAGTGAATTGTGTAGATCCAAGGAGAAAAAGCTTTGAGAGGATGCTATTCATTATGAGCCATGCAAAAAATTAAGGTAGCGTCTCCCAGTGGTAAATTATAAGTGGAGGAACTTCCTGCAACCAAAAATGTAGGGTACAAATTACCACCATTTTACCCGACACCTTAACGGGGAGAGATTTGTTTAAAAAATATTCACACACGTATTGTTCAGATCCACAAATGTATTCACTATACTGGACTGTCTCAGAAAATTAGAATATTGTGATAAAGTTCTTTATTTTCTGTAATGCAATTAAAAAAACAAAAATGTCATACATTCTGGATTTATTACAAATCAACTGAACTATTTCAAGCCTTTTATTATTTTAATATTGCTGAATTTGGCTTACAGCTTAAGAAAACTCAAAAATCCTATCTCAAAATATTAGAATATCATAAAAAAGTATACAAGTAGGCTATTCAACTAATCACCTGAATCATCTAATTAACTCGAAACACCTCGCGAGGTTTCCTGAGCCTTAAAAACACTCAGCTTGGTTCAGTAAACTAAATCACAAGTATGGGGAAGACTGCTGATCTGACTGCTGTCCAGAGGACCATCATTGATACCCTCCATCAGGAGGGTAAGACACAAAAAGAAATTTCTCAAAGAGCAGGCTGTTCACGGAGTGCAGTTTCAAAGCATATCCACAAAAAGTCTGTTGGAAGGGAAAAATGTGGCCGGAAACGCTGCACAACCAAGAGAGATGACCGCAGCCTTAACAAAATTGTGAAAAAGAGCCGCTTCCAGAATTTGGGGGAGCTTCAAAGACAGTGGGCTGAAGCTGGAGTCCAGGTATCAAAAGCCACAGTTCACAGACGTGTCCGGGAAATGGGCTACAATAGCCGTATTCCCATGGTCAAGCCACTTCTGAACTCAAGACAACGGAAGAAGCGTCTGACTTTCAGATTTGAATTTGAATTTAATGGCCCTCTATGGCTGCGGCTGGATCTGCTCCCGACAGTTTCTCACATTCTAGTCAAAAACCCCAATCTTCGACTCAGTTTATGAGGGCGAACAAAGACAACTCTAACTGCAGATTAATATACGATCGCAGTTTTTTGCTGGATATGCGAACATCCAGAAATCCAGCGCAAATTTCGACGATCACTCTGGAGTGTTTACATAGCCTCGGAGTGCTACGTCAACAGAACACAGCGGCCTACAAAGCAGCGAGTAAAAGTGGCAAGCGGAAGCGCTGTGACCGGGGAAGGAAACGAGGTTGTTGGGCCGGGCTAACGGCTCGGATGAAGGCTAAACCCTTCAAAACGCCTCTACCATCCATTTTCCTATCCAAAGTCCGCTCCCTGGACAACAAACTGGACCATTTACAAGTGGAATTCTCATCGAACCGCGAGTTGACGAACTGTTGTGCTTTAATTCTGACGGAGACATGGCTAAACTCATCTATCCCGAATGACGCTGTTAGCATTGTGGGGCTAACTGCTTTCCGCGCTGATAGAAACGGCAAGCTCACCGGCAAAAGCAAGGGTGGCGGTCTATGCATTTATACAAACAACAACTGGTGTAGAAATGCGAAGATAATCTCGAATCACTGCTCACGAGACATTGAACTTTTGACGGTGATCTGCAGACCCTTCTACCTACCGAGGGAGTTTAGCGCGACCATCATTACTGCCGTGTACGTGCCCCCCAGCGCTAATACGAAGGAGGCAATGGACGTTCTCTACCGAACTGTGAGTGAACTGCAGCATGCTTACACCGAGTGCATTTTTATTGCGGCGGGGGACTTTAACCAGGCCAATATGAAAACAGTTCTCCCGCATTTCCATCAGCATGTAAATTTTGCTACAAGAGGTAGGAACACATTAGACCTGGCCTACACAAACATCAAAGGTGCATATAAAGCAGCCCCCCGCCCCCACCTTGGCTCATCAGATCACCTTTCTGTTATGCTAATTCCAGCATACAAGCCCCAGCTGACCAGAGAAAAACCTACAGTGAAGCAGGTGAGGGTGTGGTCTGAGGGGGCAATGGAGGCACTACAGGACTGCTTTGATTGCACTGATTGGGACATGTTTAAATCGGCTGCCACTTACAACAACAAAATAAATATAGATGAGTACGCCATTTCTGTGTCAGCCTATATCAGTAAATGCGCAGAAGACGTCAGCAATACCAAAACTATATGCACCCGTGCCAATCAGAAGCCCTGGATGACTGCTGAGATACGCAAACAACTAAAAGTACGGAACCTTGTCTTTACCAGCTCAGTAGCCTAGATGGTAAGGCGCCCGCTTTGAGACTGGGAGGTCGGTGGTTCGCGCCCCGGCCGAGTCATTCCTAAGACTTAAAAAGTGGTCGGCGGCGCCCTCTGTTGGCTGCGGCTCCATCGGCTCGCTACAACGGGTCAGGTGCAATCGACATTTCGTTCTGTGTACATTGTTACACAGAATGACAATACAAGGAAATTATTATTATTATTATTATTAAATCTGGTGACAAGGAGACGCTGAGATCAGCGAGGGCTAACCTGAACCGTGCTATCAGACTAGCAAAGCGAACGTAGTCAAAAAATCCAGGAACGTTTCCTCAATAAAACCAACACCAGGGATATGTGGAAAGGCATTCAGGCCATTACCAAATACAAGCCAACCACCGCACCAGTGCAGGACACTAGCATGGACTTTCTGAATGACCTCAACAAATTCTTTGGAAGGTTCGAGGCACAAAACGGCACCACTGCAGTGAAAGCGGTTCCAAATCAGGACGAAAGAGCACTCCACCTGGACTCATCTGACGTGAGGAAGACCCTGAGAAGGGTCAACACAAGGAAGGCTCCAGGCCCGGACAACATTCCGGGGCGGGTACTTAGGGAGTGCGCCGATCAGCTGGCTTGTGTACTAACAGACATTTTCAACACCTCGCTAGACCAAGCCAAAGTACCATCATGCTTCAAATTTGCCAACATCATCTCAGTGCCAAAGAAACCCCAGATCTTATCATTCAACGATTACCGGCCCATTGCACTGACTCCTATCATAATGAAGTGCTTTGAGAGACTGGTTAAAGAGCACATCACCTCCAGTCTCCCCTCCTCATTCGACCCCTTTCAGTTTGCCTACAGGACAAACCGCTCCACCAGGGATGCCATCTCCTCTGCGCTTCACCTGAGCCTGACACATCTAGAGGAGAAGAACACCCATGTGCGGCTGCTGTTCCTGGACTTCAGTTCAGCATTCAACACCATCATCCCACAACATCTGGTAGACAAAATGAGACTCCTGGGTTTCAACACCCCCCTGCGGAACTGGCTGCTGGACTTCCTCTGTGACAGACCCCAATCAGTGGGGATAGGTCAGAACAGTTCAGATGTCATCTACCTCAGCACGGGCTCCCCCCAAGGCTGCGTCCTAAGCCCCTTGCTGTTCACCTTGATGACACACGACTGCGTCCCTAGGTCCGCCACAAACCACATCGTGAAGTATGCTGACGACACAACAGTGGTGGGCCTCATCAGGGATGACAACGACCTGGCCTACAGAGAGGAGGTGGAGCAGTTGGTGGGCTGGTGCAGGGACAACAGCCTGGTCCTGAATGTTGACAAAACTAAAGAGATCATTGTCGACTTTAGGAAAAACCAGCCCAACCATGCCCCACTTTGCATCAACAACAAGGCTGTGGAGGTTGTCAGCAGTATCAAGTTCCTAGGGGTGCACATTACAAACAAACTCACCTGGTCCGTGAACACTGCATCACTGGTTAAGAGGGCACAGCAGCGCCTGTACTTCCTGCGGAGGATGAGGAGAGCCCACCTGCCCCCACCCTCCCTCATCACATTCTACAGGGGCACCATAGAGAGTATCCTGACCAGCTGTATCTCTGTGTGGTGTGGAGGCTGCAGTGCTACCGACTGGGGTAGTGTGAGGAGGGTAACGAGGACAGCAGAGAAAATAATCGGGACTACACTTCCCTCCATTCAGGACATTGGCCAGAAGCGCTGCCTATCCCATGCTAAGAACATTACCGGGGACCCCTCTCACCCCCATCATGGACTGTTCACTCTGCTAGCCTCTGGGAAGAGGTACTGCAGTGTGCGGTGCAGGACCACCAGGCTCCGCAATAGTCTAGTCCCCCTGGCCATTAGACTGTTAAATGGTCAATCTAACATATAGTTAACTTAAATTTAAACGGCTGCTAATCTGACTTTTTGCACTACTGGCAGTTTTTTTTATAGCTTGCCACTCCTTGCACATTGCTCTCTGCACTATTGTAATTACAGCGTTATTGTTACAGTGTTAATGTTACTGTGTACCTGACTTGTTAACCTGACTGCCCATTTTGCACATCTGGTTAGCTACTCTTCTTGCACTATCGGCACGATGGTAAAATACTATACGTAGCCTAAATACAATACAACTTTATTTATATCTGTACATTCAAGGAAACTGTGGGGGTCAGATGCATCGACATTTCGTTCTGTATACACGTGTACTAGAATGACAATAAAGTAGATCTGAATCTGAATCTGAATAACACCTCAGCAATGCCACAGGCTGATTGCCTCCATGCCACGCCGGATTGATGCAGTAATCCGTGCAAAAGGATTCCCAACCAAGTACTGAGTGCATCAATGGACATTTTCAAATGTTTGATTTAGTTTTGCTGTTATAAAATTATTTTTTTACTTGGTCTGAGAAAGTATTCTAATATTTTGAGATAGGATTTTTGAGTTTTTTTCAGCTGTAAGCCAAAATCAGCAATATTCAAATAATAAAAGGCTTGAAATAGTTCAGTTGATGTGTAATGAATCCAGAATGTATGACATTTTTGGTTTTTTAATTACATTACAGAAAATAAAGAACTTTATCACAATATTCTAATTTTCTGAGACAGTCCAGTATACTCAAGATCTCTAAATCACATGTCTTGATAAATACACACGCATGATTAAAAAGTGCATATGTAAATCTCAGATATATTTGTGGAACTGCAAAATACATGATTCGCACCAAATTGTTTTTTTAATGGTTTTCAATATTCAGCGACTCTGATTTATTTTGTCTTTCAGGGCTGATCTGAATCAACACAAGCAGAGGTCTCGGGAGTTGGAGCTCCAGCTTGAAAATAATCTCAAAATTATTGAAGAGGTTTGAGAAACACAAATAATCTATATTTGGAGTTTAGCATTGCTTTTTGTTGGCTATCCTTTAAACAATAACAAATCTGTGGTAAATCACAGCTTCATTTATTATCTAAAACCGATGAAGTGAATCTTGGAAAATAGTAAATATGATCTGACTTGAACAATTTGGTATACTGGCACAATCTGATACTATCCATGGCCGTATAACCTTTTACGGTTCTCATGTATGATTTTCAGTTCAAAGAATTATTATTATAATAATTATTTATGTACATGACTATGAATGTCTGTCATTAAACTAACTCACTCTGTGGCATAGACGTATGTTTTGTTTAGAAAAGGAATGGACAATTCGCCTATTTTAATCTACAATCTGGTTAAAACATAGAAAAATTATACCTAAAATAATAACGATAATTTTGGATGAAAAGTTAATTGTCTGACAATGGAGTAGGTTTTTTTTTTGTCCCCAAAAAAATAAATGTTGTAAAATTAAGGAAAAATAACATAAAATTAGAAACAAAAGATGAGTGACAAGAGTACAATTTTTTTTAATTAGTGCATACTTGTGTGATAGATTACATTACAAATATCGTGAAACTAAAAAAAATGAAATAAGCAACAATTTCTGACAATCAGGTAACAATATGATTTTTCCTTCAATATGAGTGTAATTTTGTTATCAGTTAAAGTAAGAATATCATAAAATTAAAAGAGACAAATCAGCAATGTTTTCTGAAATTGGTAATGTTTTTTTCTTGAAAGGTGGCAATACTTTAGTTATAAATTGAAGTAAAAATGTCATATTTACAAAAAATGAGCAACATTTTCTGACAAGAGTGTAGAACTGTTTTTATTTCTATTTGCGATGAGGAAAAAACGCTATCGATGTGAAAATATGTCTTAAGCAGTATATGAGTAAAAAGCTGTAATTTTGGACTTATGAAGTTTTGACACCTTCTAAACTCTGAAACATTCATTTCAACATGTACTCCCTGTATTGTCTTTGCAGTATGAGAATCAGCTAGCAGAATATAGAGAGAGGACCAGTCGCCTTCAAAGACGACTGACTGACGTTGAGCAACGAGCAACTGCAGCTTCACAACAGGTTCAACTTACATTGTAGAAGTCACAATATTGTACAGTGCCTTGCAAAAGTATTGCCCCAAGAACCTTTTGACATACTGCCATATTTCTAGCTTTAAACTTAGATAAAATAAGTTCCTAGAATCAACAACATATGAAACATAATCGTGAAAAGAAGTCAAATCTATTGAACATCTCGCGTTGCGCTAACAAATAAGAAACTGAAAAGTAGGCGTTTATATGTTAACCCATTTTGTAACAATGACAATTAAGGTATATTCTATTCTATTCAAAAATATTGGCACCCTTTGAGTTTATACTTTGTTCAACCTCTTTTTGCTGCAATCACAACTACATGTCTTTTTGGGTATGTCTATAGGTCTTGCACTCCTTGAAACAGAAATATTGGTCCATTATTTTCTTACGAACAGCGCCTAAAGGTTTGATGGTGATCGTTTGTGCGCTAGATGTTTTGGCCATTCTAACACCTTTAAACTGTTAGTTTAAACCATTCCACTGAAGATTTTGTTTATGTTGAGGGTTGTTGTCCAATTGGAAGGTGAACCTGCACCCCATTCTCTGGTCTTTTAGTATTTTCCTTGTTTGGGCCGAAAGTTTATAGGAACAACTAGGTCTTCGTAGGTTTGCAGTTGTTTTATGCTTTCTCCATTTTAATATTATTGCTCACACAATGATCTAGTAGATGTGTAAATGTTGCAAAAGTTTCTTTTATCCCATTCTAATACTTCGCTAGGCGCCGTAATCCTCCAAATTTACTCTCTTAGGGCTGGGCAATAAATCAAATTAATTCAATTAATTTTGCATTTTGAAGGTCATTCATTTAAAAATTGTCCAAAATCAAGTCAGAATTAATTTGAATTACTCCTAGTTGTAGCTGATTATTGAACAATTGCTAATATCAGGTGAATGATGGCATCTAATCAAATTATGCACAAACCAAATTAGCTACTATTAATCTTGCATGAACAAGTTCTATGTGCGTATCACATTTAAAGGGACATTGTGTATTTTTAGTGCCTCATAGTGGTCAAAAAAACTTAATTCATGAGAAAAGATTGATTTGAATTAGGAAAAATAAATAAACTATCATAAAAACTTTTTCCATTAATTGGCATACGTCAAGAAATTGGTACTGATTTTTCATAACATGACCCTCATCTAGAATAGAATAGAATAGAATATGCCTTTATTGTCATTGTTACAACATGGGATATGCTGTGACAGCGAAATTGGACGACTCCAGGTCCACATTTACAGTGAGGATAAGGAAACAAAGACACAAAGGAACAAAGAACTAACTGACTTTGTTGTCCTCCGGGGGGGGGGTTGAGGGTCAAACAGAGTTGCCGGATACAACCGAATGTTTGATCTTACATTACACATAGTCCAGTGTTTTTCCGAATTGCTCAGTCCACAATCTAGAGGGAACCGACATGATTGCTTTCTCTATTGCTACTAAGGGTAAACCAAAAATAACAAAAACCTTGCAAAAAAATGAGGAGAAAAAATGTTGCATTGTTTATAATCTTCCCTGTGCTTTGTAGCTTTTGTTTTAAGTTGCACAACACAATATAGCAATATTTAGTGGTCAAATATTAGTGTGTCTCTTTATACGGTATTTAGACAGAAAGTTGTGCGCATGATGCATTTTTACACAACAAATACTGGCCTAACATCTGTTGGGTGGGGTTGATATCCATCCATCCATTGTCTTCCGCTTATCCGAGGTCGGGTCGCGGGGGCAGCAGCGTCAAAAGGGAAGCCCAGACGTCCCTATCCCCAGCCACCTCCTCCAGCTCATCCGGCGGGACCCCGAGGCGTTCCCAAGCCACCCGAGAGACATAGTCTCTCTAACGTGTCCTAGGCCGCCCCCGGGGCATCCTGCCGGTGGGACATGCCCGGAACACTTCCAGAGGGAGGCGTCCAGGAGGCATCCTTATTAGATGCCCGAGCCACCTCAACTGGCTCCTCTCAACGCGGAGGAGCAGTGGCTCTACACCGAGTCCCTCCCGGATGACTGAGCTTCTCACCTTATCTCTAAGGGAGAACCCAGCCACCCTGCGGAGGAAACTCATTTCGGCCACTTGTATCCGGGATCGAGTTCTTTTGGTCATGACCCAAAGTTCATGACCATAGGTGAGGGTAGGAACGTAGATCGACCGGTAGATCGAGAGCTTTGCTTTTCGGCTCAGCTCCCTCTTCACAACGACGGACAGGTACAGGGTCCTAATGACGGCAGACGCTGCACCGACCCGTCTGTCGATCTCCCGTTCCATCCTACCCCCACTCGTGAACAAGACCCCAAGATACTTGAACTCCTCCACTTGGGGCAAGACCTCCTCCCCGACCCGGAGGGAGCATACCACCCTTTTCCGACTGAGAACCATGGCCTCGGACTTGGAGGTGCTGATCCCCACCCCGGCCGCTTCACACTCGGCTGCGAATCGCTCCAGCGAGAGCTGAAGATCATGGCCTGAGGAAGCCAACAGCACCACGTCATCTGCAAAAAGCAGTGACGCAATGCTGAGGCCCCCAAACCGGACTCCATCCCCGCCAAGGCTGCGCCTAGAAATTCTGTCCATAAAAGTTATGAACAGAATCGGTGACAAAGGGCAGCCCTGGCGGAGCCCAACCCTTACCGGGAACGAATCTGACTTACTGCCGGCAATGCGGACCAGACTCTGGCACCGGGCATACAGGGACCGCACAGCCCGGATAAGACTGTGCGGTACCCCATACTCCCGAAGCACCCCCACAGGGCCTCCCGAGGAACACGGTCGAATGCCTTCTCCAAGTCCACAAAACACATGTAGACCGGACAAGCAAACTCCCATGCACCCTCAAAGACCCTGAAGAGTTTATAGAGCTGGTCCAGTGTTCCACAGCCAGGACGAAAACCACACTGTTCCTCCTGAATCCGAGATTCGACTTCCTGGCGGACCCTCCTCTCCAGTACCCCTGAATAGACCTTACCAGGGAGGCTGAGAAGTGTGATTCCCCTGTAGTTGGAACACACTCTCCGGTCCCCCTTCTTAAAGATGGGAACCACCACCCCAGTCTGCCAGTCCAGAGGCACTGTCCCCGATGTCCACGCGATGTTGCAGAGGCGCGTCAACCATGACACGCCCACAACATCCAGAGCCTTAATGAAGTCAGGGCGGATCTCATCGACCCCCGGGGCCCTGCCATTGAGGGTTTTTTTGACAACCTCGGTGACTTCAACCCCAGTGATACGAGAGTCCTCAGGCTCTGCTTCCCCAGAGGAAGTTGTGCCGGTGGGATTGAGGAGGTCTTCGAAGTACTCCGCCCACCGATTCACAACGTCCCGGGTCGAGGTCAGCAGCGCCCCATCGGCACTATACACAGTGTCGATGGCACACCGCTTCCCCCCCTAAGACCCCGGATGGTGGACCAGAATTTCCTCGAAGCCGTTCGGAAGTCGGCTTCCATGGCCTCGCCAAACTCCTCCCATGCCCGAGTTTTTGCCTCGGCAACTGCTGAAGCCGCATTCCGCTTGGCCAGCCGATACCCGCCAGCTGCTTCCAGAGTCCCACAGGCCAGGAAGGCCCGATAAGACTCCTTCTTCAGCTTGACGGCATCCCTCACCGCCGGTGACCACCAACGGGTCTGAGGGTTGCCGCCGCGGCAGGCACCAACTACCTTACGGCCACAGCTCCGATCAGCCGCCTCGACAATGGAGGCGCGGAACATGGTCCACTCGGACTCAATGTCCCCCGCCTCCCTCGGGACATGGGCGAAGTTCTGCCGGAGGTGTGAATTGAAACTTCTTCTGACAGGAGATTCTGCCAGCCGTTCCCAACAGACCCTCACAACACGCTTGGGTCTGCCGGGTCGGGCCGGCATCTTCCCCCACCATCGAAGCCAACTCACCACCAGGTGGTGATCAGTTGACAGCTCCGCCCCTCTCTTTACCCGAGTGTCCAGAACATGCGGCCGCAGGTCCGACGAAACGATGACAAAGTCGATCATCGAACTACATATGGACACCCTTATGCCTGAACATGGTGTTCATTATGGACAAACCATGACGAGCACAGAAGTCCAATAACGAAACACCACTCGGGTTCAGGTCAGGGGGGCCGTTCTTCCCAATCACACCCCTCCAGGTCTCACTGTCATTGCCCACGTGAGCGTTGAAGTCTCCCAGCAGTACAAGGGAGTCCCCAGGGGGCGCGCTCTCAAGCACACCCTCTAAGGACTCCAAGAAGGGTGGGTACTCTGAACTGCTATTTGGTGCATAAGCACAAACAAAAGTCAGGACCCGTCCCCCCACCCGAAGGCGGAGGGAGGCTACCCTCTCGTCTACCGGGGTGAACCCCAACGTACAGGTGCCGAGCCGTGGAGCAATTAATATGCCCACACCGGCTCTGCGCCTCTCACCACCGGCAACTCCAGAGTGGAAGAGAGTCCAACCCCTCTCGAGAGGACTGGTACCAGAGCCCAAGCCGTGCGTAGAGGTGAGTCTGACTATATCTAGTCGTAATTTCTCAACCTCACGCACCAACTCGGGCTCCTTCCCTGCCAGAGAGGTAACGTTCCATGTCCCAAAAGCCAGTTTCTGTAGCCGGGGATCGTCGCGCCAAGGACCCCTCCCTTGGCTGCTACCCAGCTCTCTGCGCACCCGACCCCTTTGGCCCCTCCTTCAGGTGGTGAGCCCATGCGAAGAAGGTCCCACATCGTCCCTTCGGGCTGTGCCCGGCCGGCCCCCGTGGGTAAGGGTCCGGCCACCAGGCGCTCGCCAGCGGACCCCACCTCCAGGCCTGGCTCCAGAAGGGGGCCCCGTCAACCCGCGTCCGGGCGAGGGAAATCGAGGACCAAAGTTTTGTCTCATCATAAGGGGTCATCTGATTTGCGTTTTGTCTGGCCACTCACCTAGGACCTGTTTGCCATGGGTGACCCTACCAGGGGCTTAAAGCCCCCGACAACATAGCTCCTAGGATCATTGGGACACACAAACTCCTCCACCACGATAAGGTAGCAGATCAAGGAGGAGGGGTTGATATGTTAAAGTAAATTTAAGTCTTTTAATTGTCCAGACCTTTTGATTAATTGATTTTATATTTTGAAAATATGGTATTATGTGCAAATAATGTTGTTGTGTTTTTGTTGCCCCCACAGATTACAGTCATGGCATCCAAGCAAAGAAAAACATACCTCAGCGAGCCGAAACTTGAGTAACGACGCTTCACAGATCTGTTGGAACTTTGATGGGTATATTGTGTGTAACCTTGATTTCAGCAATTTGCTTCAAGCCTGGCTGCCAAACGACTATTTCATCTATATTTCTACCTTAAGATTAACATATGACCCTAATGGTGATATAGGACACATCAGATCAATGTGTGTGTTTTTTGCAGGTCGCCACATGACTTTGTTTTAAAAGTTTATTTTATTGTTTATTTTATATATATATATATATATATATATATATATATATTGGGGCTTTAAAATTCAAAATTGTTCACGTGCAAACCCGGATGGTAATGGAGGGTATGCATCGTTGCCAAGGAAATTGCAGAAATGACCAGAGACGCCTGAAATATGTAGTTTAAATGTGTTATGGATTTCAATATGCTCCAATTTGAATGGAAAAAAGATGCACTAGATTATTTGTATCAAATATTGTGCAGTCATTTATATTTTCTCATTTTCCTTCATATATATTTATGAATGAATATTATATATATTCATTAAATTTGGTGTTTTCACTTATTTAGAAATTTTGCAACTGACGAAATGTACATAATTAAGAAATGTAAATAATCAGTTTTATATTTTAGAATGGGGGAGGTCTGCGTTATTTATTCTAATGCAGTCATGTTAAGATTTTTTTTTTAGTGTGTGTTGGGTGTGATATTGATATCTTCTAAACAGTTATGTCAAATGGTCTTCAAAAGCATAAGGCAACAATACTTGCATAAATTGTTAAATTCAAGGGCGTAGGTTTGGTTGGTGTAGGCAATGTCTGAAATAACGTCTGCCCGGACGCCAAGGGCGTGCATCTTTTACGTCGGGTGTACAACTTACACAAGGTCTCTGCCCGGGCGGCCGACAACTTCTTCAAGAAGGAAAAAAAATCTTTCGTTTTTATTTAATTTTTTTTTCAAATCAAACGTCCGATTTCGAAATCTTCGTCCGGTTTGGAATTTTGATTCGTTTGGCTGCCGAATATGCAAATTGCCTATCAAAAGCCTGCATCAAATAACTTTGTGCTTCCGGACTTTCCAGAGCGTGATAAGATCAGCGTTATAAGGTCGTGCATTTGCAAATCATTTTCCAAAGTAGACGCACAGAGAACACAAGAAAATGTATAAAAGGTTAGGAATCAAGCCAAAACCTCAGCCCCACGAGAAAAATTCAAAAGAATCTAACAAGATTTATGACGCTACAAAACGTAAACACATTGAATGCATCGTGGAAAGAGGATTTCACGTGGCTTGTAGCAGACGACGCAACGCAAACATTGCATGAATGAAGATGAGTTATTACAGGTACATACTGATGGCAGATGGAAAACATGCAATGAATGTTATAAGTAGATTTATAATAAACTCAATTTTAAAGTGTTGCTCTGTTATATATTCTGATTATCAATCCTTAATAGTTCGCAACAATGGGTTTTTTTCTTTTGCGATTAGTCGTCTTATTTTGTTTCAACTTGGGAAAAATGGGGCAGGCAACTTTTCAGTGTTGTCGGCCCTGGTGTCCAGTAACTTTTTGTCATGAGTTTCAGACATTGGTGTAGGTATTGGTGGGGACAAAACAATGTTTGCCTGATATTGGTTTAGTGGTTGGTGGGCATATGTCTCTGCCCATGCCTTTAACGACACCCTTGCTTTATTTTATATATATATATATATATATATATATATATATATATATATATATATATATATATATATATATACAACAATTTTAAATTATCAAAAGGATTCAAATAAACAAACAAACCTCAACAACTATGTTTTTGCGATAAATAAAACTGGCAAAAAATTCCCAACATTTTTATTGTTTTGTCCTTTTTTTGTAGAAACGAATGCATGTGTTTTCTGTGTGTACAAGTGGATTATGTTTACTATATTTCCCACACAACGCCTTGTAAAGGGATTTACTCTGGCAGATTTTTTTTTTTTACTATTTATGAGCTGGTCTAGATCCCCTGGATCTTTAGAGTCCACTATAATATATGTGTACAGGACTCTGAATATTTCATTTTGTTATCCATGTCCTCTGCCTACATTCGGGGAAAATGTCTACTGACCAATTCCTTACTTTGGCAACTTTTAAACTGATGGAAAATACCAATTTCAAAGAAACAAAGTTGGCATTAGGCCCTATGCGATTGTTTTATTAGTCTACTGTTGGCCCGAAGGTCCATTATTTTGATGTTTAAAAAATGTTATTTGAAAAAAAATGTATCAAATGATATTTGTTTTTCATGCTGATTTGTTTTATGTATTTGGAAATAAACAGTTCACCTTTGCACCAGTTCATGGGGTGTATTTTCTTTTAGTTATTGTTTTGAATTGGTACATTTAATTTTGTTTTCATCAAGTACAAGGACAGTTTTTAGTTTGAACAATTTTATTGACATTTTTAACAGCAAATAAAGAATGTGAGGTTTGAACAAATTTTCTCGACACTTTTAACAATTAAACATTCACAATTTCATTATATCATTTTCTAACTATATGAGGTGTGAACAATTTTTATCGACACTTTTAACAGCAGTTAACCGTACTCTTGTAATTTATCTTCTTTAATTACTAAGACAGGAAAGAGGTTCCATTGTGTTCCTTTTAATGCTGTTTGTGTACTCATCATGTCGGGAAAACCTCATGTTGCTAGGAGATTGTAAACGTAAACGGCTGGCACTGCTTTGAAGCGATACTTGACGAATTATTTTAAAACGTACAGGTAGGGTAGACTACACAATATTATTACGCAATGCCAGGTTGAAGCTGTGTGTGTGTGTTAAAATTATTATTTTTCTTTAATTTTAAAATAAATCAAAATTGCTCACTCGTTTACGTTATGGAGATAAACATTCAAGAAAATATGATGAGTGTGCGTTTTATGATACACATTGTGTTCTACCCACCTATTTAATTTGTGAATTTGTTACCAGAACAAGTTTTTCCCCTTAATATGGTGGTATATATAGCGTCACCCTTCGGAACATGTTATGTCCACGTTCGTACACTCGTGAAAAGTGAAAAAAACGCAAACTATATATAGCAGAAGTCGTCACTCGCAAACTCCACTTGTTTGTTTGCTGCGCGTGGAAGGCTCCATAATTGATGTCATTGATATTGGCATAAATGACGTGAACGTCATAAATCACACACTCAAATGTCCAAAATGGCCGTTTTTGTTTATGCAAGAATGGAGCGGCAGGGTGGTTTGTTAATTTATTGAGAGTTATGTGAGTTTTAGGCAATATTTTGTGGCGAGGGAGGATTTTTGACGAAAGATGGCATCGACATCGTCAAGCTGCTCGTCCGGGCACAGCTCGGATGATATTAGCATGGGTAATACTTAAAATGTCTATTTTTTTATATTTGTATGATATGTTTAAATTTTGACGATCTTGTTGAAGTAAGAGTACTATATTCACCCTCCTGTTGTCTTTGGGTCAAAATTACCCTCTACTGTGTTGTTAAAAGCCCAGAAATCCTCCCTAAATTATATTTTATTTAACTTACTATGTTACGACTTTACCTTGATTGGTCCCAACGGTAGAAAAAATAAATACTGTTTTTTTTACATTTCTGTCTTATCCCATTAAATTATAGACAAGGTCCTTTAAATAAGGACAACACGGGGGCTCAGTAGATTTTAGTGTCAATTTTAAAATGTTTTAACTCATTCAATGCCAGACGTGTCTCTCAAATAGTAAGTGCGGTTGCTAACCATTTTTTTTTTGCAATTTTGACTCATTATACAGAAAATGTAGTACTGTAGCTTTATAGGAAAACTTCAACCATCATTTTTCATTAGAATAAATGTATGTGTCTAGCTTTTACGATTGTCCAGTAAACAACAGGTGAGCATTGCCAAGTTTCTGGAAATGTCCAAGAAACTTCTGAGAAAAAACGCTTTTTGGAAAAAGATGCATTTCAAGCAGCATTTGTAACACCTCCAATACCTAAACAATTATTTCTATAAACACCAGGGCATTTTGCGTACAAAATAACATATTGTTGCAAGAACTTTTAGCGCCCCATGTTTCTGGGGACTTTATCACAATTTTGGTCACTCATGGGCCACCCACACACTCTCATTTTCTGGATAGAGTAGGCAAAGCAACACAAAGAAGTGGGGACTCCTCAATGTGTGGTCAAAGGTTTGACCAATGCCAATCCTGCCATCTTATTTATTATACAGAAATCATCCCAAGAGGCTTGATACTTACTGGTAAGCAGTGCCAAAGCATTTACAATAGTTTTTTCAATGTATTTTTAAAAACCCAACGTATTTTTACTGTTTTGCACTCGGGGACACTGCTTCTGAAAACATATTTATACGTTATGGCACTGAATAAGTTAAAATAAGGACAGGATAAGGGTGTTTTTTTTGTGTTCATTAACACACGTTTAAGTATTACACAATTTTGTTGTTTGGTTTAGGATATGCAACCTTCATGAATTTCACATACATGTATGTCAAATTCAAGGACTGCAGGAAAATATCAGTCCCCTGGTATGATCATGATTTGCTATTGAATTATACACCAAATATCCTAGTGGGTTTTTTATTTTATTTTTTTACTCTTTGTGACTTCTCCTTAAAGAACCTGTTTTTAGTTATTTTATTCCTGCTCTTCATTCAGCGTTCGTACAAGTGCTTGAAGCCTTGAAAATGATTATTTTTTATGTTGTGTTTTCACGTTTGGGTGAAGTACAGTGGAACCTCGGTTCTCGACCATAATCCGTTCCAGAACCCTGTTCGAGAACCGAAATCATTTTTCCCATTAAAAATAATGTAAATCGTTTTAATCCGTTCCAACACCCTGAATGTTTACCATGAATGTTAAACATAAACATGAAGCTAACCCAGGCTAATCGTACGTTCGCGTTATCGTAATCTTCTGTACGAAAGATTACGCTAACATGAACATATAAAAATAAAAAAATCAGGTCGTTTACAAGTCATTTAGCACCACAAGTAGCTAGCGCTTCATTGGAAAGGGGGCTCCGTTCCAACACCCTGAATTTTGGGCTCAGTTCCAACACCCTGAATGTTTACCTTGAATCATAAAGCTAACCCAGGCTAATCGTACGTTCGCGTTATCGTAATTTTCTGTACGAAAGATTACGCTAACACGCACGTGGAAAAAAAAAAAGATAAAGAAAAGAATTATGAATAGGATTTCTTACCTTTGTGGTGGTCAGCAGAAGGCGCATGCTGTATTCCCTAGCAAGATCGGAAACTCGCACACCTCTTTCATATTTAGCTATTATGTCTTTCTTAAAGGCAATAGTTGTACGAACAACTTTTTTCACCTGTCCTGCTTGCACCGACCTTCTTCGGAGGCATAGTTAGGGGCTAAAACACTCAGTTCACCGACATTAAAAGCGAAAGCAAAAAGAGGCAAGTGCGCACGTGATAACAGTTGGTCACGAGGGGTGGGGGCGATCTACACCCGTACGCCGCTCAGCATTGCATCCTAGCGTGCGCACTCACGCATTACCGGCGTTCGAACTCAGAATTTTTGACCGAACAGCGAAGCAAGAATTTCTCGAAATTTTTGGTCGAACTCCGATTTGTTCGAACTAAGAGGCGTTCGAAAACCGAGGTTCCACTGTACTTGTAAATACTTAAAATTGTGTCCATGTTTTTTTTAACAAGTCTGCTTAAAAATGACTCTGACACTGCTCTCTGGTGCGTTCGCGTTGGTATTGCATTACTACTTCCCTCGTGATCAACTGTAACGGGCATTAGTTCGTATGTTATTGTCCTATGAAGTGTCATCGCACCCTACAGGTCGCATCCAAGGGGTAAATGCTGCTCCTAAAATGAAATGTGCATTAGTGCAAGGATTACCTAGCACTTATCGACATTTATTATGGGCTATGCAAAAGATTAAGTTAGCATTTCCCAGTGATAAATTGGAATGAAAATGTAAGCTACATATTCATTTTTACCCAACACCTTAATGGGGAGAGATTTCTCTCAAAAAATTATATAGTAGCGATTTACTCAAGATCTAAAAATCATCTGTCTTGATTATTGAATACGCAAGATTAAAAATTGGATATGTAAATCGCAGATATATTTGTGGCTCTGCAAAGTACACGAATCACACCGGATTTTTTCTATTAATAGTACTGGCGGAATTGTTAAATTCACTTTGAAACTTGTTACATAGTGCATGGCTTTGGCCATGAAAAAGATGTACAAACCCTATTTATTGTATTTATATCCAATCAATTTGAAAACTATTTTAGTCGAGTAAAAGATGGAAACATACTATTTTTTTTTCTTTGAAGTAAATTTAGCTATAACTGTCCTAATAATTGTGGCCCCCTGCTCCCTTAGGCTGATGTCAGGCAACGGGTCTGAATGTAGCTTACTTTCGCTAAAATATAAATTTTATTCTACTGATGGTGCCTGAATAATAACGGTTGCTTTCTTTTAGTATTCATGTTATGGGATTTTTTTTAAATGTTATGAGGATTTTAACACAATATTGATTTTTTTTTGCCTGTTG
Source organism: Urocampus carinirostris (assembly GCF_059441175.1). Lineage (NCBI taxonomy): Eukaryota > Metazoa > Chordata > Actinopteri > Syngnathiformes > Syngnathidae > Urocampus > Urocampus carinirostris. The sequence goes on along the minus strand of NC_142356.1, from coordinate 34,134,947 downwards.
AGAATTGAAGAAAACTGACGAAGCCAACAAGTAAAAAAGAGTACATATACGTGTTTGGACATTAAGAAGCAGTAGATGTTATTACGCACTTTATCCAAAACACGGAACGCAAATAGTCTCCAGAATATTATAAAAACAAAACAACGGAAAACCATTCATATTATTTGCGATACTTTAGCTATGAGTGCCGTAGACTTAACTCTGTGCTTATCAGAATTGGAATGCATGCGCATAATTTTATCTCTGAGCTTTATACAGTATTGCTCGGAAATACATCAAACGTACCTCGTAAAAATGTTCGCCGCAAACCCTGCCTCTGTTATGACTCTGCACAACACCAGTCCCTACGTTTGACTGCAAATAAGTATTGTCATTTTCTGTATTTAACAAAAGGAACAAAACTCCAAATCGGGCTTCGAAGCTTGCCCACTGTACAGGAATTAATTACTTTGGTAAAAAGTGTCAGTTTTATTCTTCTGTCGTGGTTAATGTGTTTTTGTTTCAACTCAACTGCCATGCGATCAAGTTCTCTTGCTGTCCGTCATGGCTGTCATTCTGCCGGCAACGTGACGTCCCGTGTAAAGGGTCAATATGGCCTGGAGCCATAGGTTCCAGATCGCTAGCATTAAATGTCAGAGAGAATGCTAACACCTTCATGAATTTGTTTATTATTTTGGTGCATATGTGAAAGTATTGACTACCTTGTTAAAGCGCAGTGTTACATTTTTTTTTATCATATTACCAGTAGATTTATTAATCTTTATTTTTTTTATTTAAATAATTACTGTTGTTTAGGTAGTCTTTTAATTGATATTTTGAGTATGAATTTCTAGTATGAGGTTATTTTAAAGCCATTTTGGGTATGGCTTACATGTGAGTATATACGGTACTATCAGTCATTTTGGTTTTTCTGGTCTTTAAAAAAACATGAATATACAGTATTATACTATCTCTGCTTTAAATCTTTTCATTGGATGAATTTGAGAAGTGGATTTTTTTTTTTTTTATGTTTTGGGTCGCAGCTTTTCATTAGGACGGTATGATGGTTCCTCAAGTCAGACCAGTTGAGAACAACTGTTCCAACTAACCTTATCTTATTAAAGCGCAGATGTACTAAATTCATGCTCTTTTCTGCATGTCAGTCCGTCATGTGTGTGCATGCATCACTGTTGCATTTTGGTAAATGTGGTATTTATGCATGTAAAAGATCGACTTGCTGGTGGCTTGCTGCAGTCTGCGGGTCAGTACTAATAATGACTTTGAATCATCTAAGGGGCCGGAGAAACATTTCTTGTGGGCCGGATGTGGTTGGCTTTGACATATGTGCGCTAAGAACAGCTAACATGATAGCAAAGTCGTCGGCCCCCTCCCATATATTTTTCATTTACCTTCAAGATTTTCTGATTCTGACCTATAGATCAAGTCATTTTTTTTTCCAGAGCTCCAGTTCCCGGAGGTGCAAAGTCCCACCATGCTACCTCCAATCTATGATAAAGGCACACAGGTATGAGCAAATTACATTTATGGGATGACACCAAGAAAATTTCCAAATCGCTTTAAAGTGACAGTGTTTATTATTAAACCGATCCATCCATTATCTGCACCCCTTATCATCAGCAGGGCCGGGGGGTGCTGGAGAACCATACCAGCTATCTCCAGGCAGTGAACAGGGGACACCCTGAACAGGTTGCCAGCCAGTCGCAGGGCACACAGTGACAGACAATTTGCAGGCTCATTCACACCTAGGGACAATTTGAACAATTAACCTGACATGCATGTTTTAGAATGTGGGAGGAAACCCACACAAGCATGGGGAGAATATGCAAATTCCACACAGGAGGTTCGATTTCATGACCTCAGAATTGTGCCGCACACGTGCTAACAACTCACCCGCCGTGCTGCCCCTTTAACCGCTCCTTGTGGTAAAAAATAAATGCCATTGATTTAAAAAGCAATTTTGATTTCAATTTAAGTACAAGTACATCAGGGTTCATACTTGTAGGTCCACAAATTCGTATTTATTTTACATAGCATGAGGATCACCTATACGGAACTGACCTGATTGTCGACTAGCTTACTGCTGTTGGTACCCAAATAACAACAAAACTCACGAAAGGCTGGGCAAAAAAGCGGGGAAATGGTGCTGTCTGAGTCACTTTGGGTCTCAGTAGTTGATATTCTACCTTTGTATGTTTTTAAGCAACATCTAGTGGTCAAATAATACACGTTGTCTTTTTAACCCAAATAATGTCGTTTTTGCTTTGTTAATTGAGTTTTAGTGGCCCAGCCTAATGATTTGCTAATGGGGTTAAAACTGGCCTCCGAAATTCCTGAATGTGGATATTCTTCAAGTTTTGACATAGCATTCTCGGTTTATTCGTGAAAAACAACCAAATGTTTTTAACCGAATGTTGCAATGTGCAAAACTATCACCTGGTGTTTCTTTTGTTTTTCTTCATTTCATTTCTTATTTCTGTGCTTTACAATCTAGGCTCTGCTAAACAGACGTGTTAAACGGAAACTGCCAATTGAGGAGCACTTCAAATCCCAGGAGAGGAGGTACTTTCCCGGCTGGCATTCTCAGGCGCCTACTTCCCCAGATGAAGAGCCACCACAAAGGCGCAGCTTACCTTCGCCTGTGAAATTGCCTCCATTGCAATCGCGGAGCAAGGTCAGTAACAATCGGGAGTGTTGGGTAGAAGATAAAAAAAAAAAAAGCATGGACTCCCTATGGAAGAAGGCACTAGTGGCATTACTGTGATCATGCTATCTATCCACCATGGTTTTTCACACAAAATGAAGTACTGTATTTTTCGGACTAAAAGGCGCTCACAAAAACTTCAAACTCTCCGCAAATTTGAACATGCGTCTTATGATCCGTTGCGCCTTGTGGACAGAAATAAAATGGAAATACGGGACAGTGTGTTATGATTGTGCAATTATTGATCAGTCAATTTTTATTGCTGACCGCATTTGCACAACAATGGTGGGAACAGGGATTTAATTCAGATAGCGATGGTAAGAGCGCTGAATTTTCAAGCCACTAAGGACATAGATGACATAGGAAAAGATAATAAGTCTTATTTTATTATCACACTATTTTAAGTCATGGTATCAGATACAAATGTTTGAGAACTGAGAAAACAGAAAGTGAATCAAAATTGGAATAAACAGTACTTTCACTTTTTCTAAGCTTGAACTAAGCATTGTAAGGGACAAATCTTGTTAAATACGGGTTTATTTGTATCTTTTAGGACGGCCAAATTATTTCCCACTTTCTCTTCTTTCAGGTCAGAATCTCATGTGATTTATAAATACTTTGTGAGTCTGTGATATCATGCTGTATTTCAGTGGTCCCCAACCTTTTTGGTATTCTTACCACGGACTAGTTAATATTTTCGCAGCCCGGCCCAATAATATCAACAACGTGGCACAGTGACTAAGAAGAGTGTGAAGATGACATAAAACTTGATGCCTTTTTGTGTGTCATCTGTGTCCCTTGTAGTCCAGTGCAGTGGTTTTCAACTGGTCTGACATGTGGACCCACACGCCACCCTAAAAACAAGCTGGGACCCAAATAAAAAAAAAAAAATCAATTTCTCAAATATATCAAATGAAAGGCAATTCAAACCAAAGATAGTATAATCCGTACACGTGTTTTTTCAAAACAAAATGGCCATTAAAACCAAAGCAACCTCAAGTAATATTAAGTATGAAATGCTCAATTCTCCTCATTTTCAAATAAGTCCAAAATACTTGAAATGCAATAAAAAAAAAAACATGAAATGAAAAAGTGCAAAATTTTTGTTGGGCATGTTGATCTTCTGCTGTCCACCAAAAAGTGAAATGCACTCTTGCAGCCGCGATTGATTATCTGCAATCGTAGATCGTCGGGAGTCAGGGCTGAGAGCAAGTTTGTATTGTGCCTGGCGGCTCTTTTTTCCCGTTCTTTCCGCATAAAATAAACAGCACCCGCATGGCCGCAATCCATTATCACTGGTCGACTATTGCCGCATTCGAATTGAATGTTAAAATGGGGTGAAGGGGGAGCTAATTAGGGCATATTCAGATATCACATGGCGTTATGGCCCCCATGGACCACAATTAGCAGATTTCAGTATCTAGGTTTCGCCATGCTCAACTTTTGTAAACTTTTTTTTCTTTTCTATTTTTGTGATGTGAAACTCCGAGTGTGATCTGCAGGGACTTATCACCATCTACTGTTAAAAGTTAAAATGATGCTCAGTTATTTTTTTTTTCTAAGCATTAATTTGCTAAGGCAAAGCCCTGTGACTCAGTGAAAACCGGTCCACGGCCCAATTTTGGGTCCCAACCCACCAATTAAAAAACACTGGTGTAGTGGATAAGATCCATCCAAATTTTGCAACCATTGTATTTCCCCTGATAAATCACAATTGTAGTACTTATTTATATTTAGTTCAAATTTAGCCCTCACCGTGGCTTAAATCCATGCACCTTATAGTCAGATGTGCCTTGTACAAAAAAAATAATCTCAAAAGACTCATTTTTGGGGGTGCGCTTTCTAATCTCTTGTGCCTTATAGTGTGGAAAATAAAGTATTTTTTTAAATTGTGTATGAAAAATGCAGGTTCTCATCCATCCAAATTTCCATGTTCCCTTGAAGTTTTATTTATTTATTTATTTATATTTTGTTCTTGCCCCATATTCAGAATCAACTTTCTTTAGGTAAAGCCTCCACCTGTTGTCCCGCCAAAAGACCCTTTTCCCTAAAGAAAGACGCAAACATGGATACTCCGTCGGAAGTACGAATCTTTGAGCACAGCAAGGACGATTACACAATGGTCAGCAAAGACGGAGTATTGTCAACATGTCGGGAAAACTTTGACTTTGTAAGCCTGGAGCGCTTTGAGGAGGAATATCAGCTCCACCGCAAACTGGTTCTAATCCCCTTCTTTGCTCACTTCAAATTATTCAAACCATTTTATATATGGCACAAAAAAGTCTGCGCCAAAAAGATGCACGTGGCTCAAGAGGCGCTCAAGGAAAACTTGTTTATGATTAATCCGGTAAGTAGAGACCTTTTCTGTCAGCTTGGTTGTAGTTTACAACAATTATGCCAGAAATAAACTTCAAAATATAAACTTCAGATCCTTTCGAAATTTGATTAATTTTTAGGGTTTTTTACCTTTTTTTAACCTTTAAACCAGGGGTGTCAAACTCATTTGAGTTCGGGTACCACATGGTCGGAAAAACACTCTTACAGGGGCCGGTCTAGTATATATAAGAGCAGGAAAGAGACAAATAGAGACAAAGACAGCGAGAGAGAGAGAGAGAGAGAGAGAGAGAGAGAGAAAAGCAAGAGAGAGAGAAAAGAAAGTGAAAGAGGACAGAAATTGAATAGAAGGAGGTAGAGATAAAGAGAGGGAGAAAGAGAGTGAGAACACAAGAGAAATGAAATGAAAAGAGAAGAGGATAGAAAAACAGTTAGAAAGAGAGAAAAAACAGACAGAGAAAATAGTGATGTAAATAAAAATATATAGAAAGACAGACAAAGAAAGCAAGAGAGTGAAAAAGAGAAAATGCGGAGAAAGACAGAGAGGGAAAAGGAGAGAGAAAAGTGAAAGGGAAAAACAGACAGACAATGAGGAAGAGAAAGAGAGTATTAGAGAGAAGAGAGAAAAATAAAGAATGAGAGAAAGAGTGGAAACAGGGAGAGAGAAAGAATAAAAAGAGAAGGATAAAGAAAGAAGAGAGAGGGAGAGAGAGAAAGATAAAAAGAGAAATAATGAGAGTGAGAAAGAAAAAAGAAATACAGCTTCAATTGCTTTTGGAGTCGCTTGTCCTTTATTTAGCGACATCCAGTGGACATATTTAAAACTGCAGCTCTCTTTCACTTCTCTCTGTGTTGTCTCGTAGTCCAGATTCAATCCTTGGTAGGCCTGATTTGGCCTGCGGGCCGCATGTTTGACACCCCAGCTTGTAACCATAGTGTATCAAAGAACCTTTTTAAATTTTCAGAACACACCGGTACGTTTATAAGTTTTATACTTTGTAAAAGTACCTTGAACACACAAAATTAGCAAGATATTGTGAAGCTGTTTAATTACACCAAAGTTGGAGGTAACTGTATACCTCAACACCCTACGAGCAACTAATTTATTGCTAATCGAGGAACCCTCTCAAATGCTAACTGAAATTGGCATCTACACTGTTCTTTTTTAATCAATATTGAATAGTCACAGACAGAAAAAGATGCATAAAAACATACCCAAAGGTCAGGTAGAACTACTTATGTGAACACATTTTCCCATTCAAGAAAAACTATTTATTTTAGTAGAATTCAAACTCAACTTTTTTCCTGTTCTTATTGCAAGTATGCCCGTATGAATGCACAGTCAAAACATGTTCAGTAGTTGTACACAGTACTGTGTTCTCTTTTACTTCCTTACTCATTCAATCCTCACTTAAGTTATAAGTATCAATTCAAATTAATTTACCATGAAAAGAGTAGGCTAATGCAATGCTTTAGTTTAAAAAAAGGCAAAAGCTTTGAATTTCACATGGTGGGGTTTTTAAGGGTTATTGTACTATCTTCGTTATTCAGTATCCATTATCCGTTATCAGTCAGTTCATTATACGCTACAAAGCCTAGGAGCCGGGACACTTACTCTCAACCAAAAGGCTAAGCTAAGGTCCTAGCCCTAAAGCCTTATTGCGATCATTGCGAATGCACCGTTCCCGGAGGTACTGCAATACCGGGCCGATGCGTGGAGTGGACTTTGTTGTTTCATACATGAAAAAGTTGTTGTTTGAATCAAAGTCAGATCAAATGCAATTGTCTAGCCATAAAATGTACTTGTTATTAATGGTGAAGTGAGAATCAAGGTTCCATACAACATACTATTTTTATAAAAGTTTGGATAATTTGTCTTCAAGTTCTAAGTCTTTGTTAATTATTATTTTGAATAAGACCTGTAAAAAGTTTGTGTTCCATTAGTCAGTTTGAGTAACCTGAAAATCGTAGCAGATTTTAAGGAAGATCTCCGAAAACCATTAAAACTCTAAAGTGTTTGTATTTCGTCACTACATTTATTGTTGGAAAATATCTCAAAATTGATCACTTTGCACTCTTCATGTACAACTGATTTGTGCCACTTCACAGGATTTAAGCCCTGCACTATTAGATGTCTGGAAAATGTGTTACCAAATACGAACAACAAACCTGTGTCATATTGAAAAGAAGTACACTTACACTCTCCACGAATTTCACGAAGCTCAGACCACTCAAGTACAAGAGGTATAATTGATTTATCCTGAAATCACAATTTATCAACGTTTGAATTGCTTTTTTATTTGGTTTTGGTTGAGACAATTTTCTATCTTGTTTGCTTTTCCTTAGGCACTAAGTGACCTGGAGAATTTCCATAACCTGGTAAAGGATGTGACACTGTGTTCCTGTTGCCACTTCCTGTCAGATCGTGTGTGCATTTTCTTTCATCTTGGTACAAAGTTTTTTTTGGGTTGTTGGTTTGTTTTAGACACATATCTGTCTGTTACAGATAGCGACACACTGAGTGAAATTCAAGTTCTATTAGGAATTAACAGAGGTTTCTTCTGCCGGCGCCTCAACTGGTAATATTTGATGTCTGTTTCGTTTTCTTTAAGTAGTTTTCTTGACCATCTCTATCACATCCCATGCCCACATAGCTTCATCCGCCTTGTTGACTATTTGGTGGTCAACACCCTGCACACGTTATTTGTGAGCGCAGTGGACAAATTACTGGCTGCGTTCAAAGAGCAAGTCAGTCAAACCCCCAGCCTTGATATCATTCAAACCTGGGGACAGAAACTGGAAGCAGAGGCCAGCCCTCCTGAAGAAAAGGCAGATCGAAAGGTGCGGCATGTCTTCTTTACCACTAGTTACCAGTGTTGGGCACGTTACTGGAAATGAGCAATTAGTTACCATGACTAGTTTATTTAAAAAGTGATTGTGTTACTCAGAATACTGACACCCAAAAGTAGCATGTCACTGTGAAAGTAACTACTCTTTTACAAATTACCGTTAACACTCCCATTGAAGCCAAAATAAAACAAATCGTGTACACCAACCTGTGGAAGTGGTGAAGTCTTTGGCCCAAACCCATTCCTCTCACTTGGCCCTGAGAACCCTCCAGTGAGGTCCCTCCATAGGGAAGTGCCCTCGGTGAGTGGAGTGCAAAGTGAAGATGGTTTCCTAAGATATTGGACGAGACTTGCAAGGTTCCACCCCTGTCCAGGAAATGGCGGTAATATTAATTGGCTGTAGACCTTAGTGACGTATAGGCCTACGTCACATGTAAACAACTCGAGTCTCAACCTGTGGTGTGGCAGTTGGAGAGTTCGTGCAACGTTAAAAATGCCCACTACAGCTGTGTTATTACCGATTGCCTGAAAGCTCATCACCTTTTCCGTGTCTTCAATCAGCGGAGGAGAAATGTGCTATACTGAAGACAGCTTCGGCACTATGTAGCGCTGATTCATCTTTACAAGGTACGTACACTCATTAAAAAAATGACCTGTTCGGTCAAATACAGTAAGGGTTAACATACAACGCACGTTCAAATAATACCCTATGTTTGTGTAGACATAAATGACAACCTACTTATTAGTATCTTAATGCCATTTTATGACATATAGTAGGGGTCTTTAATGTGTGACATGATGAAAAGTAAACAAACACAAAAACAGTCCACCTGACCCTTAAGCTGACATAATATCATCACCAAACTTCCCTGGGCGACCCAAACACCTTAATTCATAAGGAATTTAATTCAAAAGAGTTGTCATTGGATATAAAAAAGGTCATTTCAACATTTTTTCATGATGCTTACATCACAGTAAAAGCTGTCTTTTTCTTTTCTATGCCCACATTTATGTCTAAATTGTTTATGTTATCTATTGTGTTCCAGAGTGGCTGTCCCATAAGCGTGGACAGGTTGGACAGGAATGTTCCCATCCTGTGCTTATGGTTCTATGTGGAGTCAGAACTCATTCAGGACTTAAGGTTGCGCAAGAAGGTCATGTGGGCCCTGCAGGAGCTGCTAAAGAGGGAACAGGAACATGGCTGGAGGTCCTGATCTACGTGTACTGGCTGGCCCACGGTCTGTCCTACTGTGTGGTGTCACGGGCCCACCGTACACAGAATTTTCCACAGATAATATGTAATGAATTGCCCAAAAGCCATGTTTCAGGCTCTGAAGGTCAGACCCACATTTGCATCCTGTGCTTTTCTGCATTACTATTCAATAAACATCTTTATTTTGAATAACACCTTGGTGGTTTATTTCAAAATGACGTGAGCTACTGTGTGTGAACTATGTGACTGTTGGACAGAAAACAACTACAAATCACCCCAGGTTGAATAATAGTTTACTTTCAGAAAAACAAACTCACATTGGGCCGAAATACATAATAGTAAATAAATAATTTGTCACAAATTGTAACAAAAATATACCAATACATCCATAAAGCTGGAAAACACAAACTGGAACTTCAATATTTTCCTTTTATAAAACAAAGGGAAACATTGCAGAGATGTCACTGTTCTGGAAATTTGTCCACGAGCTTCCCAAAAAGGATCGGGAACCGCTCAGTTTTGGCCTCAGTTTCCTCGTGCCTTTTCTTCACTCTGGCAGACTCCTCTTTTAAAAAGTCAAGGAGTGTATCGTGCTTCCTTTTTTTTCTGGGTGATTTGGGGTTTGGCGCCGGATTGGAAGATGCCGACGACGTGCCCGGTCGCGTGGATGGTGTGGTAGCTGTGATGGTGACCAGAGGCGTGTTCAGGAGAGTGGTCAGACATGTAGTCTCTTGTTAATTGCTTGCCGCGCACTGCTGAACAAGTTGTAATCGCTCACTGTGATTGCCTTACTGATCCAAAATGGCCGACGACAGTACAATGGATTTCGTTCTACAGCTTGCTTTGAGCGAGTTGGCTGATATGAGCGACAGTTCGCATATTGACACAGTTAAGGTTATCCTAAACGCAGTGGAAGGGTCATACCTGTCTTGCATTGTTCACAAACATTACCAGGCAATGTAAGACGATATATTACATCGCCAACAGCACTCGTCAGGGTGAGATCCTCCATCTTCTGCACTGTCGACGCCATGTTGGAAATCAGAGTAAGCGGTCTTTCTCCCGTGATTACTCGGGCACGCGAGCGCTCAATAATCACTGGCCGTTCAGAAGCTAGCGATAGCTCGCGATAGCAATCACCCACTCTCCTGAACACGCCTCAGCTCTTCCACGGGACGTTCTCCAGTGGCCTTTAGGTTGGGTGGAAAAAACAAGAATTACTTAATGCTGGTGTATTGTACAAAAACAACTGTGTATAGGATGCTCAACAAGTTGATGTGAGACAGGAAATTGTAGGATATGTTCTGGATAATTATTTGATCGTGAATAGATACACAAAACTGACATGTTATTCTTATGGCTGTAAGAGCCTTCTATTGGCGAGCATCACATATGCTTTAGAATTGTCTCCACATTTGGACAACATTTTAAGAAGGTAATTAGTTTATTTAATATGTGTTTACAGAGAAGGCAGTGGACTGTGTGATACTAATTTGTTTCAACTGTATTTCCACGTGAAATTCGGAGACATTACTCACGATGCATGATGAAAATAATGTATTCTGATCTCACATGGAAGAATCATATTGTAAATAAAACACAACATCCAAAAGTGTGTGCAGTAAACAAGCGCATATATCCAGAACGTTATTGTGACTATGCTGCTTTAGAGTCTGGCCATGTAGATGTAAAAGCAAGACTCGTTCAAAAAAAAACAGGGATAGGCTGAGCCGTGATTTTCTCCAGTTATCCAACTCTACGGTTTGTAGTGTGAGGATTTTTTTTTTTTTTTTGCGGCTCCCTCGGTAAATGTATGCACTGTATAAAGTAGCGATTTTGCAATGTTCATGTTTAAACGCGAAAATACGATTTAATATTGCATTTACGTCTAACTAAGATATTTTCAATATAATTTGATGCAAATACATGCGTTGTTGTGGAAAACTACTTACATTGGTGCGGTTCCTTTCCAGCCATGTTTGTTGATATTGAGAATTCGCATAGCCTTCTGGGTAGTCACTTAGCTCCCAAGGGAGATACCGACCTCCCTCGGTCTGAAGTGGTTATGACGTGGTTTGAGGGCACTTCTCTCTCGGTTTTGAGAGTATCGGGACACACCCCATTTTCACGTGAACGCGCAAAACCGAGTGACTAGGGCAGATAGCGAGTGAAAGTGCGAAGAATGGGACTCAGCCTTAATATTTCTTTTGCAAACTTGAGAGCTTGCAAACTAACAGATGAGACACTCCATATCCATTTTCGTCTCCAAACCCTGGAATATCTTCTTATTGATTTTTAGGTAATTTTGTCCACCGCTTATCCTCTGTAGGGTTGCAGGGTGCTGGTTGCCAGCCAGTTGCAGGGAATGTCCGATATGTTTTTTTTTTTTTACTTCAGTCATGATGCATTGAAAAGACAATTTTACCGATAATATACCAAAATCCGGCACTCTTTTACCATATATTCTGTGCTCATGTTAGCCCCATTGATATCGTTGTCCCTGTATAAACCTCACCCCCTTCACACGTTTTTCCTACTATTCGCTACTAATGACACACAACCAAATCCATATGCTCAACAAAGTGATTGCCATAGACTGTGTGATTCACAATCTGCTTTTAACCCCGTAAGGCCCAGGTCAAGAAAATCCATTGCAAATGTTTTTTGAATTTTCAGATATTCTTGTAGAAGACCTCTGATGCAGAAACTACAGAGTTTTCTTTAGTAAGTTTTTTAAAAAATGGCATTATTGGGCTTTCAGGTGAACAGGATTACCTGTACTCGCTTTGTCCAAACAACTAAGTGTTTATCTGCAGGGTTGATTGACTATTTGGCCCCTTAACAGTCTAATGTACAGTATAACATGAATATTAGCCACACATCATATCATTTTTTTAATGAATGAGTCATGTATTGGTCAAAAGCAAGGTGAAAATCCGTTTTGTTAGTCCCCTTTGGCTATGTTCTTGCCTTCTCTCTGCTCCTTTTACTTCACTTGTTTTGAGTGAACGGTTATTTTCCTCTGTGTGGCAATGGCGAACATTGCACTTGCTACACTGCAGTCAGGTGCACCATTTATCACAACGCCTGCAGCATCCTTTCATTGTTTTCAGTGGAAAATGTGCCATTAGGCCCTTGCAGACATCCAATTGAGGATGTCCACATGGCTTCTTGGATGGCCTCCCATTCACTGGCTTTTCTCTCTTTGTTATTAAATCAAATAATATACATTTAAAAAGACATAAATCAAAAATGTTACAAACCAACACATATAGAGAAATACTACAAACAAAAATGCACTCTCATCACTGTCTATTCCTATCCCAAAGTCACTGTCACCATCTTGGATGGCAGAATTCACATCCTGCACACTGAATTGATGACTTTTCTCTACTGATTTCATTATGAAACCGAAGCAGTACATTATAAATTAGCATACCAATGTACCAATCCTATTTGCACACCCCACATTCAAACAGTTGCATACATCTTCCCCAACCGAACAATTTAAACTGCATCTCAAAAGCATTCCACTCGTCTGGCCATTCATCTGGCCAATGATGCCTTAACATAATTGACTAGAAATAACATTTGTTGAATGTATCTCATGGAAACTTAATATGAACATGCTCCAGTCACGGTAATAACAAAAGCACATTTAAGGCTTTTCACTCTCCTGAATATGACAAATCTAGTCCAATGAATCAAAGGCATGTTGAGGTTCAGACGTTTTGCAGGGTTTGTGACTTCAGGGCCAGATGGCTTGACTTATAAACTCAACCACTGTTCCTTTGTAACGCGTTACTCCCAACACTGCTTGTTGCACTCTTCCAGTATTAATAAACAGGTAAAAGTTTGAATATAGGTGTGTTTTCACAGGAAGGAGAATCCCAAACTCCCCAGAGTAAACCAATGTTGATGAGTGAACTTATCCTGGACACAGAGGCGCTGTCTTATAAACCCTCTGAGCAGGATTTTCAGGTTAAGAAATCTTGGTGACGGCAGATTTTTTTTTAACCAAATTACAGAACATTTTAAAATCATTTTTTTTCCCTTTCTAACAGGAGACTATTGCTGAAATCATAGGAAAGTACCAGAAGACTGTGTTGGCTGTTGGAACTCTAACAGCAGATCGTGATTTCATTCTAATGCTAAGTCACGAATCTTTTCGGGTAAACAGTGTACATTTCATTGTTATACTAGTAGGAATGTGTAACGATATGTTTTTGTTTTTTCTACCGATACGATACCTATCGAGTAAAATCCTCACAATAAATTAGAAATTATAATGAAACTGTATTTCATGTACATAAACCTGTACAGTGGCCCCTCTACATATGAGATTAATTCGTTCCCAGATAATGCTCGTATCTAGAATTTATTGTATCTCTGACAATTTTTCCCGTAAAAAACAACTGAAAACCAGGTAATCCGCTCCTGTGCACCCAAATTCATCCAACTTAACCTTAAATTAGCTATAAAACACTTCCCTGTCACTGAAAACAAAATCAAATACTAATGAACATAAAAATGTACTGATAAGATAAATAATATTTTATTAATGAAATAAAGAGTGAGTTCATACCCTGGAGGAAGTCAAAAGTTTCTAACTTTAGGAGTCTTAAATGCTTGTTGGTTCTTTGAATGATACACCAGCTGCGGCTTTATTTGGTTGTCACCACTGGTATTAGCACGCAAATACTAAGGTTATACCAGGTGGGAGGCGGGAACTGGAACATACAGCCAAGCAGGGGCTGTTGGTGTGACACCTTGACTGTAAACTGTATACTGGAACCCGTGGAACCCCTTATTTAAATAGTGTTGCTTTGGCTTTGCATGTATTACTGTCGGCTGAGCACACATAAACATGGAATGTGTCGGTGAAGTTTTGCCTCATTAAAATTTTATTCTCGAGCCAAATGCACTCACCAAAAGAGTCATATATGGCGCGCGAACCTTAGGTTCCCAAACCCTGGCTTAGACGTTCATTTATGGGCTTGTGGTGCGGCAGCTTTTCCTCCTCAGTGGTCATAATCTTCCTGAATTACAGGTTTTTTTCTTCAAAAAGGCCCATCTCGCAGATAAATGGGATAAAAACTTCTAAATGTGTGTACCAAAGCACTGTGTAAACTCTTCCGTGGCATAAGTATTTGCAGCCGCTTCCCCATGCCGTACCACAGAGTGTATGGTAGTCCTTTTCAAGCACTCGCCCCTCTACGGGTAGCGTCTTGAAATTCTCGTAACTTGGTTTTCCTCTCTTATGTTGAGCAAGATTTTTGCTTAAAAGATATCTCTTATCTCAATTTTCTTGTAACAAGAGTAGCTTGAATGTAGAGGAGACACAGTACTTATCATGAGGAACTCCAGATAAAAATATAATTTTGTTTCATAGGAATCTCTTCTTAAATGTAAATGAAAAAAAATATTATATTAGTTATTGTTTAGCAGCTTACTTACCCACATAGCTATTGCATTCATCTGTCCATCCATCCATCCACGTTCTTTTTTCTTTTATTAATCACTTTTAAAACAGCGCCAACCGTAGTTGATTTTTCTTTTTTAATACAATGTTACATGATTATAGAAAAAGAGTATAATAATTTGGAGAATAAAACCATTATTTAGCCAATTGTTTTTACTAAGAGGAATATTAACTTGAGAACTGATGTTGTGCAGATACGTGGTCAGCAACAATGTCGTGTCATTGTCTATTTCTAGTTCATTGAACCTTTTTTCATGATTGAATATATTGTTGCAACCTTACTGTTAATAGTTTACTCATAATTGAAATGTCGCAATTTAATTCCATGTTTTATGTCATCTTCAAGAATCAATACAAAGGTGCTCCAAGTTTGGATTCGGTCATTGAAAATGATGGATACATAAAAAGTATCCGTCAAAACATTTCAGTGAGTTACGCTTCACATCACTTTTGGATGGATTTACCACCCCAGAAGACACGTGTAACTTGACATGTTTTTCCTCCAGGAATGTTTGCATTTCACATTTGAAGCAGCGCAAGTGTGTGCACGCATGTTTGAACGTTTTCAGCTGTTTTACAAGGACAACGAAAGTCTAGATCTGGTTGCTCTGCGACAAATTGATCACGGTACAGGCACTTTGTATTTTCCTGTTAAAAAAAAATCACGTCCATGTATTAAATTGAAATGCAAAATCACGATACCATTTTAAACAGATTTGGAGTTTTTTAGAACATCTCTGGACTTGTACAACCATGAGCATGAGGAAGCCGTTGCTCTACAGCCACAGCGACAACTTGGCCTTCTCCTTGTGGACAAAACAGAGATGAAAGAGCAGCTAATTTCTTCTCCCCTCCGCTGCCTTAAGGTTTTAAAAGAAACTTTGTACCCAAACACAATGACTGTTATATTAAACTTGGATGTAATAACACATTTTGAATGCTCCCTTTTATAGGTCATCAATGAGATTTTGACACAGCAAGCCAAACGGAAGCTAAAAGCAGTCATGGCGGAAGCTGGTGAAGCTCAATTCAAACTAGAACTAAGTCCCACTAATACAACTGAGTTAGCGAGCTACCTCACATTCCTTGATGAGATTCCAGAGAGGGTAAGATGTAAAAACAGGAATTTGTGTTAAATGCATTTTTGTGCACAGACAATTTGGGGCCAAGTGCTCATAGAAAACAAAGGCCAAGTCAATCAAGTCAATTTTTTTTTTAATTACTATTTCTCAAAAGGATGCACAGGCCCACTATTATTATATTAACAGAACCCTCAGATGTAAAACCTACATTAGGGTTAGGGGGAAAAAACCATAGCATGAGGAAAATGGAGAAACCTTGATATGGGCCACACTTGAGGTAACCCCCCTTACAGAATGGCCAGGCTGCAGTAGTTGTTGCATGGGCACCAATAAGAAAACTTTGTCAACATCAACAATAAACATGAATAATAACTCAAAGTATTCTAAAGTCCGAGATAGCAACAAATAAAGGCTCACATCTCAATCAGCCGGTTGATGCAGCCCACATTAGATGATGATGGATTGCATCAGGTCCAGGTACTTGTCCACTCATTTAGAACGCATGCATTGTGCCTTGCTCAGCCACTAGCCAGGTAGCAGGGAAGACAAGAAAACAAAAGTATGAGGTTAAAATCAACGATAGTCTATTGAATATAAATATGTCTTAAGTCCAGACCTAAACACTTTTGGCAAGGTTGTAAATCTTATTTTCAAGGAAAGAGCATTAAGCAGCTCTGGTGCACGGATGGATAACACTATTCAGCCTACCTATTTCTTTTTGTTTCTTGAAGACACAAGAAGTCCAGTATTTTCAGAGCAGAATCTTCGAGCAAGAAGATTCAACACAACTTAACCAGAAACATGAGAGAGGGGAACACCATGCAAACATTTGTATGTTAATAACAGAGCTTTTAAAGTCACATCTTAAATAGACTGCTAGTAGCAGTCAACTAAAACTGGGGTGATATGATTGAACATTACTGCCCTAGTTAAAAGTCATTTTACACCAAATGCAAACTTTTGATGCCAGAGTTCAGAGAGCAATATATTTCTGTAAACTAGGCGAGAAGTAACAAACGCCTGAATTATGATATCAGTATCATTGAGACAGCATCGGGTGGATCTTCACACTATTGCAAACATTAAAAAGGGCTATTGTGGTAATATTTATCGCTTGTGACTGAAAAGACAGATTATAATCCAAAATGACAACAAGATTTTCACCAGGTGCACTTTATTTGGCATAAGGCAGCCGTTTTACCACAAACTACTGTATGTCTGTGTAAAGCACTGGTTAAATTACAATTGTAAATGTTTTTTATGTTCCCAGATGAAAGTGCTAGAACAGGAACAGGAGACAGTGTGCCAGATGTACAATCTGATCAACCAATCCTCACTTCCTGTCACAGCCGACGACGTAGCTTTTGCCTCCATGGAGCCTTACATGAACTCGTTACACAACATGATCAACGATGCAATGTTTGATAGGTTCAAAGTGATGGATAAGTTCTCGAAGTCTCTGCTGGTGGACATTAAAGATCTCAACCAAAAAGTCAAGAAAATCAAAGAAAAGTCACAGGTCTGATACAAAATGCCTTCTTGTGTTGGTTACCAACTTGGGATGGGATTTCCTGATGTGAGTATTTTGTGCAGGATCCACAAATATTAGAGGTCACTGCTGACTTTGCCCAAGTGCGTCTCCTGCTTGGGGAGCTTCAGATTTCCATTGATGAGCTGCAAGCGCAGGCCTCAGCATATACTTCATATCAGAAACAGTTCAAGGTAATGCAATCAATAACAGAAATGTTGGAAAATTAGCTGTTTGTTTTATTTTACTTGCTAGGGTGCCAATGTTACTCTGATAAGTAATTAGATTTGTAACTTTCTGAAGTATTTTTTTTGGATTTACAATATTTCCTTCATCTATTTCTTGCTAAAGAATCCTTTGATTTTGAAATACTTTTTCTTGTTCCCTCTTCAAATGGCAGCCTCTGGCTCCTCACTTGTTTCTCCACATACTATTTCTGTGTGCATTTAAGTCAATTTAAGGTTATCATCAGGACTCTTTAATGAGACACATTGATAAGGTTTTAGTTTAGTTGAAGCTCAAAATAAGGGGAGAATACATTAATGAATTTTACACATGCAAGGAGAACAGGAGAGCGCCCAACCCTCAGTTAAGGATTTCCAACCTGTTCTAAAAGGTCATTCCCCAAGCCCTTACTTTGTATGAAGTATTCTGAGTTTAAAAAGCAGATCCGCCCTAAAATGTGTGACAATCAAAGAACAGCAACCTAATTGGCAGATAGTGACAGAATAACAAATTCTCTGCAGGTGTTTAATTTTAAAAACATTACACTTATCAAATATACTTTGATAACGATGAATATAATAACTGATATCACCTCCAATTTGTATATTTGTAATTAGCTAGTGATACTAAAAGAATTGTATTATACAGTTCCGAGTAAGTAATTATCGGCAGCTTTTCTTTTCTAAATGTGTTGTTGTTCAACCTCAATTTTGACGCTAAATTCTAACCAAGCACCATTCCAACAAACTTCGTACCACATTTTTATGACTATTTTGTAATTTAGTTGGAGGTGACCAAATTTGACGACCTCGATGACCTCAAAGCAGAGTTTAGGCTGAAGAAGCTTCTTTGGGACTCTATGCAAGAATGGGACTTATTACAAGAGGGATGGCGGCAGGTAAGGCTTTCTCAAAATGTATGCAGCATAATGAATATACCACAAATGCTAGCTAGCTACTGTACTTCCATGCAATTATTTGATTGATTTTAGTGCACGCTTGAGAAACTGGACATGGACCAGTTAAACTCCCAGGTCAACAAATACATGAAGTACATCAACCAAATGGAGAAAGGCTTGCCACGCAATAATGTTGTTCCTTGCCTTAAGGAAAAGGTTGAACTTATGAAACAAAGGGTGGGTATCCGTCTAAATCTCTTTGAAATTATGCTATTTACTCCAAAGCCAGTTAGATTGAAAATGACAAATTTGGCTCAAAATAGAATGGTTGGCTGTTCAGGAGAATTTGACCGCACTTCCTGGGTTGTTATTAAGTTTAGAAAAAACATAAATGTATTTTAAACATGCAAAAAAGACGGGGAGAAAACCTTCCAATTAGGAATTCCTTTATCTTCTGAGGTGTCCCTCTTTTTTTTAATCTTCAAGGTTACAATTTCGTTGTCACAATATGTTAGCCCATTTGTAACAATGACAATAAAGGTATATTCTATTCTATATTCTACAAAAAGCAGATCAGCCCTAAAGGATATGGACATTAAAGAACAGCAACATGTTTGGCAGATAAAATACGACGATGTAACATTCAAAACAGCGAACAACAGTGTGCAATAATAGTCAAAATAAGGAGTGGCATCTTATCAAATCTCCCTTGCAGTTGTCCAATAATTAAAACAATAAATGTATAAGTTGTTTTGCAGAAACAACTCCAAGAATATATTGGGTGGTTAAAAATGTTTTCCCAAAAATGTGGGTACTGTTGTTAAAATATTCAGAAACATAAAAAAAGTCTAATGGTTGCGTTTTTTTTTAATCATTATATTATAACTGGTTTGTTTTGTAAAAAGTAATCTACAAAAAAAAGTCAACCTTGCACACCCCCCAGAAAAGGATAACACAAACAAAGTCAATTTTAAAAGCCTGAAACAATTCTCATATTTCACATACCCCCCAAAATATTGATAATAGCACCAAAACTGCGTAACACATTGAAACAATTCTCACTTTGTCAAACCTCAACTAAATTGTTTCATTCCGTGCAAAAGAAGTCCTCAGAAATATGGTATTTTTGATAAAAATAACCACATAAAACTGGGTCAATTTCAATGTAAAAAAACAACTCAACAATGTTTCTCAGATGATCCAAAAAACTGGTTTGTTTTGTAAAAAAAAAAATTGACCTTTCACCTCCGTAGTCACTTCTGAAAAAGCCAATTTCTTAAAATCCAAACAATTGTCATAATGTATTTATAATTATATCCAAAATGTAATAAGAAAAGTAAAAATGCCAGCCCATCTTATGAAACTACACCCACCCCAAAGTCAAACCTTTGAAACGATCCCAAAAATCATGTCACAGTCCTAATTCAAGAATATGTGCCATTTTGTGCAAGGGAAGTCCTGAAAGATATTTTGAGACAAAACCAGCACAATTGTCCCCCAAACCCAAAGTGGGTCAATTTGTTTTAAGCAAACGCCAAAATTGTGGCATTTTGTACAAAACAACTCAACAATATTAACAACACCCAAGTATTAGGGTCATTTCAGACAAAACAACCCTGAAAGTTTTTCTCAAACTGTTCCTGGCACTGGAGTAGTTGATTTTTGCCCCTACACATGCTTTTAGAGTTTTGTGTACACTTTTAAGATTGTGTACTTCCTGATGATGATTAAGATGTTTTCTCTTTAGGTGCCTGTGATCACAGATTTGCGTAACCCATGTATGAAACCGGAACACTGGCGGACCCTGGAATCCGTTGTGGGGAGCGCCTTAAGTGTGGAGCTCACTGTGGCCGTTGTGGAGGATCTTAATGTCTTCTCCTTTGGCACTGAGATCCAAGAGGTATTCTTAAACTTCTTTGATGTTTTACAAGAATTTGTTATATTTGTTTCAAAGTCACCAGATTCACAATTGTTGTTTATTTGTTTTAAAGATATCCCCAATTTCTAAAACATGCAAAATGTGAAAAAAATGTATATTTTTTTTGCATGAAATCTATACATATACAGGGTTCATTTTACCTCTGAAAAGTGATGGGTCCCGGGGACCCGTATGCCCAAAAATCTATGGGTCCCCAAAATTTAATGTTATCGAGGTTGAAAACGGCGACAAATATATAAATAAATATATAAATCTATATATTCATTCAGTTTTAATCATCACACTTAATTGGTAATACAAAGCCGTTATCACTTCAGATTTTTCAGTTCACAAAAATATTGTACATCATACAAAATAATATTGCAGAAATATTAGTCTATATATTCATGCAGTTTTAATCACTTCAGATTTTTCAGTTCATATATTCTTCGTGGTTTGCTGTCCCGCCACAGTTGTAATGCCTTCTCAAGGTCCAATTGCAGCAACGGAATTTCCATAGCTAATTTGTGGTTTTCATTGTCGTTGTGCTGATCCAATGTGCTTTTCTGAAAGTTTGTATTGCGAAATGATTTATGCAATCCATTTTTTTTGTCACGCTGGGTGCACGCATCACAGAACATGTAGCCTCCATTATCATCCTCCTCATGGCGTAATCAGGAATATAATTGAGTCCATTTTGGCAGAAAAGTCCTTTTCTTGCTAGGATTATTCTTTTGTTTATCTTTCGTCGAATCGTTCGCTTCAAAACACGTGTTTTCCTTGCCATCGCGGTCTTCTGAAGAATTTCTCCGCCGTTTTTTCATGCCGGAATTATTGCTGTTGTTACCACCTTTCCTGACGCCGCATTACATCACCCTACCTCATCGGATGGAGGACGCTCTCGAACCAGCAGACCGGCGCTCTCAGAACGAAGGCTTCGGGCCGGGACATAGGGGGAAATCAGATCTGAAAGTTATGAGGGGGAAAGTCCATGTATGATTTTGTATAGTAATAGGAGAACCTTAAAATTGCATCTTAGGCTAACAGGGAGCCAATGCAGGTTAGCCAAAATTGGGGTGATGTGATCGTACTTTTTGTCCTAGTTAAAAGCCTCGCTGCAGCATTTTGTACCAGCTGAAGACTCTTGAGTCTGGTCATCGGAAGACCGGAAAGTAGTGCATTACAGTAATCGAGACGGGAGGTAACAAACGCGTGAATTATGATTTCCGCATCCGACTGAGAAAATATAGGACGGCCCATCCCAGCCATCTCCGGGCAGTGGGCAGGGGACACCCTGAACTGGTTGCCAGCCAATCGCAGGGCACACGGGGACATACAACTCACTCGCTCAGTCATACCTAGGGACAATTTGGACCGACCAATTCACCTGAAATGCATGTCTTTGGAATGTGGGAGGAAACCGGAGTGCCCGGAGGAAACCCACGCAAACACAGGGAGAACATACAAACTCCACACAGTAAGGCCAGTAGCTGGATTTGAACCCACGCAGGAGGTTCCCACGACCTCGGAACTGTGCCGCACACGTGCTAACCACTGCGCCGCCGTGCTGCCCACACTGCATATTTGTATATCTATATTTCATTGGTTTATTCCAATTATTTTCAAAGATGATGTAATTTGAAGACAGTCTGTCTAATCTTTGACTCCCTGAGCTGTGACGTCATGTGAGTAACATCAGCACCCTGGCAAGTAAAGGGATCGCCTGAACCTAGGCCTGGTTCCTTTACCTTAGATGCTCGCTATATTAGAAATTAGAACCAGGAGACTGCAAATTTTTCTTAGCTATATACTGGATGCCAGAAAGATTAATTACACGGCTGTAGAGGCTCCTTCAGCATGACACAGAAGTCTGGCTTATAAAAGATAGGGACTAGTTTTGTCAGAGGGGCTTAATCTAACACAAGCCAGTCACCTATATAAGTTATGTGTTGATTAGTCATAGATAAAGGTAAGATTAGGCTTAAACAGTACACCCCGACCTGGCCAACGGGTTAAAAAGCCTGCTTCACCCCGCGCCCGACGAATTAACCTGACTTGAGGATGGGTGTTTTTGTCCACGTCTGCTTCAATGATGTCACAGCTCTTGAGGAGCTAGATTGATCAACTTTGAGACAAAATTTCTTGAGTCCCCCGGCATGTGGAATATTTTGTATCATATCTGCAAAATTATGGGGAGGAAGACTACGTTTTGTGCCTAATTGAAAAAAACTGTTCTTTTTAAGTACCTTAAAAGCTCAAATGTATTTTAGGTGTCAGCACAAGCTTCAGGGGAGGCATCAGTGGAGACTATTGTTAATAAGGTTGGTCAAAACAGAACTTGCTGGCTTTTTTGTGTGTTTTTACATTATTGAATTATTTCTTGATATTGAATGATGTCCCAA
Source organism: Urocampus carinirostris (assembly GCF_059441175.1). Taxonomy (NCBI): domain Eukaryota; kingdom Metazoa; phylum Chordata; class Actinopteri; order Syngnathiformes; family Syngnathidae; genus Urocampus; species Urocampus carinirostris. Next base: position 34,112,315 of record NC_142356.1, on the reverse strand, counting down.
TGACAGGTGGAAGACGTGTGGTGGACAACTACATTCACTCTTCTCCAGCATGGTGACTCCAAAGAGGTCTTCATTCTGGGCGGAACAGATGATATCCAAGTATACATCAAGCCCTTCCAAATATGTGCCATAAGTGTTAGATTTTTATCACTTTTTTGTCTTGTCCTGAGGTACTCTTGGATGACAGCATCATCAATGTGGGCACAGCAGCTTCGTCTCGTTATGTTGCTCCTATTAAAGCCAGGGTGGACAAACTCCTAATACGGTTGATCCGCTTCAACCAAACTCTGGTAAGGGCTTTGAATTTAAATGAAGCTGTTTTACATGGTTTTAGCTTTGCATCAAATGCAAATACAAATATACAGAGTTGTTGCAAAAAAAAAAAAACGACAACAAAAATACGTGAATATGATAAAAGTTATTATCCAATTTGTGTTTTTCTGTCACTTTTTTGGTCAATTTTGGTAGTTATTTGGTCATTTTTTGGGGTTGTTCCAGGTCCATTTTTTTGTATATCTTTGGTCTTTTTATATTGGTTTTATTTATTTTTTGTCATTTTTAGGACATTTATTTTATTTTTTGAGTTGGCCTTTTGATGTTTTTTGTGTTTTTGATCACTTTTGGTAGTTTTGAGGGAAAATTGGGATATTTTTTGGTTTTGTTTTCTGGTCATTTTTTGTCGTATTTTAGGTCGTTTTGGGTGACTATTTTCTTATTTTTTATAGTTTTTTGTCCTTACTTTGTCATATCCGATTTTATTAAATTAGGAATTATTCAATCCAAAATCTCCAATATTTGTGTTTATCTATGAGAAGATCAGTGCTCCAAATTAAGGTTGAAATTCATGTCGGCTGACCCAAGAATATGTGTTTTAAGACTTTCATTTAGACCATGCAAGATTTTTTTTTTCTTTTAAGAATAAAATTGACATTTTTGAAGAGAGAAACACTAACTGCCCAAATTCAGATGCTAATTATCAACAAAAAAAACTAAAACAAAAACACAAAAAACATGTATTAATTCCTTTTTTTAACTCTCGTAATTTTAATGATAGAAAAATATAAAAAATTAAAAGAGCACATTTTTAAAGGGACATTGTGTATGATTTAGTACCTCCTTGTAGTTAAAAACGCTTCATTAAAATAAAAAAAAATTCTATCAATAGTCGGCCAAAAAAACATATCATATAAACATGCATTTGTTTTTGTAGATTTTTGCAAGTCGATAAATATGTATTTGTGACACAACATCAGTCTCACCTAGGCAAAGCTGACATTTTTGTCTAACATCTTGCTGCTACGGGTACCCAAAAACTTCAAAAAGACTGGGCAAAAAAAGAAAAACGGTGTAGTTTAGTTTTGTCATAATTCTCCGCAGTTTGTATTCTTTTTGCTTTGTCACGCTCATTTTGAGTTGCACGACTCAATACAGAAAGGTCTAGTCGTCAAATATTACACAGTGTCCCTTTAAAAGCCATTTGTAAATTGAGCTCCTAATTTCAACCTCCTCTTGCTACACAGGACGAGTGGCTTAATTGCCAACGAAACTGGCTGTATTTAGAAAGTATTTTCCTGGCCCCGGACATCAAGAGGCAGCTCCCTGCGGAGTCCAAAATGTTTCTCAAAGTGGACAAGTCATGGAAGGCCATCATGGCGAAGGTCAAGAAAATGCCTAATGCACTCAAAGCGGCCACACAACCTGGTATGTAGCCATTGGATCATTTCTAGGATTTTAATCGGCAAGGTTCGGAAATGCTTGAAACTTGATGATTTTGAAGTGCCTTTACATGCTTGATATTGTTACCATGTTTCTCCTTTAAAAGGACGCAGAGACTACTCTTTAGTGGCTTTGCCTTGCCTGCTGGCATTAGTTTGTATGGCATTGACTCATTAAGTGTCATCGCCCCCTACTGGTCGTGACCAAAAGGACAGGTCCACACTACACTGTTAAGTGTTTATTATTGCAAGGATTATGTACCATTTGTTATGGGCCATGCAAAAAATTAAGGTAGTGTTTCCCAGGGGTAAATTGTAATGGTAAGCACTGCAACTGAGAATGTAAGCTACATGTTACTGACAGTTTTACCCAACACCAAAATCTACACACAAATTCTTTAGATCCACAAATATATTTACGATTTACACAAGATCTGAATATCATATGTCTTGATCAATGCAAATGCAAGATCAAAAATCATATATGTAAAACTCAGATGTATTTGTCGCTCTGCAAAATAAATGATGCACACCCGGATTTCTTCTTCTAATAGTACTGTAAACATGGAAAATTGGCTTTGAAAGTCCTTAAAAAGTGCTTGAATTTGGCCATGAAAAATTCGTCAAACTCTGAATAGACTCACCTATATAAAAGAGATACAGTTATACAATAATTTACAGTGCAACCTCAAAGTTAATGTTTTATATACAGATCTTTTGGAAACGTTTCAAGAAAATAATGTTCTGCTGGAAAAAATTCAGAAGTGTCTTGAAGACTACTTGGAGTCTAAGAGAGTTATATTCCCCAGGTATGTTATATTTCTTACAACATCACGCTATTATGTGCTCATTCTTATTGATTGATCAGAATTCCAAAAGAAGCACTTTTTTCATTGTTTTGTGTCTTTCAGATTTTACTTCTTGTCCAATGACGAATTGCTTAAGATTTTGGCCCAGACACGAAACCCCCAGGCAGTTCAGCCTCACCTGCGGAAATGCTTTGATGCGATAACACACCTTGAGTTTGCTTTGGTGTCTGATCAACCAACTACCGGTCCTCCCACAGTGGAGCCCGGAGAATCGGAGAAGGTCTACACTAAGGACATTTTGAATATGGTTTCCCCTGAGGGAGAGAAGGTCAGCTATGGTTCCATTGACATTTTCAATCCTTTCAGTTTGATTCTGCTCTCGCTTTGTTTCAGATTCAGATTCAGATATACTTTATTGTCATTCTTGTACATGTGTATACAAAACGAAATGTCGATATATCTGACCCACACAGTTTTCTTGAATGTGCAGATATAAATAAATGTTGTACTGAGTTAGAGTATTGGAGTACTGATAATATGCTAAATAATTTATAGCTATGTATAGTATCATACAGCAGTGCTAAGAGTGGAAGGGGAGCAGCTAACCAGATGTGCAGAATGGGCAGTCAGGTAAACAAGTCATTATACAATAACAGATCGAACTATTGGAATGTTCCACTTGAGGAGTATTTGATGTTTTAAACTATCTTAGAAAGTAGCAGTGATCCAAAATTAAAACACTTTCCTCCCCTCCAAACTACATTGCAAAAATATTGTCCTATTGAAACACACATTTGGGTAATCTTAAAAATATATTTTCTTTTTGTTCTACTATATTTCCAGTACTTGTTAAGTACTGTATGACAAATATTAATCAAAACCTCATGAGATTTTGAAAACAATTTCTAGTAAATTAAGAAATATTCAGTAGATAAATAATAAGGAATAGGAAAATCCTTAAAATATTTTAAGGGTTCTTTATTCTCTTTAGTTTCAGAGTTTTTGTATCTATTATTAAATTGTCTTTATTGTCATAAAAGACAGTAGCGTATATTGTTTCAAACAAGAATTGATATGGCACTCCAGGATAAACATATAATAAAGACTCTAAAGCACAGGTGTCAAACAGGCGGCCCGCGGGCCAGATCAGGCCCACTAAGGGATTGAATCCGGCCCGCGAGACAACAAGATGCAGGTTGAAATATGTCCACTTGATGTTGCCAAATCCAGGTGCCTCGAACAAAAACACTGTACTTGTATTTATTTCTCTTTCTCTCACTCTCTCTTTCTTTACCCCCTTTTCTCCCACTCTGTCTCTTTCACTCCGTGTCTCTTTTTCTCTTCCTTTGTTGCTCTTTGACTTTCTCTCTCTGTATCTTTTTTAACTTTATTTGCTCTAACTTCCTTTTTTCCTTTTCTCTCGTTTCTCTTTCTCTCTTCCTACCCTTTGCGCTTTCTTTTCTCTTTTCTCTCCTTCTGTCTTTCTATTTCTCTTTGGATTTCTTTGTTCCTCTCCCTTTCTTTTCCCCCTCTCTCACGACTTTTTCTTTTGTTTCTCACACCCTCTCCCTCTCTCTCTCTCTCTCTTTTTTTTATTTGTCCTGCCCTCTCTCTTTTTCCCTCTCTCTTTCTCTTATTTCTTTCTCCTTTCTCTTTCATCCACTAGTCCGGCCCCGACAGAATGTTTCTTCTATGGTGTGGCCCCTGAGTTAAAATGACTTTGACACCCCTGCTCTAAAGAAACAAACATGAGGAATAATAAAAAAACATTTTGATAGATAGGTCATATTTAAACTGTAGTGGTTGTGGACTAGCTTTAGTTGTATGTACATTAGTGGCCTTAGCAGCAACATGCAAAAATTAGAATAAGTAATAAAATATGAACCTAAATTTCCCCATCCCCACATTCCACATCCATACAATTCATCAATTGATCGATTTCTCTATCGATTTATTTCTTGATCGACTGATTTATTGATTGGTCGGTTGGTTGGTTTGGCTAAGTGAGATATTGAGTGAGTGAATCAGTCATTTGTGTATTAGTTGGGATTGCTTGGTTAAATGATTAGCAAATGTTAAAAATCGTTAATGGAGTAGTTGGCTTAATAAATATTAAACCTGTTACATAAAGGGGTACGGTGTAGATTTCACCTAAATACTTTTGGGGGCCCTAACACTGTTGACGAAGTGAACTTCAATTTCTATACAGGACTGTCTCAGAAAATTAGAATATTGTGATAAAGTTCTTTATTTTCTGTCATGCAATTAAAAAAACAAAAATGTCATACATTCTGGATTCATTACACATCAACTGAACTATTTCAAGCCTTTTATTATTTTAATATTGCTGAATTTGGCTTACAGCTTAAGAAAACTCAAAAATCCTATATCAAAATTTTAGAATATCATGAAAAAGTATACAAGTAGGCTATTCAACTAATCACCTGAATCACCTTGCAAGGGTTTCCTGAGCCTCAAAAACACTCAGCTTGGTTCAGTAAACTAAATCACAAGTATGGGGAAGACTGCTGATCTGACTGCTGTCCAGAAGACCATCATTGATACCCTCCATCAGGAGGGTAAGACACAAAAAGAAATTTCTCAAAGAGCAGGCTGTTCACAGAGTGCAGTTTCAAAGCATATCCACAAAAAGTCTGTTGGAAGGGAAAAATGTGGCCGGAAACGCTGCACAACCAAGAGAGATGACCGCAGCCTTAACAAAATTGTGAAGAAGAGCCGCTTCCAGAATTTGGGGGAGCTTCAAAGACAGTGGGCTGAAGCTGGAGTCCAGGTATCAAAAGCCACAGTTCACAGACGTGTCCGGGAAATGGGCTACAATAGCCGTATTCCCATGGTCAAGCCACTTCTGAACTCAAGACAACGGAAGAAGCGTCTGAATTGGGCTATGGAGAAGAAGCACTGGACAGTTGCAGAGTGGTCCAAAGTCCTCTTTTCAGATGAAAGCAAGTTTTGCATTTCATTTGGAAGTCAAGGCGCCAGAGTCTGGAGAAAGGCTGGAGAGGAGCAAAATCCAAGTTGCTTGAAATCCAGTGTGAAGTTCCCACAGTCAGCAATGGTTTGGGGAGCCATGTCAGCTGCTGGTGTTGGTCCACTGTGTTTCGTCAAGTCCAGAGTAAATGCAACTGTGTACCAAGAGATTTTAGAGCACTACATGCTTCCATCTGCTGAAAAGCTCTATGGAGATGAGGATTTCATTTTCCAGCATGATCTGGCACCTGCCCACAGTGCCAAAACCACAAGTAACTGGTGCACTGACCATGGCATCACTGTCCTTGATTGGCCTGCTAATTCCCCTGACCTGAACCCCATCGAGAATTTGTGGGCTATAGTTAAGAAGAAGATGAAAGACACCAGACCTACAAATGCTAATGAGCTGAAGGCCGCTATCGAAGCATCCTGGGCATCAATAACACCTCAGCAATGCCACTGGCTGATTGCCTCCATGCCACGCCGGATTGATGCAGTAATCCGTGCAAAATGATTCCCAACCAAGTACTGAGTGCATCAATGGACATTTTCAAATGTTTGATTTAGTTTTGCTGTTATAAAATTATTTTTTTACTTGGTCTGAGGAAGTATTCTAATATTTTGAGATAGGACTTTTGAGTTTTTTTCAGCTGTAAGCCAAAATCAGCAATATTCAAATAATAAAAGGCTTGAAATAGTTCAGTTGATGTGTAATGAATCCAGAATGTATGACATTTTTGTTTTTTAAATTGCATTACAGAAAATAAAGAACTTTATCACAATATTCTAATTTTCTGAGACAGTCCTGTAAGTGCATAGTTAAAACATTCCAAAAGTTAGTATTTTACAATAAAAACCCATGTTATTCACAAACAATTTTATTCATAGTTTTACATTTTAAACATTTTAATACCATTAAACTATTTTTATGTCATCCTGTTACACATAGAATGCCAGGTTTTTTTGCATTTTAAATAATTAATGGGGAAAAAAAATCTGTCTTATCTGGCATGAGTGGAAGCTTCAACGACAATTGCTGTGTGGGCAGTGTCATTTACTACAGTTTTAACTGCTGCTGTTGTCCAATCGTAGGTGGGCTTAACAAAAGGTCTGAAAGCAAGAGGCAATGTGGAAGATTGGCTCTGCAAGGTGGAAGAGGCCATGTTTAACTCACTGAAACAGCTCAGCAAGGCTGCCATAGCTGAATACCAAATGACATCGAGGGAGGAATGGGTAGTGTCTGGCTATCCTTCTCAGGTACACATTCATACATTCATCCCGATGGGAATTTCAGGTCCAGAAAGTAACAATCTTGTTGCAGTTTGGCATACTTTCAACATTGAAAAGCTGTAGATGTTATCATGCGTTTTATTTTTACACACAAAACACAGGCCCTCTTCAGAATATTATGAAAAACAACATATGCTTAGTTGACAAACTTTTACCGAAACCTAAATACAATGTGATCGTTGGAGACTTAAATACTAGTCTCAAGTCACATTTTTTGTTGTTTACATTTGAAAAAACATTAGATTTTTTTAAATTGGTAGTCGTTTTTAAGGGAAGAAAAGCTGCAGTCAAATGCATAAAACTGTTTGGTCAAACAACAGAAAACATTAAAAATAAATATATATATATATATATATATATATGATATAAATAGCGACCTGTTCGCAAAACAAAACTACTTAATCTATCGATATTTTAAATTTAAAAATAAAGAATTTAGAAAATGATATATATATTTACAATTTTTTTTTTTCAATCAACCTTTTTGTTGAGTCAATTAAAACGGAATTAACAATAATTAGTTGTAATTTTTTGCTTACCAGATACTAATGACCAGTAGTGAATCATCATAACCTTGATCAAATTTAAATTATTTTAGATTATTTTAAAGTGCTTGTCGTCAAGTGTTTATAGTTTAGTAGACATTAGATATAAGGAGAGATGTAAATTAATTTAGAAATTGCAAGGAGAACAAGAGAGGACTGCACAACAAATATCAAGATAAGAAAATGTTAGGCTGTTTTAAGGGTCCTCTCCCGAGCTTTTACTTTTTATTATTTTCAACATGGAGTTGATTTGGAACATTTCCAACATTCATTTTTCACAAAATATCCCTGTTACTTAAGTTTTTGCTGCACAATATGATTGATACGTTCTGAGGAACAGTAACCATCCCTTTCTATGCCTAAAGCAGTGGCTTTTTCTTTTAGACTCAAATCTAGCGCCATGTTTTCTTTTCTTTTTTTAATTACACTTTAATTATTATGATTATTATTGTTATTTGTAAATTTTATTGTTTGTTAATGCAACATTCATTAAAGCCTGGACATCCTGGAAGGCGGATTACCTCATGTGCGGGTCCTTCTCAAGGTTTCTTCATTTTCCTTATGCTGAGTTTTTCCTTGCCCTCATGTAGGTTTTAGATCATGGGATGGTGTAATAATAGTCTGTAGTTTGCAATAAGCTGTGGTTTGTGCAGCCCTTTGAGACTCCTTGTGATTAAGGGCTATAAAAATAAACTTGACTTGACTTGACTATTTCCTCCATACCCTTCTTAGCTTTTTAAGCTCTGACCTATCTTCATGCTTCATTATTGGCCGATTGAGACATTGATGTATGCAGCGCACAATACTTAAAGTAATGAACAACAGTGGGGAATAATTTTTAAAAAAACTTTCAGGCAATTTCTTTTGCAGATGTCCAATACTGAAAATAGAAGTAAGAAGAATTAACCCATAAGTCCTTAAACATTAACCTGAACCAACGTTGTAAACTTAAAATAGATTTGATGGTATATTTAGTAAGAAAATTACCCTATTACTAAACTTCCAAATGTGACACTGCAGTCTTTAAGATGAGTAATGAAAAGTTACTTCCTGCAGTTGTCTTGTGTTGCGCCCTTGACAGTCTTTGCTATGATTTATAAAGCCAACGCTCAGACACGTATTCACTGCACGCCCCAAATGATCTCTCGATCAGATCAGCCAATGTCCTTGGCAATAACAATCATATTCTCCATGTCGTCCTTCACATTTTTTACGAGCTCTCGTTTCTTTACAACAGTTTTTGTTTCGTGTCTCCATCAGGTGGTGTTGACCATTTCCCAGATGATGTGGTGCAGGGATATGGAAGCTTGCTTGGAGGGAAATCATGATCACTTTGCTGCCTTACAGCGATTTGAATTCACCAACTTTGATGTATGTGGTATTCACATTTTTCTATTTACATACCGTAACCTGCAAAAGTATTGCCTCACCCTACAACTTTCCTACATGTTGCCTTATTTCAGCCTTCAACTTTATAGACAATAAACTCGAAATATTTTCTAAGAATCAATATGTGAGATACAATTGTGAAAATAAACCAAATGTATCCAACATATTGTATTGTGTTAAGAAATAAAAAAATGAAAAGCAGGCCTTGCAAAAGTATTGACCCCCTTTGAATTAATACATTGTACAATTTTATTTTGCTGCGATCACAGCCACAAGTCTTTTTGGGGATGTCTTTATATGTTTTGCACATCGTGTACCAGAAATATTTGTCCATTCTTTCATACAAAACACCTCAGCTGCGTATGTCTGCAATATAATCACGTGCCTCTTGGTTGCTTCTCTGATCAGTTTTCTCCTTGTTTGGGCCAAAGGTTTAGATGAACTGACAGGTCTTGGTAGGTTTGCAGTGGTTTCATGCTCTATCCATTTTGATATTATTGCACGCACAGTGCCCCGGGAGATGTATAAATGTTTTGAAATCTACTTTTATCCCATTCCTGCTTTGACCTTTTTGACCAACTTTATCCCGGACCTGCCTCATAATGCTTCTATTCTCCGGTGTTTTCTATCACAGAGCAGTTGCATTTAAACTGAGACTTGATGACACACAGGTGCACACTTTGTCATTCTCAGTTATTTGGGTAGACTTTGGGTCATTCGGTAGTCACCAGGTAACTTATGGAGTCAATGTGCTTAGCTGAGAGAACAGGCGTGTCATATTTTTTTAATATTTACTTTTCTCTTTTTTTTCATTGTATATATAATATGAAATGTTGAAATGATTTTGGGGCGGAACGCAACTGAGTGGTAAGCGTGCAGCCCCACGGTGTGGCGGTCCAGGGTTCAATTCCAGCTACCGCGACCCCATGTTCTCCCTGTCCCTGCATAGGTTTTCTCCGGGCACTCCTCTCACATTCCAAAGAAATGCATGTCAGGTTAATTGCCCAGTTCATATTGTCCCTAGGTGCGAATGAGCAAGTGAGTTGTCTGTCTCTGTGTGCCTTGTGACTGGCTAGCAACCAGTTCAGGGTATCCCCTTCCCACTTGCTGAAGATGGCTGGAATTGGCTCCAGCACCTCCGCGACCCTACTGATGATAAGCGGTGCAGATAATGGATGGATGGAAATAAGATTGTGTCTCACATGAGTTTCACTCTTCGACAATATTTTGAGTCTTTGGAATGTTTTTTTGATATGTGGCAATATGACAAAACGTTATTGGGTAGGGGTGAGGGTTGTCAGTACTTTTGCTAGACACTGTAAATAAAAGTATTATTCAGTATTAATGCTCCTGTATTTTTTTTTGTCTTCTTGTTTTCAAGAGGTTAAACGCTCTGGCAGCTCTGGTTAGAGGCAAACTACCAACGTTGCACCGCAATATCATAACTGCCCTTATCACCGTTGATGTGCATGCCCGCGACATTGTGACAGATTTAGTGGGACAGAAGGTGAAGTATTGTCAGACACTCACAATAAAGCATCCTCCTTTTTTACTGGGCAGCGTTTTTGGCTTGTGGCTTTTCAAAGCATACACTTCTTCAGAAGTAACTTGAGTTTTCTTTCTCAGGTGGACCAGAGGACTAACTTTGAATGGCAGAGACAACTACGCTACTACTGGGATCTTGATATCGATAACTGCATAGCCTGCATGGCCTTATCCACTTACATTTATGGCTATGAATACCTTGGAGCATGTCCTAGGCTGGTTATAACTCCTCTTACGGTAAAATTGGCTAGCTAATGCACAAAGTAGCAGCAGGAGGCAAATATCTTTTTAATGCAGTGTGTAAATTACACTTAAGTTTCAATGTTCAACTGGCCAGGCATTCATAATACATACCAATTGTAAAATACAAACTTGATCTACTGTTCTAGGCATGGCTTGTAAGCTGATTTTGATCAGTATTATTTATTCGAGAGTCTTACAAACTTGTTTATTGATGTACGCTTGCTAAAAAATTTTAAGCCAAGTACCATTATATATTGAGAAAAATATTATACAATTGGCAGATATTTAATCACAATTATTTTAATTTCTGCTACATTTTTCTTGTAAAATCGTGGGAACAATACTAATACATTAGAAAAATTGTCTCTTGTAGATACATTTTCTTCTTTAAGTTTTCATTCTTTAGAACCAAAATAATATATTTTTGTGATAATAGAAGCTGATTTTTAATTCAAACAACATTATCCTCTATTTGCCATGTCAGATAGTTTTGCTCATTTCAAATTTGTCTTATTCAAAATACAAAAATATTAGACATATCGTAATACAAAAGAAACAAATCCTTCAAATGAACTTACAAGTTTATAGTTGAGTAGACACTAGAAATAAGAAAAAAATACAAAAAGAACGAACACAATTAGCTAAAAATCGAACAAGAACAGTTCTGCAGTGAAGTTATAAGTAAAAAAATGTCTCTGATTTTGCTTTATTGCTTCTTTTAAGATATTTAAGAACCACATTAAAAAACAGATCATATTTCAATTTCAACATCAGGATCGTTGCTACTTGTGTCTGATGGGAGCCCTCCAGTTGGACCTTGGAGGTGCTCCAGCTGGACCTGCCGGCACTGGCAAAACTGAGACAACAAAAGACTTGGCAAAAGCATTGGCAATCCAGTGCGTGGTCTTCAACTGTTCTGATGGACTTGACTACAAGGTGCGATGTGACGACAAAAGAAAACACATTTACTCTTTTGCTGGTAGAAAACAACATGGTGTGGTCTATTGATTCTTGCTGGCTTGTGTATATTATATACTAGAGTGCTGTTAGATGGCACTGTTGCCAAGGTAATCAAATCACATGGCTTTCTCCATTTCTTCTCGGTGAACTATACAATATGCTGTTGTGTATTTCAGCCCTTAACCCATCCAATTATCAGGTCAACAAAAAGTCATGCTATCTTGTGTATTTTAATATTGAGCATCAAACTCATCCCCACGACTCAGATACTATTGCCAACATCAAAGCATTTTGTAAATTCTCAGACATTGGCTGTTTTATTGTTCTTCACTGTCAGATGGATTGACTCTTTTTGGGGGGTCATCAATCATAAAACTGGACTTTTTTGATGAGGTTACATATTGAGATAGGGCATCCTTTTTCTCCTTGGCTAGAAAGCATTACAGGGTGTACTTTGTGTCTCACCTACACCCTCTTAAAATAAGCTGTAGCTAACCTGTGACCAAAAAACTGCCAGCGGAAAAGAGAATGCATTGAGGGATTACATTTCTCATTATCTGAATTTGTTTTAAAAACCTACCAAAATAAAAACAAAAATTGAATAATCAGCGACAATTTATTTTTCCCTGCCTGTATCTTATTTGAAAATGTAAGTGTTGCCATTTATTTGTATATTACCATCCAATTTTACATTTTTATTGAGTTTAAGCTTCAGTTGTATTGAAAGTGGGGTGAAGTGGTACGTGTCGTGAACGATGAGTCTCTTTTCAAGATACATAAATTTGTAGAGGCAGTTTAAACAATCAAACAAACAAAGCATCTGTTTTGTTCAATTTTATATTTATTTTAGAAATGGGTGAGTACTGATACCACGTGTCTGTATAGGTACCGTGACCTGCTTTTTGTAAGGCAACGGTACTGATGATGGTGGCAGGTACCGGTATCGGCTCTTTCTTTCGTTTTTTATTAATTAAATGCAAGGTTAAATGTTGCAATTTAAAGGTAAATCTTTAAAATAATAAACTTTTTTTGCAAATGAAGAGCTACCAAATACTACGAATCTTCAGTGGTTTACTATTTCAATTTATTGCAAAAACATTTGCATTTCCTTCTAAGGAAATTAATAAAATATATCTAGCAATACTTATTTTTTGGATAGGCAATGTAGATTTATACAAATACGTTGATTGGTATGAATACTTTTCAGGATTTGTAACAAACTGTATAATAGTTATTAGTGATTGCTTCTTTGCTGTTTGCAGATTTGTATTTGATAATGTTGGCTAAAACCAATTTCCAACCTGAAAAAAGTGCCCTTAATTGCTATTATTAAAACATTTTACAAATCTGAAAATTATGATAATAATAATAATAATACATTGTATTTTGAAGCGCCTTTCAGGACACCCAAGGTCGCTGTACATATAAGTAGGACAAAACAATAAACGAAGAGTAAAACAAGCAAGTAATAAATAGCCAATAAAACACATTCTAGATGAAAGGGGTAGAATGTGAGGCAGATGGTCAAGAATATGGAAGGCTGAAGAGGTGAGCTTTGAGTCCGGATTTGAAGGTGGACAGGGTCGCAGAATTTCGGAGGTCAGGGGGCAATGAGTTCCAGAGCTGGGGGGCAGAGCGGCTGAACGCTCTGCTCCCATGGAGCTGAGGCGGGCAGGGCGTATAGTGAGATGGAGGGAAATTCTCTTTAGCCATTCTGAAATACTATTTTCAAAATCGGTCACCTCTGGTGGTATCAGCACCTGATATAGGCATCAATTACTTTTCAATAGTTTAGTAGTAATTGGCGAAAGCATTGACAATCCTGTGCGTGGTATTCAACTATTCTGATTGACTTGGTTTCGTATCGGGCTGAAGAGTGTGGCATCAAACATTAAAATAATGAAATTATAATTTATGTATAGACTTATTTCTTCTCTATACAGCTTTAGAGCTTACAAGTTCTTGCCCACCATTGACCATTTTGTGGGTACCCTGGAACAGCATTGGTAGTTCAGTTAAATACATTTCAAGTCATAAAACCTAATAAGGAAAACAACAATTAAAACATTTTTCCTATGCTCTGGGTGTGCTAACTTGTCATTTGAATAAAAAATAACAAAGCATTTTTGTGCATCAGATGATGGGACGTTTCTTCAGTGGACTAGCCCAGTCTGGAGCCTGGTGCTGTTTTGATGAGTTTAATCGAATCGATATTGAGGTGTTGTCCGTAATTGCGCAGCAGCTCATAACCATTCGAAATGCCAAAGCTGCTAAGGTATGTAAACATTTTCACACCTATTTCACCACAGCATTTAAATCTCACTCCATCCCCTTATTAGATGACAAAGTTTCGATTTGAGGGCCGAGAGATCAAGCTGGTGATGACCTGTGCGGCATTTATCACCATGAATCCAGGCTATGCTGGAAGATCAGAGCTACCTGATAATCTTAAATCCCTCTTCCGGCCGGTAGCAATGATGGTGCCCAACTATGCGCTCATTGCTGAGGTAAATGATGACTTGACTTGACTTGACTTAACAGTTATACTGCCTGGACATATTCTGTACACTAAACTACATTTCTATATCTGATACAATAACATATGGTCTACAATTTCTTTATACATGACATACACCCTTTCTCCATGCAGGTTATTTTGTATTCGGAGGGATTTGAGTCCAGTAAGACTTTAGCAAGGAAGATGACGCAAATGTACAAGCTATGCTCTGAGCAGCTGTCCCAACAGGACCACTACGACTTTGGAATGAGAGCCGTCAAATCTGTGCTTGTCATGGCAGGGTCAGAGTCAAACTTGCAGTATTTAATTGCTTTTTTTAAATCCTCCTTAAAAAGGTATAAGATGAAAGTGTTATGAAATTGATTGTTTTTGTTTCAACTAACACATAGCTAGCATTATGTTAACCAAACGTAGAAAAATGATTAAAATCAGCAAAATTATATGCAGAGTTTTTACTTTATTTGATTATTTAGTAGCGCAATCTTTAACATCTTCATCAAACAAAATAAGTTTTTTAATATATTTACCTGTACAACATCTTGAGCAGATAGTTAGGATTTAAAAAAGGAATTTACTGACACCCACTGATATGGATGAATGTTACAGTTACTCGTCTGAGCACTGGAGACGCCAAAGACAGTGAAAATGGCATGCTTTTTTTTTATGCAAAGTTACAATTGGGCAAAGTCTCATGGCACACGAGTATGCCCTGGCACACTTGTTAAAAAAACCCTGTTGTATGCTACTGCAGTACTGCTACAACACATACAATTTATTCAATTTTATGTATGGGGCCAACAGAGGTATAAAATCAGCTTCAGTATTCATTACGTCAGTTTTAGCTGAACAATTTCAATCTTCCATTTGAAAATGAATCGTTTTATGTCTGTGTATAACAATCAGCATTCATTTTTGTATCTTTAGGTGTCTTCTTGTTTTATTGCCATCACCACTAACAATCGATTATATCTAAAAAATAATGCTTTTATTTTGGTCCAAAGAAGTTGTACTTTCTGTTCTATTTCAATTAAAACTCCTACAAAGTCTAGTATGAAATAAAAGATTTCAAGTTCTATGGGAATAAAATGCTCAGCAACCCAGCTTCCTCTCGTAGTACTGTAGCTAACAAACTATAGCGGGATGGTAGGAAAGTTTCTCCTTGCAGCGCACACTTCATAAATGACAAAGTGCTTTAGAATGTAACTTCTTATGTTCGACTCCTGTCCTGAGGTAGTACAGGCAGTGGTGAGGCGTGCATTTCACACCTAGGCCTTCGGAAGTGCTATGTTTGAATCACTCCAAACCTCAATAACTATTTTTGGCTATAAAATGTTTACTGCTGGCATATCTGCAACACATAAAATGTGCATCAACAAAAAACCTCAAAATATTGCAATATTAGGTAGGAATGTAGCTGAATTTTACTCACCCAAATCTTTTTTAATCTGTGCACAAAATACACTCTCCTTTCTTTCCTCAAGAAGATTTAAATTACTCGGTGGTACAGATTATTTATAACTACTGGTGAGAGTCGAGCCTGTTCTGTCATATTTCTGGCATACGTTGTTGTCCGATTTAGGGCTGAAAAAGTCCGTTCAACAGAAGCAGTGGACACATTGATTTTTTTTTCTTTGCTTGTACATTGTGATACTTCCGTTACCGTCTCCTAGCCAATCATAAACCGATTTTGAAGGCCTCTGTTTAGATTTCTGACTTAAAAAAAAGTAATGGCTGAAATGTGATTGGAAAAAGCAATGAAAAGAAACTGACAGTCAATTTTGAATTATTTAATAAGTATTCATGGACAAAATATTATTGTTATCACATGGTTAAGATATTTTCACCAGAGAAGGCCTTGCAGGCCCTGAAGTCCCACTACTGTTAGAGGGCCATTTCTTTGAGAACAGGCTTTAACCTTGTTGACAGGTTCTTTTGCCTGACTAGGGCCCGCTAACTCATAAAATCACGATTGTTCACAAACTTGAAATTTGTCCATGGGACATTACAGTTTAATGCAATCTATAGAAACATGCTTATTGTGCTTACATAGATAACTTCTGTCCCCAGGTCTCTGAAGAGACAGAATCCTGACCTGATTGAGGATGTGGTTCTGATCAGAGCGCTCAGAGATTCCAACTTGCCCAAATTTCTAACTGATGATGCAGACCTTTTTGGGTAGGCTATATTTGTAAATCGTTCATATTCTGTCATAATCTGTTTTGCAAAGAAGGTGTTTCTTGTTTTTTTTTTTTAAATAATGATGCCTTTTTAATCACGGATTCGCACTAATGATGTCAAACTTATGGCCTGTGTGCCGGATCTGGCCCGCCCATGGATTTAATCAGGCCTGTGAGACAACGTTGAGGGAAGCATTCACGTCATAACAAAAATTAACTTGAGGTTTTAGAATTGTCCGCTGGATGTGGCCAAGCATCCCCCCAGCCCCCACCGTAGCTGTTTTTGCTGACTATAATTTAGTAATCTAAAAACATTTGAGGAAACCCCCATCCCGATGTAATCTTACTCAAAATAAAAGTCATGGACGCGCTGTTTAAGACAATCCAATTGTGCTCTCATGTGGTGCGTGGATGTCCCTGTTAACCAAAATGATTCCCTACGAAACCACTTTTTATCCCCCATGTGTGGAAATTATTGGTTAAAACCTGGATTTAAAAATCTCCAATTAAAAAACAGCACCTAGGTGTCTTTTCAGAAGTAAAAAGAAGCTTTGCTTCATTTTTGTAATAGATATGAAATATGAAAACAAAGTTCGCTAATTTAGTTTAACATTTTTATGAAAAAAATAAAAAGCAGAAAATAATTTTAAATCAATACATCAATAAATTTATTAATTTGGACTTAAAATAGTGTTTGTGTGCTATTTCTGTCACTTTCCAGTTTGCGAACAATTCCCCACTAC
The DNA here is from genome assembly GCF_059441175.1 of Urocampus carinirostris. Classification (NCBI taxonomy): domain Eukaryota; kingdom Metazoa; phylum Chordata; class Actinopteri; order Syngnathiformes; family Syngnathidae; genus Urocampus; species Urocampus carinirostris. Next base: position 34,095,393 of record NC_142356.1, on the reverse strand, counting down.
AAAAGAATACATCTTAGTGAAGGAAAAAATATTTAGGAAAAAAAACCTCAATAATCATTTTATGATTGAATCTTACACCCCAGTATAAAAATCATGATATATTTGTGAACCTCCAAAAGATCCAACCCTACGGCTAAGGCAAACTTTTTATGCAATTAATTTACTAATCTGCCCCCAGTGAGAGTGATTTTCCTACCATGAATGACAAAATACCATTTTTATTTAGGATAAAAAGATGCAAAATACCAAAATAATTCAAAATATTTGTTTATTTGCTGCATGGACTGTAACTGCATCCAAATGATCTAGCGGCATCCTGTCTGACTTGTTCCCCGGTGTGACCATCCCTGAGCATGATTACGGCGTACTGCATTCAACCATCGTGGAATCTATTGTGAACCGAAACCTGCAGCCTTTGGACACCATGATTAATAAGGTAAAACATATTTGACCTATAGGATAATAAATACTCTAAATTCTGGACTACTGCAGATTTAAAATCAGTGTTTCTTATTATTTTTATTTTTCCTGGTGGCACCTAGAAAAACAGCATTGCTCTTTAGGTGTGATTCTTGGATCTGCAGATTGAAAGCAGAGCGATAAGTTTCTTTAGCAGGAATGCAAAAAAGGGGGAGGGGTTTTCTGTACCCAGACAGGGATCCTCTCTTCAATATCAATGTTGTGAATCATTGTGAACATTGTATGCAAGATATTAGATATGGCTCTCCAGGGTAGACATGTAAAAATCCTTTTAAGACAAAATAAGATAAACCCTCAGGATAAATAGGCAAAAATATTTGCAAAGTAGTGCCGAAAGATTGACCTAAGTGAAATGACAGAACAGTGCATCATAACAGTAGTGTAATAACATTTAGCAGCAATCAGTGTGCTTGTTTAGGGAGGTGATGGCCCCGAGGAGGAAACTGTGAGTCTATCAGTCCTTGTTTTAAGGGACCAATGAAAACATAGACGACTTCCACGTTTGTGTTACTATCTGGCACTGTTTTCCACAGGATAGTTGCTAATGGTGTCTAGAAATATAGGGCTTACATTTTATGTGACGCAGCCTTCATTCACGTTTTCTTTCCTGCAGTGGTAAATATGTGCTTGTATTTTGCCACCATGAATGGTCACATGTTCTGAAAACAGGTCAGGTACACAACTTTAAGTAGAACAGAAAACACAACTGAAAATGGCATCAGGTAGGTTCCGTTGGCGTTCTGCAGCCAAATGTGTATACGCCAAATCCCTCAAGCGATTGGCACCAGACGTTTGCTTGGCTAAAATGTACGAAATGGACTGAATAAGTTCATCTTAAAGGCTGTTTAAACCTGCAGCTATATATCCGGTGCGGTTCATAGACTGACAAAATTAAGTTTTCTTCTTAAAATTGAGCATTAAGGTGTGCTTTCTAGTCTAGAATTGACCTAACAGTCATTTTCGATGAATCGGATACTGTTCTTCGAAACCCATTCATCCTCATGATACTAATGTTGAACACAAAGGTCATCCAGCTCTATGAGACCATGATCGTGCGTCACGGGGTCATGTTGGTTGGCCCCACCGGTGGTGGAAAAACGGCGGTTTACAACGTCTTAGCAGATACACTGGATACCCTTTATGCTTCGGAGTATAGAGATGACAATCCTTTCTACCAGCCTGTGAAGACCTACATTCTCAATCCTAAGTCCGTCACAATGGGAGAACTTTACGGAGAGGTACAGTAAGGAGTATGAACACAACGGGATCCCTCACGCCTTTACCAACTTTTCCCTTGCTTTTCGAATTTGCTTTAGGTTAACGCACTGACCCTTGAATGGCGTGATGGGTTAATGGCGCTGAGTGTTCGTGATGCAGTGGATGACACCTCCAATGACCACAAGTGGGTCATTTGTGATGGACCGGTAGACGCCCTGTGGATTGAGAACATGAATACTGTGCTTGATGACAATAAAATGCTCTGTCTGGCTAACAGTGAACGTATCAAACTTTCACAGTCCATACACATGGTGTTTGAGGTAACATTTTACACCTCTGATAGCACTTGGCATAATTATTCCTTTCTTTCAGCTTGACCTTTATTTGTATATCTTTCAGGTCCAGGATTTAGCTGTGGCATCTCCTGCCACAGTCAGTCGCTGTGGGATGGTCTATATTGACCCAGATGAATTAAAGTGGATGCCTTATGTACGGACATGGCTCAGTGGTCTTGGGTCCAGGGTAAGAAATAAATACTATTTACATAAAAAGTAATCCAAGTGGATTAACTCATGTGCAATGTCTTCTTAAAGTGTTTTTATATTCCCCATGCTGAGGTTTTTTAAGTTGTTCCTTGCACTCCTGTTGATTTCAGATCCAAGAATGTTGTAATGGTGGTCTGTGTAGCCCTTTGAGACTGTTTGGGATTGAGGTTTATATGAGTCATGTTGGACCCAAAAAAACAAAACAAAAAAACATATATTTGGAGAAACAAAAATAAACGCTATATTTACTTATATAAAATCCCTTGACCACTAGGGTCATAGGGGAACCATTTCATTGTCCATTGTGTCTTGGCCAAGTACAGCCTGGTAGTACCTATCCAGGCCAACAAATGTTTCCACCTGGTCTTGAACCAAGGACCTTTTGTGTCTTGAATGCAGCGGTTTCCCACTGATTGTAGGTCCTGGTCACCCGTTTCATGGGTATTGGATCCGGTTGGTGCGATACAGGCTCGGCAGTGGTGGCTTAAAATAATTGTTATGTAGCCTAACCTTAGCTATAGGCCAGACCTGCAGGCTTGCTATTGCTTTCTTCCCGACGCTGCCTCAGTCCCTTCACGGACCTAATAACAATCCATTAAGCACCCGCTGGTCATCAGCATGTATTTGCATTATTTTGACTTTCCTCAAAGTCCAATTTATTTGATACAATATTTTTGCTAATTGCTAGAATACTAGCATGCGGGCTGCTTCGCAGTTTGTTTAGGTGGTAACATTGACTTCTGCGCCCACTTTGTTGTTTGACTGACAGCGTACGCCAGCCTATCACAGTCGCACACACACACCGTCACGCCCACCCAAAACATACACCTAAAAGCCCTACCACCCTGTCCCCGTGATAGCAATGCTGTGTGCTGTCTGCTGCAGAACATGATCCACGATACATTGGTACCCCTGATAATAAAGGCAATTCAATTCAAAATCCGCAACGTAGCAAAATCGCAAAAAGTAAACGGCCAAACAGCAGGGATTTGGTGTATATCACTGTATTTGATGTAATCGGGCTTAGGTGCCATTGTATGATGGCCGCTGGTGGCTTCACATTTTACTACATGGTAAGTACTCGCAATGCCGTATGTGATTTGGACCCATGAAGCACACTTAAATCATTTCAGGATAATTAAATTGTAAAGATTTATTTGCCCTTTTATATTTTAAGCCAACATACAGTTTACACGTTCAAAAATGTTTTAAATTGACCACTGATAGTGTGTTCTTTTACATACTGCTTTCCCATTTTTTTAGCTTCCAGACACAGTGAAGACAATACTTCTTGAGTTGTTTCAGCAGTATGTGGAGGATGGGCTTCAATATATCTGGAAATATTGCATCCAAGCAATTAAACAGGTGGACATCAGTAAAGTCACCACTCTGTGTTCACTGATGGAGTCGCTGCTGCTCGGCAAAGATGGACCAGACTTTAATATGGTACTTAACCCTTAACACATAACACAAAACGGTGGTAGCTCTTCATAAAAACTGAATTCGTTCCAGTATCGTGCTTGTAGCTCGGATCTCTTGTGCAACGAGCAAATCTTGCTGATATGAAATTATTTAAAATTAACTAGTCTGTTCCTGTCTAAGCTTCCGATTGCAAGCTCATGGCTATAAATCACATCTTCCTTATCACTAAAAAACACATTTGATTGTAATCAAGAGAAAACAAAATTAAATAACAAGATAACATTTACAAAATAAAATGTGACTTTATTATGAGCACTTACGATGGAGACACCGTAACGAATGTCTGCGCGTGGTGCTGAGGAAGGAGCTGGTTTCGGGGGGTTATGCATGGATTATTGATGGACATTATACCTGTCAATATATACGTTTTCCCAATACTTTATCATTGTAAATTGTGTACACCGTAGAACAATTTTTGTACGGGAAGAAAAACGATTTTAAAGAGGAACGATCTATTCTTGCCCATTTCGGCTCCAATCCACATCCTTACCGGTCACTGGTAGCAGACGGCAACATCATTGTAGATAGATAGATAGATAGATAGATAGAGAGATAGATAGAGAGAGAGAGAGAGAGAGAGAGAGAGAGAGAGAGATAGATAGATAGATAGATAGATAGATAGATAGATAGATGCTTTATTCATCCCCGAAGGGAAATTCACATTTCCAGCAGCATCCCTGAGCTGAGAACAATACAATAATAAAGCAAAAAGAATACAATATACAAATACCCAGTGTGACGTGCAAATGCCCACTGTACCGTGTTATATAGAATATCTAAATAGTGCTACACAGAATACATATTGCAATAAGATTCGGTAATATGCAATGTAGGTGGTGTGGTTGCTAATATTGTCACGATAATATACATAGTCTGTCTTGCTCTGGGTAAATAGGTGCCGCATTGTGTTTGTAAGGTTTATTATCACTTAATAAGGGAAATTGCAACCCTAATACATGGAGCAATTCGCTGAGGTTGACAGATATGCGATCCAGAGACTGTAGATCAGTCAACTTACGTCAACTGGAGGGGTTGGGACCCAAAAGTGAGTTGCAGACCATTTTTTTTCATGGGTCGTGGGCCTTTGCCTTGGCAAAATAATACTAAGAAGAAGAAAAACAATTACACTCCTTAACAGTATATATTTCAGGACCAGGACAGGAAGCAGAACCCAATTGCGTAACGTTAATCACAGTTTTTTGGGGAGAAAAGGAATGAGCGCACACTCGATCCGTGGATCGCTGGTTGCAGAAGTAGATTGATCGCAACGAGGAAATGGTCAGAATCAAACAGATCAGGTCAAGAACAAAACAGGAGCAAAACACAGGCAAAAACGGAGATTCACAGGGCTTGACAATACAAGAGCAAAAAACACAGGCAAAACGGGGATTCACAGGGCTTGGCAAAACAAGAGCAAAAACACAGGCAGAAATGGGGATTCACAGGGCTTGAAGTATCAAAACAGAGTTTAGCAGGGGTTTCGCAGACGCTCCAACACCAGGCGACTCACAGCAAGTAGTCAGGGAGCAATATGCGTTTCAGCTGGTGTCCATGGGCGGGGCCAATTGGGCGCCGTGGCAACCGTGACAGAACCTGGCGCCACACGGCGAGGACCAATTGGGTGTCATGGCAACCGTGAGAATATAGTGATAATGTTCTGCTCGATCTCTTCTTTCAGCTCCTTAAATCGGCGCATTTGAGAGGGACCACATCTCATTTTATTGTGATTTTATTGTTTTTATTTCCTTTTCTGCCCATAGTAATGGGTCCCAATAAATTTAGTGATAGGGGGGAGTAAAACTTGAAAACGTGGTGTGCAACATTCGATTGAAGAAAAAAATCTATTGCAAAATATAAAAAATAATGTACAAGTGTCTTCCATTGAAGTGCTGCTGGTAGGTACACTAAATGATTTTAAAATATATTTTTAGCTTTCTACCAGTACTGTATATTTTTGTTTACCAACTACATAATTAAATAGTTATTGATGTTTATGTACATGCTTTATTAGTGTATTGAATTTATTTTGTATGTGGGTATATTAAAGCAGTTTTAGGTAGTTGCTTATATGCAAAGTAGGCTTATATGCAAGTATATACGGTACTTCAACCACTTTAGTTTGTATGTTCATTTTCTTTGTTGAAAAAAAGTTAAATATTTTATAACATTGCGCAATCCTTTTTTCTGATACTCTTGAGAATTGAAAGCTGCTTCTTGTTTTGCTCAGAGCTTGTTATTAAACTGGAATGGTGGGTCAGACCAGTCGAGAAACACTGCTTCAGATGATACGTAAGCACTTAGTGTACACTTAAATTAAAAGTTACTGTAACTTTAAATGAACGCAGAGAGAAAACCTTTTTACAGCACACTTTTTTTGCCTATAGTAGTTTGCATGTGCAAACTCAAATGCTAATTGTTAGTGAGTGGTCTCGAGCGATCTCTAGTCGTAGTCTCTGGGAATGCTCGTAACCTGGGTTTACCCTTGTAGAGCAAGAATTTTCTTTCGAAAAAACTCGCATAACAAAATGCTTGTGTTTAGAGGTACAAAAAGAGGTGCCACTGTATGTATAAATTAAACACAATTAATCAGTCAAGTCGTTGGGTGTTTGTGGTAGGATTTAATATCTACCTGACACCGTGTTATGTCTGTGTTTTACATGGCAGGACTCAAAGCGCCTCAACGATATACTATGTCAGACCTTCATATTTTGCTACTTATGGGCTGTTGGAGGTAACCTGCCCTGTAATCACTGGGATGAATTTGACAACTTTATCAGAGAGCAATTCAAAGACAACAACAGTGCAAAGGTAGTGCAGAACATATTCACATATAGTCATTAGTTTAAGAATCTGGATTTAAGTTGCATTTGGTCAAGTGATTGAATTGTCAAGTATGTTGTTTATTGTTATGTTTGTATGGTAAATATTAGAATGTGCACATAATAATTGAGCAAAATGAAATGCAACATGATGAAGCTTGCACCCCAAGAGCATTGAAAAAGAAAGCTTCACTAAAGATAGGATACTTTGAAGTATTTGCATGTGATTACATTATAGTATTACTGTCTTTTTCTAGCTTCCTACGAATGGAGGCCTGTGGGATGTGTTCATCAACTTCAGCAAAAATACATTTGTTCAATGGGAGAAAATAATACCTTTATTTTCATATGACAGCGAGCAAGCCTTTTTTGAGATGCTGGTTCCCACTGTAGACACAGTCCGCTATGGCTATTTAATGGAAAAACTGCTCTCTGTCCGCCATTCTGTGCTCTTCACTGGTTCCACAGGAGTAGGGAAGGCAAGTAGTGAGGCCAAAAATATTACACTGTTTAATAATATATAAATGACCTTATGAAAAGGTTATTATAATGGGGGATAGAAATACCGAAAATTATGATGTTTCAGCTACCTCCTTGAAGCCATTTACTGATCAGGAACCTGAAATTAAATAAATAGTAAATTATTGTTTGATAATTAAAGTGCTAAGGAGAAAATATTTATGTGCTATTGAGAGATATTTGTTTAAACATATCTGCAATCGTTTGCATAAGAAAATGAATTTTACTTACTAATGTCATTGGTATGTTTTATCAATATCAATGATGCCTCAGTATCAGTTTTGGTCTATATGTGTATTAATGCCATACATGTACTGTATGTATGTACCTGAAAATCTATGCAAAGATCAAAGAAGTGAGTATATTTTTTGTCTCTTGCAGTCAGTTATTGCTCGGGGCCTTCTAAACACTATTCAGGAAAATAGTGGCTACATTCCAGTCTTTATCAACTTCTCTGCTCAGACATCTTCTGCTCGAACTCAAGAAATCATTGAGTCTAAACTAGAGAAAAAGAGAAAGAACATGCTTGGTAGGACGCACCGTACTTGCTACTGACTCTTTACCTAACCAAAACATTAACGTTCATTTTATTTTAACTTATGTTCATGTATATTAATTTGGTTCTCTGTTAATATGCATAGGTGCGCCTAAAGACAAGAGGATAGTGGTGTTTGTGGATGATCTGAATATGCCCAAGTTGGACAGTTACGGCTCTCAGCCTCCCATTGAACTTTTACGTCAGTTCCAGGACTTCTCTGGATTCTATGATAGAGAATTTTTCTTCTGGAAAGAGATACAGGTATTATTTTGTGTTGGTACCATGAGAAACTGTACGTAAGTCCCAGAATTGTAACTACAATAAAATCTAGAGACGTGCTTTATTCTACCATAGTAGTAGGTAAAGTATAAATTTTAAATGACAATTTGCTCTTTGTTACAGGACATGACTGTCGCTGCAGCATGTGCTCCACCAGGAGGAGGGCGCAACCCGGTTACCCCCCGGTTCATTCGCCATTTCAGCATGCTTTGTCTGCCTACTCCTTCAGAGCAAAGCCTCAAACAGATCATAATTGTCAGGACACTTTTAAAAACAAACCAAAAACCTCTCATAGTTCATTTTGCTTCACTCTGCTTCTCTAACTCCACAGGCGATCTTGTCCGGTTTCCTAAAGGAGTTTGTCCAACCCGTGAAGGACTGCGCAAAACAGATTGTGGATTCAGCCGTAGATATTTACAACCGATTAAGTGTGGATTTGCTCCCCACTCCAGCTAAGTCTCACTATGTCTTCAATCTCAGGGACCTTTCTAAGTGTGTCCAAGGTGAGAAGGTTAACAAATACATCCAAGCTTGCAGTGTGTACATAAATGTTCCTTTTCACAATATCTTGAGTTAAAGCTTCAAAGTTGCTTAATCTGCAGATAAATCTGTAACTCCATCAATTTTAACTCCATAATTAAAGCATCTTTAAAGCTTTAACTTAAAGGAAAACGGTGTAATATTTAGCGCCTCCTTGTGTTAAAAAACAATATACATTTTAATAATAAGCAAAAATACACAATCGTGCGGTTTCTTTTTTTTAATATTTGTTGGTTGAGAAATAATCATTTATTTTACGTACATGGGCTCATCTAGAGGGATCTGACAAAATTGTCTGCCACGGGTGACCAAAAACCTAAAAAAGGCTGGTTAAAAAAAAGAGAGGTAAAATGCTGCGTTATGATTACTTTGAGTTTACGTAGGTTGTCTTCTTCCTTGTGCATTTTTGCACTCATTTTTGGTTCCACTGAACCATACATCTAGTGGTCAACTAATGCATACTGTCCTTTTAAGTGGAATATTCAACTTTTATAGCACACAGGACTGTACTAATGCATTGATTATAAGTAGGATATGATGTCTTAACTCACTGCCATCATTTTAAGGTATGCTACAATGTGAAGCAAGTCAAGTGAGGGATAAGACTCAAATATTTCGCCTATTTTGCCATGAATGTCAACGGGTTTTCCACGATCGACTCATCAATAACCAGGATAAAGAGTATTTCAACACTATCGTCTGTGAAACAGCCAGTAAGAACGGTCAAATATTGCATTCTGCTGAAATAATCATTTTGAAAAAGGTTTTGGCAACACATGCAATATGCCACCTCTGACGCATGTTTATTTTGGTTAGGCAAATTTTTTGGGATTAACTTGGAGCCATCATACTTTGTGACTGAGCCCATTATATTTGGGGACTTCATTAAGGTAGGATATTTCACACGGACTCCGAAAATTTAAATGAAATTGGTTGTTTTGTTTTTGAGGGTGAGGGACTCATGTTTAGGAAGCAGGGACTGGAGGCAGGGGTATAAGTCTAATAGACCTGTCATGTCCAGCATGGTCGCCGTGGCGACCGGCTGGCCCCATCCCCTTGGCACCGGCTGTAGCAGATTTTCTAATTTGCGTGTGTGCTTCTTAAGGGTTTTGGGGATTGCCGGTTGCGGGTTCATTGCATTATTCTGTTCTGTTTGACTTGAGGAAACCTGTACTTGCTCGTTCTGAGTAAAAGCCTGTTTTGTGAGTATTCCTAGTCTGAGTTCCTGTTTGCCTGTAAGCCTGTTTTTGTTTTTGTCCCTGAGTGTTGGACGACTTTTATTTCCTTAATAAAAGTAACTGATCGTTAACGCAAATGAGTTCACCCTTCCTGCCTCCGATCTGGTCCGGTCTCGTGACAAAACCAGAAACTAAGACAGAAACTGGAAATGGAGAACGCAAGGAACAAAGTAACAAACAAGTGGGCACCACACGAAGAACAAAACATCCACCTCAAGGGCCGGAAACCATACAGCCCAAAAGAAAAAGAATGTCCTGAGGCTGTGGCAACGGGAAGGCTGAAGGTCCTTCCCCCTCGATGCCGAGCCCGGACACCAGCCGCGCCTGAGAGGCTTTCTCCTCACCGCCAGGACAGGAAAACAGTCTCGGCCAAAGGGGGCTTCTCGCCGCCAGGACATGAAACCAGGTGCGACCTAGAGGCTTTCTCCTTGTCGCTGAGACAGAAAACCAGGCGCGGCTAAGGGGCTGGCTCCTCGCCACCGAGACACAACCAAAAGCCACTGAACAGGGATATGGAGGCCTCCCCCTGGATCCTTTGGTAGTCATGGCATTTTTATTTCCACCACTGTGCCAGGTTTGTTTGTTTCTAGTTCCTTTGTTACTCTGCACTTTGCATTTTCCACTTCCAATTTGGGTTTTTGGTCCGGGTTTGGTTTGGACAATTTGTTGTTTTATGAACCCTTGTTTCTGGGTCACCTTGTACCTCCTTTTGTTATTAAATACCATCCCTCTTATTAGCCCCCCTGCCTCCAGCTCCTGCTTCCCACGTGTTGGTTAGGGCTAGGGTTTCAAAGTTGTTTTAAATCATAATCCATTTATTTGTTTGAATGAACATCCACAAGAAAAACTTAACAGAATATATACATTCAAACTTAATCTACTTTTAAAGCTCTTGCTCTGCTCCATTTGCATAAAACTACATGCTTGTAGGTGGGTGCAGAAAAGGAAGAACGCTTATATGAAGATCTTACAGACATGGATAAGATTCAAAATGTTCTTCTGGACTATCTGTGTGACTACAATGCAACTTACTCCAAGGAGAGCAAGCTTGTGTTCTTCCAGGATGCTATCGAGCATGTTTCCAGGTATTTGTTCTGAGGTCATGAGCTCGAACCTTCCTGTGCGGAGTTCGTATGTTCTCCCCGTGCTTGCGTGGGTTTCCTCCGCGCACTCCGGTTTCCTCCCACATTCCAAAAACATGAATCTCAGGTTAATTGGCCAGTCCTAATTGTCCCTAGGTGTGAATGAGCGAGTGAGTTGTCTGTCTCTGTGTGCCCTGCGACTGGCCGGCAACCAGTTCAGGGGGTCCCCTGCCCACTGCCTGAAGATGGCTGGGATGGGCTCCAGCACCCTTGTGACCCTACTGCGGATAAGCAGTGCATAAAATGAATGAATGAATACATTCCCGACCGCCTAGACAAGGGGTTGGGAATGTATGGCTCGCAAGCCAGGTACGGCTCTTTTTATGAGTACATCAGGCTCGGAGATAGAACAATGGCTAAGCAATCTTCCGTATCTCTCCAAATGTTTTTTTATAAGAAACCGAAGCAACACAGTTAGCCATTTGTTTGGTCCAATTTATATAAGGAAAGGTTTCAACTGAAGCAAGGGTGCCAAACGTGGTGCCTGTGGGCACCAGGGTGCCCTCTACGGATAGCTCAGGTGCCCGTGGACCTGTTCTAGATAGTGCTCACCAGTGCTGTGTCATTTGGATTTTCTGGTTAAATTATTTTTAGTGTTTGACTGACTGTTTAACCCTAGTTTCAATAATTAACCTGGCAATGGCATAGTAACAACAGAGTATTAAAATTACGTTATTATTTTTGAATATATGGATAATCTTTTGTGTAAGGATGTGAAAGTAAAAACGTTGTTTTTTCACTTCACTCCTAAGTTATTGACCACTCACTTGAAATCTAATCCTGAGATTGCCCATCAAACTTTCCAGAATCGCTCGCATGGTCCGCTTGGAGCGAGGCAACGGCCTGCTGGTGGGAGTCGGTGGCACAGGCAAACAGTCGCTCACTCGATTAGCGTCTCACATTTGCGAGTACCAATGCTTTGAGATTGAGCTGAGTCGAGGATACAACTACGAAAGCTTTCACGAAGACTTGAGGAGGCTCTATCGGATGGCCGGGGTGGAAAGGAAAGATACCGTCTTCCTTTTTACAGACACTCAGGTATGACTGAAAAAAATGAGGTAGAAATGATGCACCTTATGAGCAGTGTGAACCTGCATTCTTGTAGATTGTCGTGGAAGAGTTTTTGGAAGATATCAACAATATGTTAAACTCTGGTGAAGTGCCCAACCTCTTTGAGAAAGATGAGCTAGAACAAGTGCTAGCTGCAACCCGCCCAAAAGCCAAAGAAGCCGGGATCAGTGAAGAGAACAGAGATGAGGTAATCATACGATATCACAGCTTCAAATAGCATTCAGCAATCATTCAGTGAGTCGAGATTTAATTTGTTTGGAAATAATTTATAACGTTACACAATTGTTCATAAGGTGAAAACAATGCAGTCAGGTTCACGTCTGGTAAGGCACAGTCAGATCTCCAAATAAATGAACCTATTGTACAGCTTATTCATCATTTAATTGTCAAAACTTGTACTTTGTCTGAAAACCAGCATGTTTTCTATAAGAATACACAATCTGTAGCATCGATACCAGCTTTAATAATCTTATTGTCTTATCTTTAATTATAAATTAAGTCCTTACACCGCTCCTTTTGAATAAAATAATCAATAACTTGTTGGTAAAAGTCTCTCGTTCTCAATGGAAATGATTGTTCCGAGTGTATGTTTTCAGTCTTTCCATTGCAGACAATTATTGTTCGACCGATGCTTGCGAATTATTGTTCGACCGACCTTTCAAAACTGTAAATAATCTCCAAACGGTTCAAGAACAGCATTTAAGTTATTTAGGGTACGTCTTGGTGATAGTGAGGTAAGTGATTCAACCCAACCCCTAGCTCTTCGTTTTTGAACGGTAAATTAGTTTTTGGCGATTTAAAAAATTAAATAAATGCTAAAATAGTCATGTTAAATTAAAAAAGAAAGACAGAATAAATGTAAGCATTTGATATATGTTTAATTTCATATTTCCATTATGACACGGGGGGAAACGCCTCCCTTGACTTCACGCCACTGGATGGGCGAGCAGCAACACCACCCTTTTTTGAAGTATCGTTACTCGTGATGGTGGCATATACCATGGATTCATTCGCTTCCCTCTTGTTGCCCTTAAACAATCACAAACTTTGAATTAGGGGAATTATAAATACCAATAATTTGCTGAAATGGGCTCCAGCACCTTTGCAACCCCCCTGGGTATAACAGGTATAGATAGACGAGTGCCCTATTGAGGAAAAAACATCTTTGGATTAAAAGGAACAATTCGCAGTCTCGCTGAATACTCGAGCTGAGTATTGAAAAATATGTGCTATTGAACACCCTAAAACAAAACATATATCATTATAACTTCCTTTATTTTTTCACAGTTAAAACTTTACATCTTAATTGTGATTAAGGGCTATACAAATAAACTTGACTTGACCTAATAGTGTTGATGTTTGCAGCAGTGAAATACATTAAACAAAGATAATTTGATATCTTATGTACTGCAACTTTGCTGCATTGTGTGTTTGTGATTTTTAGGTGTTTCAATATTTTATCTCTCGTGTTCGGGAGAAGCTGCATATCGTGCTGTGTATGAGTCCAGTCGGCGATGCCTTTCGGTCCCGCTGTCGAATGTTCCCTTCGCTGGTCAACTGCTGCACCATTGACTGGTTTGTGGAGGTATGCTGAAGGATTATTTTTTTCTTCATTTACGAATGCGTTTTATGGCTGGTGCCAGACAATGTTCGCCATTTTTCCTCATTTTTGAAGGCTTACAGAAATTTTGTTTTGTAGCCATGCTAGAGATCAAAATTAGAGAACAGCTTTTAAAAAAATTGAATAATTTAGAAATCAATTTGCTTTGCTATGGCTGATATGGTCCTCTCTTTCGTTTTCATTTGGACAACCTTCTGCTCGACGCTTTAAGTAACTTTAGAACAGCTTACGATCTTGCAAAGTCAGTAAGACTGGCAGTTAGAAAAGCAGTTAAATAGGGGTTGATACTTAAGGAAACTAGCACCATGTGCTAGATTTGCACCATTAGGTGGGAGGCACCTGAAAGTGTTCTCTAATTTGAATCTTTACATTTTTGGAAAAGTGCCGTTTTTTTTTGTTGAAATGCCTTACGCATTTTGTGAAAAATTATTGTAGTAGCATGGTATAGACACAACAACATTTCTGTAAACTGTTGAGCAGTGAAGAAGGTATTTTTTCGTCATCTTTTTTTAGAAAAAAAAAAACTCCGCCCATTCTTATCCATATATTCGCCTCTCTCACACACTGCATCACTACCTATTTGCCCTTTGGGACGCCTACACACTTCAATTGCTAGATACAGTAAACAATACTAGGAAGTGAAGGCAGAGATCTGATCAAAAGTACTCCTGTCATCTATTGATGATTTATCATACTGAAATAATTCCCATATATATATATATATATATATATATATATATATATATATATATATATATATATATTTATATAGTTTTTTATTTTTTTACATTTTGTCACTCATGCTTCTAAAGAGATATGATATGAGATACGTTATGGCACTGAATGAGTTATTTTGCATTATTTACAACAACAATTTCAACTATTGCTACTGTAAAATGGGAAAATAAATGTATTTATTCTGTTTGTTTTTTTTCAGTGGCCTCGCGAGGCTCTGCTTTCTGTCTCTCAGGCCTTCTTTCAGAATATTGATTTTGGTTCCGATGAACTCAAGGAAAGTTTCTGTGATTTGTGTGTGGAGACGCATGTCAGCGTCAGCGACATGGCCGAGAGATTCTACTTGGAATTGAGACGTCGCTATTACACCACACCCACATCATACTTGGAACTGATCAACCTGTACCTGTCCATGTTAGACAACAAGCGGCAACAGCTTGTGATGGTAAGGCCAAAATACATTGACAATAGTGTGTAGAAAATAGCATCATTGTGTTCACCGTTCACAGACCCTTTAATCGCGAGGGTCATCAGGGCACCAATTCCTTTGGTGTGTCTGGCAGTGGACGCCTTTCTCCAGGCCATTTAGTGGGGTTAGGACTTGCTCCACCACATGAAAAAAAAATTAACAGGTTTCCATGGGTACCAGTAGCAGGAGACGCCTCCTGATCTGACTCGGATACATCACCTTCATCCGTCCGTTTGCGTTTTTTGGTGTGTAAAGCGTCATCCCACTTTTGAGAGATGAGCCGGATAGCAGTGTGTGACAATACTGATACTTGAGAAAAAAATATTTTGTTCCGAAATGTTGAGTATCAGATCATACAATACGCATTGCATCACTTGTGGCTTTTATATTTTTCGTTGAATAACAAACGTTTTGGCAATGATGTTATATCCCTTGCTTTAGTGACATATAAAAGGCTCAAGGGCTCTTTGTCCGTTAAGGACTTAGCATTTCGTATATTTTTGTATCTATATTCAAAGAATTTTTGTATTTAAACAAATAACAAGATGTATGAAAAAAATAATTGGCTCTTTTGACAATAAATAAATGAGTTGACTTTTGTATAATGAAATCAGAAAATTATATTAGTAAAATAGCATAGTAAATACAAAATTGTTGAAAGCGCCACTGCTCCCTAGTGTAGTGGAGATACTATTTCACTTGATTCTTTGGAAAGATTGAAAAAAAAAAAGTTCCCCGAGGTCAAACACACCTGCTCGCCCCCTTGACGGAGGCTTGTTGACTCTTTTTTTTTTTAACATTTGTGGAATGCTGATCATGGGTGTATGGGGGTTGTTGGGGTTGTGGGCCCGCACTGGTGGTTGTGGTTCGATGGTTGAAAATCCTTCCTGCGGCCATTTGCTGTCATCTCTTTAAGTGTGAATAAGCCTCCCTCAGATCCCTCTCCTTACACTCTATGTGCCTTTCCATGAGTGTTTTTGTTTTATTATTTCATTTTTATAATTATTATTATTTTTTTTTTTATGTGACTGTGTATTTTGGGGGGTTGTGTCAGGTGTCCATTCATTTTTACCATTTTTAACCTTTGTTATTGAAAACATCAGCCCGTTACATATAAAACACTCTTCATGTTCATTTCATTAGGCACGGGATCGTGTTAAAAGCGGTCTGACTAAGCTCCTGGAGACCAATGAGCTTGTTGCCACAATGAAAGTGGACCTTTCTGCTCTGGAGCCGCTACTCAAACAGAAAAGCAGCGATGTTGATGCTTTAATGGAAAAACTTTCTGTTGACCAAGAGAGTGCTGATGAGGTATTTTGCCTTTTTTTTTTTAAGTTGCCAAAATTGCACTTGTCAATGTATATATTCCCCCCGTATTTCATATATTTTTGGATAATTTTATGTTTTCCATGTAACAATTCTGTGCAAGAAAAATATAAAATATGTTGGTATTTTTCAATACTTGTTCTCCATTAGACCGATCTCGTCTTGCCCATTTCGGATTCAATCAGAATTCTCTCGATCGCTGGTCGTAGATATCGTAATTGAAGATTGCTGCTATTGTCGCAGTCGTCTGTCTTGCTTTGAGTAAATAGCTTAATGTATTATTTTGTAAGGTTTATTATTGCTTGGGAGGAAAATTGCAATCATTAGATGGCAATGTTTGTACAGGTGCTTGAAATCCTTGAAAATGCTTGGATTTCAATGTGGTGTTTTAATGGATTTAAAAGTGATTGAAGATTGGGTGTAGTTCTTGAAAATGCATGAAAGTGCTGCCATGTTCTTCAACAAATCTGCTTCAGAATGGCACGACTCTGTGCTCTGGTGGCTTCGCGTTGTCATTGCATTTCTTCTACCCTCGTAATTAAAGGCAGCTGCTATTTGTTTGTATGGTATCTTTTATAGCGTATCATCCCCCCTGCAGGTCACGCCCTAGAGGACTGGTGCATACTACACTTACACAGGACACTATGAAATGTGTATTAGTGCAAATATTACATATCAATTATGGACATTTATTATGAGCCATACAAAAAATCAATGGAGTGCCTCCCAGTGGTAAATGGTTTTTGAAAGATCTTGCAACTGAAAATGTAAGCTGCATATTACTGTCTTTTTTACAAACACCTAAATGGTCGGGAGATTTGTCTCAAAAATGTTGACACACATATTGTTCCGATCCACTAATATATTCATGATTTACTCAAGATCTAAAAATGTCTTGATAAATGCACAGTTTACAGAAAAGAAATCACCTATGAAAATCACAGATATATTTGTGGATCTGCAAAATACATGATTCACAACGAAATTATTTTTTATGGTTCCTGAGAAATTGGAAATTTGGCTTTTAAATTCATTAAAAATGCTTGAATTTGGTCATGAGAAAAACGTCTACAAACCTTTAAAAAATTGGAGCAATTGGCTGAGGTTGACGGGTATGCACGACTGTTGCAATAAAATCCAACACAAAACCTTTTTCAACTTACAGACGCGTCGGGTTGTGAAAGAAGAGGAGGCAATTGCGAAGGTCAAGGCTGAAGATACTCAGGCTATCGCTGATGATACTCAAAGAGACCTGAATGAGGCTCTGCCGGCACTTGAGGGTGCTAACCAAGCACTTAATTCTTTGGACAAAGCGGACATTTCCGAGCTGAAAGTGTTCACCAAACCTCCTGACATGGTCATGACAGTCATGGAGGCTGTCTGCATCCTTCTCAACTACAAGTTAGTGTCCTTTTTTTTGAAAGTAAAATCATCAATCAATCTGGTTTTTTTTTGTTCACTAGCAAATTATTACTAGTCTGAACAACCAAGTGTTGAATCATTATTCCATTTAAAATTGTTTTATTAATGGACAATTTAGGCCGGTTATGAAACACTTATCACTTTTGAAAGAAACATCTCCTGGATGCAGCTGGGACGCATCATCCGTGATGTATGTATCCTGGGTTCATTGAGTGTTTCGGGTCACGCAACATCAGACGCTCTCGCCCAGGTGACCCAGCCGAGGTTGATCAGGCCCCAACTTGCGTCCCAGTAGCAGTCCACAGATCTGCCCTTCTGAGCCAAAGCCACCTGGTGGATTTTTCTGCAGCTTCACTAGCTTTCTTCTTGGCTGCCCCTGTCACACCCAACCATCCTATGACTTTGCAGTAGGATCAGCCAGCAAAACCCCTGCAGCCGACCTCTATTGGCTCAAAGACAACTTTCCATCCCCTGCCCCTGCACTCCTCCACCAGTTCCTGGTACTTTACGCGTTTCCTTTCATTGGCTTCCTCAATGCGCTCTTACCACGGGACTGTGAGTTTCACCATGATCAGGTGATTTGAAGTCTCAGAGGTGATTATCATGTCTGGTCGGAGCGATGTTGCTGATATGTGCTGGGGGAACCTTAGTTGTTTCCCAAGGTCAACATGCAACTGCCAATCAGAAGCCATGTGGAGGAGTCCTGATGTTGTCTGTGCACAAGCCCTGGGTTTCTCTCCTGCCTTGATGAAATTAACTGCCTTGCTTGTGGCTTGATGGTGTTTGCCCCTGTTGACTGCTAGGGCAATGCACTCAGCAACTGCTTTCAGAACCTGGTCATGGCGCCAGCAATAGCGACCCTCACCCAGGGCCTTTGGGCAGCTGCTGAGGAGGTGTTCCAAGGAGCCCCACACGTGAAGGTTCGCTGGGCTTGGTAGGACATCAAACAACGGACACGGTGGAAGTCTGCCTGCATGATGCTCGACCAGGTCACCTTGCGATGCAATGTGTTCTCCCACCTTGTCCATGCTCCCTGCTTCCGGAGTCCGACTGCCCTGCTCACCCGCTCGTCCTCCACACCTGTTCGGACCTGCTTCTGGAGAAGATGGTGTCTCACCTTCCCTTGGGCCTGACTCACTTGGAAAGAAGCCCAGACCTGCTATCCCCAATGCCAGGACCCCAACCAGTGTCTTCTGCCTCTGTCGTGACTCTGCCACCTCCAATTCCTTCTGAGCTCTCCACTTCCTTCCGGTTCTCACTTCAACCCCAGCTGATGACACCTTGCTGTCCTTTGAATCCCTATACTGAAGAGCCTCGTTAGTACGTGCCACCTTGAACTCCTCAGTGAGCCCGCTGAAGGGTAGCTGGACAGTATTGCATTTTGCAAAAAGCAGCGCTGGTAAGGCTGCGGGGAAGCCCCAGCCACTTCTGGAGAAAGCTACTGATCTTCCTTTCGAGGATTTCCACAGTTGATATCGGTATTGCATAGACTAAGAGAGGCCACAAGACTCTGCGAAGAATAGAGTGCTGGTAGATCCAGGCTTTAAATCTACCAGGCAGGCCGGACTTGTCCACCTTGGTGAGCCATGTTGCTAGTTCTTTAACAGACTCTTGGATGGCAGCAGTGTCTTTCAGAGTTGAGGCAAAGAGTTTCCCCAGGCTCTTAGCTGGTTGTTGCGAAATGGTT
The DNA here is from genome assembly GCF_059441175.1 of Urocampus carinirostris. Classification (NCBI taxonomy): domain Eukaryota; kingdom Metazoa; phylum Chordata; class Actinopteri; order Syngnathiformes; family Syngnathidae; genus Urocampus; species Urocampus carinirostris. The sequence goes on along the minus strand of NC_142356.1, from coordinate 34,076,262 downwards.
GTGATCTCAGTTCCAGAGATCGAAAACCTGAACTTATCCACCACCTTCCCCCTCTTCAGAACCATGGATCTTGACTTTGAGGGCTTGAAGATCACTCTCACCCATGTTATGAGTCTCTCCAAACCCTGGAGGACCCATCTACTCAGAGGGACAGATGTTGTGGTGATGGTAAGGTCATCCATATATGCTCTTATTGGAGGCTGGCGCACACCTGATCTGGATAGTGGCCCTCTGCATTCCACTTCTGCAGCTTTGACTACCATATTCATTGCCAAAGCAAAAAGGGTAACGGATATGGTACAACCCGTTATTATGCCTTTCCCAAGGTGATGCCAGTCTTATGTTACTGACCCGGAAGGGAAGACATGCTACTGGACACTGGGGACAAAAGTGCTATCAAATAAGAATAAAAAAAGTTTCGAAATAAATTTTCGCATTTTCGTTTGTCGGGCCCAACCAAAAAGCCTGTCGGACAATATAGGGCCTTAGATTGCCGAACACGGGTCTACTTATTTTATATATGTCAACTTCTTTTACATGAAAAGAAGATAATTTGGCTTAGTTTGATTTGTTTATTTGTTTATTTATTTATTTATTTATTTTTATGATTGATTTTATGTTTAGTTTCTTTGTAAACTTGGAAAATATTTTTAGAATGATCAGAATGATTTGCTTTCTACCTGACCTCATCATTTTCCTTATTTGTTGTATTCTATTTCTTATTTTACTTTGAAAATGCATCAGAATACTAAAAATTCCCCCCCAAAAAATTCTTGCTTAAAATGTCATGATTACCGATTTGGATCACCGCTGATTTTGCACCAGCCGCTGCGGGCTATCTGATTGGCTCCCTGTCCCTTTTTAAACCCGGTCCTGACACTCTCCGGTTATCAGTCCATCTGCAAACCTCTGTTGTTACAAGGCAAGCCTTTTTGACCCTGACTCCTGCCTGTCCCGTTGTTGCACCCATTTTTCCACCTATCCGTTCCTGATTTCCCCATTTGTCTCCGGCTACGACCTGTTTTGATCCCGACGACATCTGCTCTCCCTTTTGTCTCCGGCTGCTACCTGTTTTGATCCCGACCACGTCTGCTCTCCCTTCTCGGGTTACGACCCGTTTTTTATCCCGACCACATCTGCGCTCCCGTTCCGGCTTAAGACCCGTTTTTTATCCCGATCATGTTTTTGCTCTCCTGTCCCGGCTATTGACCTGTTTTTCCATCCCTGACACTGCCATCTCCCGCTACGGATGATCCACTTCCGTATTCGGATCACGATCCGATTACGAGAGTGACTTGCTTACCACGTCCAGCGAGCATCAGTTCGCGTACGCTGCCATTCCTCTCTCTAACTCAATAAACTTGTGAAAACGTTACGCGATTGGGTCTAGCCTTTGTTCGGGACATAACATAAAATGAATACCTAAATGGAACTTTTCAAAAAAAGTTTTTCTTATTTTATTAGATAAGCAAATTAAAGTATATTGAAATGAAAAATAAATCTCGTGAAAAAAAATGTTCTGCCAGTGGAACAGTCGTTTATTTTGTGTTGTGTTTTTTTTCTGCGTACAACAAATACCGGATTGAAAGATTTTTAGCAAGAGATAAACGACAGTCTTTAATACACTTGTCAATATTATGGTTTTATCTGACTATGTGGTAATATTTCTTGCAACCTGATTATTGTTAACAATGACATAGATAATCAGTGCTACTTTCAATATATTTTCTTTGGCATCTGTTTTAAATTGCATTTTGACTCCCTTAATTTTCGCTTGCACAGGCCAGACTGGCCCAATGCCAAAAAGTTACTGGGTGATTCCAATTTCACACGATTCCTGACTGACTACGACAAGGACAACATAAAGCCTCAAGTCCTTGCAAAGCTACAAAAATACATTAACAACCCGGATTTTATACCCGAAAAGGTTTGTTTTCATTCAAAAACCTTGACTTAGATTACATTTGCAATAAATGGAATGATGTTTACGACTTCTTGGTTGCATATAAGGTACACGTTGTTTCATTTCACGGTTTCATCCTTTCCCTTTTTGCTGGTTTTTGGTTTGGTTCACAGGTGGAGAAGGTATCCAAAGCATGTAAATCCATGTGTATGTGGGTTAGGGCTATGGACATTTATTCCAGAATTCTCAAGGAAGTTGGTCCAAAAAGAGAAGCATTTGCCAAGGCACAGGTCGGTAATTTAATCAGTTGTCACTGACTCAAACATTTCATTTCCGTTTTTTAACTTAGAGGTGTCAAACATTCGGCCCTTGGGCCGGATAAGCCAACGTATTAGATCTGGCCTGCCAGACAATGTTAATATAAGCACAGGGGAAAAGTTAACTGCATCTCGTCAACAATGAACTGTAATTTTAAACATGTCCCCTGGATGTCACCTGAGCCAGACTCCACTCCCAAATGTATCCACCCAGTGTAACTGTACTGTATATGCTGACTCTACCATTTATCAACTAGAGAACATTTGATTAAACACCCATCCTGATGTTATTTTACATAAAATCAAAATTATCATTCTCACTCAAATTTATGTTGGTGTGCTACTTTCTTCACTTTCCAGTTTGCATAAATTTCCCTTAGTTGAGTACAGGGTTTGTACAGGTGTTTAAAATCCTTAAAAATGGTTAAAAAAATGAATTGAAATGAGCTTGAATTTTGTGTGAAATGGTTGTTCACGGTTCATGGATCCCTTAACCACTTGGGTCCTAGGGGCATCCCTCCTGTGGTGTGTCTTGGGCAAGAACAGCCTGGCGGTGATTATCCCTCTCCAGGTTGTTTTTGGGGCAAGAGTTTGCTCCCCCACATGAAACAGTACTGGGTTCCATGTTTACCAGCAGCATGAGAAGCCTCCTGATTTGAGTCAAATACAACACCTTCATCATCTGGTCATTGTTGGTGCAAAGCTCTAAATTGTTGCTAATATTTCTCAAGTCTGCTTAAAAACACAGCATATATATATATATATATATATATATATATATATATATATATATATATATATATATATATATATATATATATATATATATATATATATATAAGTTCAGCACGGCGGCGCAGTGGTTAGCGCTTGTGCGGCACAGTTCATGTCATGGGAACCTGTCGTGGGTTCAAATCCAGCTCCACCAGCTCCAGACATCCTGTGCGGAGTTTGTATGTTCTCCCCGTGCTTGCGTGGGTTTCCTCCGGGCACTCCGGTTTCCTCCCACGTTCCAAAAACATGCATTTCAGGTGAATTGGCCGGTCCAAATTGTCCCTAGGTGTGAATGAGCGAATGAGTTGTCTGTCCCTGTGTGCCCTGCGAGTGGCTGGCAACCAGTTCAGGGTGTCCCCTGCCCACTGCCCGGAGATGGCTGGGATGGGCTCCAGCCCCCCCGCGACCCTAATGAGGATAAGCGGTACGGTTGATGAGATGAGATGAGATATATATCTATATATATATATCTATATATATATATATATATATATATATATATATATATATATATATATATATATATATATATATATATATACCCGCGACCCTACTGAGGATAAGCGGTGTAGATAATGGATGGATGGATATATATACATATATATTTATATATGTATATATATATATCTATATATATATATATATATATATATATATATATATATATATATATATATATATATATAATTATATGTTCATACGTACACTATATGATATGGCTTTTTAATTGACACTTGGTTTAATAAGAATAAAAGCATTCTATACGTAAATAGCAGTTATATTTGTTACTCTGCAAAATACACTATATACACCAAATTTCTTTTTTTAGTGGTAGTGGAGAAATTGGAAAAGTCCTTAAAACGTGCTTGAATTTGGCCATGAAAAAGTTATATGATCCTTGTAAATAAATTGGAGTGGACATATTCAATTCTTGTTTTGCCCTATATGGACAATTCACAGTTGAAGAACGCACTCCTTAAAGTCTAGGCTCTTGGGGGACCATTTCCTGCAGTGTGTTTTGGGCAAGAGATTACATTTTAGTGAAAAAAATATATATATTGGAGGGGGGACTTTATAATTGAGTATCTTATACCCCTGAATCATAATTGTGATTCAATCATGAGCCTCTAAAGATCCTTAGCCGTACACCTGAGGCACACTCTTTATGCCTTCAATTCACTATTCCAGCATTTTTCTATCATATGGCCCCTGCACTAAACGAGTTAGAAACCCCTGGTTTAACTCTTTTTAATCATGAAACTGCACCTAAACATCCCATATAGGCGGAGCTGGAACTCACAATGGCAACGTTGAGAGAAAAGCAACAAATGCTCCAGAGTGTGGAAGACAAGATCAAAGTTCTTCAGGAATCATATGACAGCAGCCTTAATGAAAAGCAAGAGCTAGGTGAGGAAATTGTTTCTCTTAATGTATTAGTTCAAATTCAGTTTTTCTATCACTTTGACTGACTCCGATTTTTTTCTGCAGTAAACACAATGGCGGTGACACAAGCTCGGCTGACCAGAGCAGGGAAACTGACTTCGGCTTTAGGAGATGAGCAAGTGCGCTGGGAGCAAAGCGTGGCCACATTTGATCAACAGATCATCGATGTGGTCGGAAATGTCTTCATCGCTGCTGCCTGTGTGGCCTACTACGGGGCCTTTACCTCACAATATCGAAAAGAGGTAGGAAAAGTCTCCTAACGCATTCATTTTTGTTTACAATTTGGTAGCTGTGAAAAGGTTTTGTGTTTGTTAGTCCTGTTTTATTTTATATTTAAGGATCACTCATGGTGAGTCTGTGTTTATATTGATATTACAGAAAGTGTCATGATTACAGATGTGAATCACCTGTGCTCGCTCAATTGGCGCCAACTGCCACGGACTCTGATTGGCTCCCTGTCCCTATTTTAACCCACTCCTAGCTGTCCCCTTTTGTCAGTCAGTCTTTGAACCTCAGTTAACACTAGGCAGGCCTTTTTCGACCCTGACTCCCACCTGTTTTTTGCTCCCGTCTGTCCCCCAGCTTCGACCCGTTTTTGATCCTGACCACATCTACTCTCCCGTCCCGGCTTTCAACCTCTTTTTGTCCCTGACCACGTCTACTCTTCTTTCCTGGCTTACGACTCGCTTACGACCCCTACCACGTTTTTTCTCTCCTGTGAGCTGTTTTCCTGTTCCCGACACTGCCGTCGCTCGCCACGGAAGATCCACTTCCGCATTCAGAGCAACCTGCTTCCCGCGTCCAGCAATCACTGGATCGTGGGCGCAACCCTTTCTCTTTCTTTCAATCAAACTTGCGAGAAACGCAACGTAAGTGGGTCCTCTCACCGTTCTGGTCGTGAGAGAAAGGATCTTCCCCAAAAAATGTGATTTTTTTTTTAAACCAGGGGCCACCAACTTTTTGGAACTTTTTGTTATGGATTGGTGCGAATAGCTACCCTTTTGATAAACATTTATGTAATAACAACTTATGACATTAATATATTGTTACCATATTGTTACTATGTTATTACATGTTGTAATTATTAGAAGTTAAATAAACTACTAAAACATGTCACTTAAAAATCAAAGTTACAAGATCACAATGTACAATTACTAGCGAGCTATTTTCAGAACCTGTTCGCCGGTTACTCCGGTTTTCTTAGAAGGCTACCCGGTGGTCATCATGTAAACCAATGGTTCTCTATTGGGGGTATGAGGACCTTTTGGGGTACCTGAAAGCACTTCAGGGAATATTTTTGATATGAAATAAGTGTATTTCTTGACACATACATAAATCTAAACTTTTACTGACGTTTTGCCAAATCTAAAAAAAAAAATTGAAAAAATGTATTTAGGTTTTTTTAGTTTTGTATTTTTAACATTACAACTTATTATTCTAAACTGAATACTATTTGTAAGTATTTTTTTGTTTTCAAAAATATCCTCATTAAGTCATTACTTATTAGTGTTTTTTATTTGGCCATATTTTTATTAGAAAAAATGTATACTCTTTCTTTTTCCTCATGAAAACCTGTCTAAAAGCAAATGCAAATACTTAAGAGAGAAAAATGACTTGAAGAAAATACTAAATTTGGATTTTAATGTATTTCTTCAAAAATATTGGTAATATTTGAGAATTTGGTACTAAAATGGTACCGAAAGTTTAAGTTATGGCGAATTTGTTTCCAGTTAATCAAAACAATAGTAATGGAAAGGACATTGCACCCCAAGACTAAAGTCTGAGTTAAATATAAAAAGGCAATTTCAAAAGGTTATTTAATCATATATATTGAATACCTGTAATGATGAAATCATTTAAAACTGTACTAGATGAATTCAGCTGTCTTGCTGATCTCGCACCTTGATTTTATGTTTTCCCTCAGCTTGTTGATGCCTGGATAGTTAAGTGCCAGATCCTGCACATTCCCATAAGTGCCAGCTTCAGCCTGATCAACATTTTGGGGGACCCTTACGTCATTCAGCAGTGGAATAACGAAGGTCTTCCCAGAGACACTGTCTCCACCGAGAACGGAATTCTGGTGAATGAGGGTCGACGTTGGCCTCTCATGATTGATCCCCAGGATCAGGTGAATTCAAAAAATTAAATTGCTTAGCCCACAAAAAAATAAAAACTAAGACACCCAGTCATGTCACTTTGTAACTATTATTTAGAGCTACTTGTGCTTCTGTTATAATTTTCATGTACATATCTTCCTCAGAAGTGTAGACTTGTTTTGTTATCTGCTACATGATTTCATGCCTTGTTTTGTTCTTCAGGCTAATCGTTGGATACGCTCAAAAGAAGCCAAGAATGGTTTAAAAGTGATCAAGTTGACCGACCCAAACTTTCTTCACAAGCTCGAAAATGCCATCCGGATGGGCATGCCCGTTTTGCTGGAGGAAGTAGGGGAACACATTCAGCTAACACCCGATTATGTCAGACTGAATCTGACATAAATTATTAGGCTTATATTTACATTGCACAAGACACAGATTGAAAAAAATACCGTAATTTCACAACCGCAATGCGCCCAGTAAAATGAGGCGCAGTCGGGGTTACATGTGCCATTGCTGTAGAGTATTCAACACACACATAAGGTACCATTTAACATTCTCATGGTGTCCTCTACTACATCCTTCTTACAACAACATTACACACACTATGAGGTGCGCCACACATTTTGAAGAAGATCTTATCATTTTATCCGAGCCTTATAATACTGCAAGTCATTCATAGTTGTGCATCCTTCTGTGCATAAAAAAAACAAAACCTTGACATTTCTACATGTGTGTGTTTTCTTCTGTGTGTGCAGCTAAAGGAGAGTCTTGATCCTGCTCTAGAGCCCGTTCTGCTAAAGCAGACATTTGTGGCTGGTGGACGGACTTTGATTCGACTTGGAGATTCGGATATTGACTATGACAAAAATTTCCGCTTTTACATGACAACTAAAATGGCCAATCCACACTACCTGCCAGAGGTAGCTAATGCAACTATATTTACCTGTTGATTGATGAATTTTCTCAAATGATAAAAATACCTTTGTGGGTAATATGTCTGGCATTTTTTTATCTGAATTGATGTTTTCCAATATGTGTTTTTGTGTTTCAGGTGTGTATCAAAGTAACAATCATCAACTTTACTGTGACCAGGTCTGGCTTAGAGGACCAACTGCTTGGGTATCATACAATATATATTATATTTATTTTCTGAAAAGTAATTAATATCACATATCACTAAACAATATAACCTTCTCCAAATGTTCTCATCTCAGGGATGTGGTGTGTCTCGAGAGTCCGCACCTGGAAGAGCAGAGGAATGATCTGGTTGTGCGGATCAACAATGACAGGATCCAGCTCAAGAACATTGAAGATCGCATTTTGAAGCTTCTGTTCACATCTGAGGGAAACATACTTGATAATGAGGAGCTTGTGACCACTCTCCAGGAATCAAAGGTAAATCTGATTTGGGAACAATAACTCAGTTTGACTCGATTTTAGACTCATCGACTTCTTGGTAGAGTCAGACCCAACGTCCTTGTTTTGACCAACCAACCCACCAAAAAATGAACCAAAAACCTTTATTTCTAATTAATTAGTTTGTTTATTTATTTATTTGTTTGCTTGTTTGTTTGTTGTCTGTTTGTTTGTTGTTTGTTTATTTATTTATGTATTTATTTATTTGTTTGTTCATATTTTTATTTGATCTGCTTGTTTCTATTTAAAAAAATGGACACTTGCAAAGAAGAGTACATACTGTTATTCTCAAAATTTTATATACACTTATAAATAATGTCATGTCTCTCTTGAGTTTCCAGTTAGATCTACAACTCTGATTTTTTCTGACAGAGTGATTGGAACAAATAGTTGTTTGTCACAAGAAACATTCAAAAGGTTTTGTCATGGTTGCCCATTGGCCTCACTTGGCCAAGCCCGTTTGGCGCCAGCCGCGGCTCGTTGCCTGATTGGCTTCCCTCCTATTTAAGCCCAGTGCTCTCACTCACCTCTGGTCAGTCCGTCAACGAACCTCTGCACCCGCAAGACGTGTGTTTTGACTCTGTCCGGTATCCTGCTTGTGAATCTTGTCTGTATCGATTCTGTCTATCTCGTCCTGTTTGATATCTGACTCCAGACCCCAGTGTCTGGTATCAATCCTGTCTGTCTCGTCCTGTGATATCTTGCTACAGTCTCCGGTATCCGGTATCGATTCCGACTATCTCATCCTGTCCGATATCCTGCGCCAGTCTCCAGTGTCCGGTATCAATCCTGTCTGTCCCGTCCTGTCCGGTATCGACCCCGCCTGTCCTTTATCTGCTCGTGTATCTGGTATCAATCTCGTCGACCTGTGTCTTCCTGTTTTTTCCACGACGGACTTCTGTCTTACTTCTTCCGCCCAGCGATCGCCGAATCACTGGCGTTTGTGTTCACGCGCATGACTTTCCGTAAAATAAAGCTTGTGTGAAAACGTTACGTATCTGGGTCCTCATCCTGTTCTGGTTTTGACAGGTTTGGTTCTTTAATTATTTTATTATGGGTTAACAGAAAACATGTTCAAATCTGCTGGGTCAAAGATATACGTACAGCAGCGGTAATATTTGGTAACATGCACCTTGGCTATTTTCACTTCAATTAGGCACTTTAGTTAGCCAACCACAAGCTTCTGGCAAGCTTCTGGTTGAATCTTTGACCACTCCTCTTGACAGAATTGGTGCATTTTAGTTTAATTTGATTGTTTTCTGACGTGGATTTTTTTGTTCAGCATTGTCCACAAGTTCTAAATGGGGTTTACGTTAGGACTTGGTAAAGGCCATTAGAACATTTTGTAATTTTGCAACGTGAGGGTATTTGTGTACAATCCTTTCCTGCTTGCAAGATCAAAATTCATTGATGTCTACTTTTCTCATTTTGAGTTTCTACTAAAGTTTTGTAAATTATCATCGTATATATAGCTCGAGTTAACGGGTCAATCAATTTAAAAGAATGTAATCAAAATATTTTACTTTAAAAAAAAATGGTGATAAAGTATAGATAAACTCAAGTACAGGGTCATTTTATCTAGAACAACCCTAAAAACTCATAAATATAATAGATTCAAGTATTTGATGGTTCCATTTGTTTACCTAAGTGTTTTAAGAGTACAGTATACTCTATATGAAAAATCCTGTGTGTATTGCCCTCTAGCAGTGACACATTGCATTTAGAATATTATTACATGCTGTCACTTTAAGTTACTGCATGTCCATGGCCATAAGGCATAATGCATTAAAGGCACAGTCTTAATTGAGTGTGCCTTGATTGTATTTAGCACACACATAAAATGCTTCTTATACGGTATGCGCCTTACATACAATCCACTATCGAAAACTTCACATTGCAGAAAAGCTCTTCAACCTTTAATGTTATCATGGTGTGCTGTACACTCAGGGTGTCCTCTACCACGCCCACTCTATACTAACAACACTCACAACAGACACATGCGTGCCAAAAGAGCATAGCAAAACTGAGTTTGGTTTTACTTTATTAACTTTTAGGAGTTCACACCACTAAGCATTGTTAGCGGGTCAATTTTGACCCGGGATCTAACTCAGTCCAGGCCACCAAAAAGGGTATCCCTCAACATAGTTAACACACTATCCTAACAAACATTAAAAGCATTCCTAACCGTATTATCCTATGTAATTTGATGTTTTGGCCTCTGTTGTTTAATTTTATAATCTTGAAACAGATCACTGGAGACCCTAACACAACAAAAGGTTAAGTATTGATGACAAAGTGCCAAATAATTTGTCAATAAGGGTGAGAATCATAAATAACACAGATTGAACAAGCATGCAATCAAACCCATCAAACTTCTCATCCTCTGTTTCTGCTGCACTTAATCTACATTAAATGTCCCAGGTTTACGCTCTCCACTGTCAGTCACTCTTCGTGTCCTTGGTATTGAGTTTGGCTTTTGCGAACGCTAGAACAACAGTACAATCAGACATATGTGGCTCTTTTCATCTGACTCTGACCTAAAAGGACAATAGTGTTTTTCTCTGTAATTTTCCAAATATAGTGTATGTGAAGCCAAGGCAACAAAGTATATTAATTATTCAGTCAAAAGTATGTAAGGCAACGTTTCAACTTCACTTCACAGTCACGGTGTTTTGGCTGTACGGCTCTACAGAATCCTTTATATAAAAGCTCATTAAAACGTGTATGTTCACTGTTGAGATACTTTATGATGAAAACCTTCAGAACAAACTGTAAACACCCAAAAACAACAGCCAATTGCTCCGAGCTATTAGATTGGGAGAGCAGTAGGGGTAGGCGGATCTTTGTACATACAGTGCATCCGGAAAGTATTCACAGCGCTTCACTTTTTCCACATTTTGTTATGTTACAGCCTCATTCCAAATTGTATTAATTTAATCTCTTATCTAAAAATTCTACACAAAAAAAGTTTTTTTTTTTTTACTTTTTTTGAATTTATTAAAAATAGAAAACTAAGAAATCACATTTACATAAGTATTCACAGCCTTTGCCATGAAGCTCAAAATTGAGCTCAGGTGCATATATTTTCCACTGATCATCCTTTAGATCTTTCTACAGCTTAATTGGAGTCCACCTGCAGTAAATTCAGTTGATTGGACATGATTTGGAAAGGCACACACCTGTCTATATAAGGTCCCACAGTTGAGTGTGCATGTCAGAGCACAAACACCAAGCATGAAGTCAAAAGAACTGTCTGTAGACCTGCGAGACAGTATTGTCTCGAGGCACAAATCTGGGGAAGGATACAGAAAAAATCCTGCTGCTTTGAAGGTCCCAATGAGCACAGTGGCCTCCATTACTCGTAAATGGAAGACATTTGGAACCACCAGGACTCTTCCTAGACCTGGCCGGCCTTCTAAACTGAGTGATCGGGGAAGAAGGGCCTTAGTCAGGGAGGTGACCAAGAACCCGATGGTCACTCTCTCGGAGCTCCAGCATTCCTCTGTGGAGAGAGGAGAGCCTTCCAGAAGGACAACCATCTCTGCAGCAATCCACCAATCGGGCCTGTATGGTAGAGTGGCCAGACGAAAGCCACTCCTTAGTAAAAGGAACATGGAAGCCAAAAATGCACCTGCAATTTGCCAAAAAGCACCTGAATGACTCTCAGACCATGAGAAACAAAAATCCCTGGTCCGATGAGACAAAGTTTGAACTCTTTGGTGTGAATGCCAGGCGCCATGTTTGGAGGAAACCAGGCACCGCTCATCACCAGGCCAACACCATCCCTACAGGAACTGGCAGACTAGTCAGGATAGAAGGAAAAATGAATGCAGCAATATATAGAGATATCCTGGATGAAAACCTGCTCCAGAGAGCTCTTGAGCTCAGGCTGGGGCGAAGGTTCATTTTTCAGCAGGACAACGACCCAAAGCACACAGCCAAGAGCTCAAAAAATTGGATTCAGAACCACTCTGTGAATGTCCTGGAGTGGCCTAAACAGAGTCCAGACTTGAATCCGATCGAACATCTCTGGAGAGATCTGAAAATGGCTGTGCACAAACGTCTCCCATCCAACCTGATTGAGCTTGAGACTTATTGCAAAGAAGAATGGGCAAAACTGCCTAAATATAGGTGTGCTAAACTTGTGGGATCATATTCAAAAAGACTTGAGGTTGTATTTGCTGCCAAAGGTAGTTTAACAAAGTATTAAGTAAAGGCTGTGAATACTTATGTAAATGTGATTTCTTAGTTTTCAATTTGTAATAAATTCAGAAAAAGTAAAAAAAAACTTTTTCACATTGTCATAATGGAGTATTTTGTGTAGAATTTTGAGATAAGAGATTAAATTAATACAATTTGGAATGAGGCTGTAACATAACAAAATGTGGAAAAAGTGAAGCGCTGTGAATACTTTCCGGATGCACTGTATAGCACACTCCCCTAAATACATGTGTATTCTTCTCGTCTGCGGTATTTTGTGTTGTTTTTACAAAAGAACTCTGCTCGCACTTTGTTTTGAAACAATTATTTTTGACACAAATTATGGTCAAAATGAGCCTCAGCGGTTTTAAGTAGCTTTGAAAGAGACACACATTTTAAGTGGTATTTTTATCTACTGTGCATGGAACACAGCCTCTGGCATTATCATTTTTCCATAGACTTTTTCAGACCACCTTATGTCACTGAGTGACATCAAATGTACTGAAGAATAAACTTTTGTCTGGTGAGTGGGTTTGGTGGTTTTGTGTGGCACTCAAACATTTTGCTTTTACTTCTCTTTCAATCAAAAAGGTTCCTCACCCCTGCATAAGCCCAAGAATCTACAATGCATTTGCAAACTGGCATGATTCAACTGGTGCGGCCCTCTAGCCTTAGTGAGACTGTGGTCTTCATCAGTCATGCATAGCACCTACGCTGCTTGCAGGCTTTCCTTCAACGGCCAATTCGCTCCAATGTTGGAATTCTTATGTCAGGCCTCCTGGAATGCATGAGTTTATTTACATCATTTGTTTTTTCTTTCACATAAGCTGTGAAGTAAAGTCCGAGATTGCATTTCCAATGTAGAGGTGCATGTACAGTATGTGTGATTTTTTTTTAATCTTAGATGTGACAAATATACGATGCTGCTCCTTTATTATTCTTTTACCTTTCTCAGGTGACATCAGCAGCTATCAAAAACCGACTTGAGGAGGCAGAGGCCACTGAGAAAATGATCAATAACGCCAGAGAGGGTTACCGATCCGTTGCCACCCGAGGCTCCGTCCTGTTCTTCGTCATCGCTAGCCTTTCGGAAATCGATCCTATGTACCAGTTCTCACTCAAGTATTTTAAACAGGTGCGAAAGATTATTGACGTCTTAGGTATAAAATGCAATCTGTGTTTTATGAGGAATCCTTCAGAATGATGTTTACCCTGTGTTATTTTGTCTTTTTCACAGCTCTTCAACACGACCATCGAGACTTCTGAAAAGAGTGACGTGTTGGAAGTGCGTCTCCAGATCTTACTGGACATGATCTTACTCAACTCGTACATCAACATTTCCCGGGGCCTGTTCGAGCAGCATAAGCTCATCTACAGCTTTATGTTGTGTGTTGAGATCCTAAAGCACAGGAAAGAGATCTCGGAGGCCGAGTGGCAGAATTTCCTGAGGTCAACTGCAGGCATGGAAAAGGTTAGCTTCGAGATGATTATACTACATGTAAAATTTTCAGAAATATTTTCTCATATAAGTTTACGGTGTCAAATCCGATAAACCCTGACTATTCAAGGATGGATTTGACTCCCTTGTTCGTTTATTTCAAAAGTTTGATGTCCTCTCCTGTTTCAGAGGGTTTACCTGATAGTTAACAGTGTCTCTGTAGTCTTAAATATACTCCTTAGGCAATCAAAGATTAACTAAGAACACTAAAGGCACAGTAAAATGAAATGTTTTTCTTCTTATAGAGTTCTGTACTAATTAACCTTGCAGCTTTTTTGATGAACTTTAGGATTAAGGTTGAGTAACATTCACATTTTAACCACTAATCTTCCAAATCTCCATACTAACTAACCGGTACTGACAATGATCTCCGATGAGGTTCATGTCTGGTCAGTTATTACAAATAAATTAACCTACATCTTTCTCATTATTTGACCGGCTGAGTAAGAAAGCAATATATAAGCTGTAGCATACAATAGTCAACAGATGCTCTACAGGATTGGAATCTGGACTTCTAACAACTTTATCTTGGTAGTTTTAAACTATTCCATTGTAGATTTGGATTTATCATTATCCTGTTGGAAGGTGAACCTGTGCCCGATTCTCAGATCTCTTGTAAACTCCAAAAGATTTTCTGACTTAATCATCCTGTATTTAGCAAACCAGTGTTCTTCAGTGGTCTTCATTTGACAGACCTTTAAGCCCATTACACAGCAGGTGCATTTAAACTAAGACTTAATGACACACAGATGTACTGTTTGCCCTTGTTAGTCGTTTAGGTCGACAGTGGATCATTTAGAAGTCATAGGGGCACTCCCGAAGTCAGTTGGTTGAACTGAGAGAACACTGTTTGCGCAACATCTAGGACTCATTTGTTTCGCCGCAAATATAATATAAAATATTTGAATATTTTGGTTCCACTTCATGACTGTTTCTCGCATGTTGTCGATTCCTTTCAAATATTTTGAGTTTGTTAGGCTAAGGTTTGAAGCCTGAATTAAAGGTCCACCATTAAAACTATTCTACACAGTCTCAGCTTAGAAAGCGTTGGACCCAAAGGATGGCTCTGTTTGTTTAACTTGGTATGAATGAGTATTAGGTAATACAAACCCAAATCAGTCTATACGTCAAAAAGTACTGCTTTTTATACCCATCCCTATACGGGATGACTTCCTGTTCTCTATTTGCATGTGAGTATAAATGATTGGCAGCTTCTGATAAAGATTTTCTCTCTTAAATTTGTTGTCGTTCAGCTGAGGTTGTATTGTCAAAGTGCTGTTCCACTTGCTGCCTTTTGCTTTTAATGCATTTTATCATCTCTCCTCAGGCTTCCATGCTGGATAGTAAAGAAATAAATTTGTTATGCTGATGAGGAGCGCTAGAAGGAACTTGATTTTAAAATGGAATTGATTTGCTGCCACAAGTGCCAGCTACTCTGCTTTTTGGATAATCTTTCATGAATCTGATTTAAACCTTCATTTTAAAAAATCTTTCACAACAGATTTTCTGTGTTTTTTAAAAATGTAATGTTCACCTTGATTTGCTGGGGTCATATAAAGAATGCATGTTTTACATATTATAGTTCCCTCCCAGTAGCCCCCTCTTAAAGATTAATATGTGCAAGTAAGAGCCTCTGGTAAGAACTCAAGGTAGTGAGTATAAAAGCATAGAACTGTGTTTCCCAACCTTTTTTTGAGCTGAGGCACGGTTTGTTGGATTAAAAAAATGTTGAGGCACAACAGCCATCGAAAACAATTAATTCCTTGCGCCAATTTCTTCTTCTGTTAAGGTTAAATAAGTTGTTCTTATCATTTGCGGTCACCATGGCTCAGCAGGTAGTGCAGGTTATATATTGGGTGAAAAACAGAGCTGTAATTTAGGATTTTATTGTATTTTTAAAGGGTAAGACTTAATTGTATCTATTTTTTTCTAGAAAATTTACTTGAAATAAACATCTCCTGGATACAACTGTGACGCATCATCAGTCATGTATCCTAAGTTCATTGAGGTTTTTCGGGTCTTGCAACAACATAAACTCTCGCCCAGGTGATCCAGCTGAGGTTAATCATGCCTAAGGGCCCGGTCACACAGCCGTTTGCATCTGTATCGCTGGTAAAATTTTGCGATTTTTTTTTTTTTGCCCGTGGTTGCCCGCGGTAGAAAATGCGCAAAATTGGCCAACCGGCTGTTCATCCGTGGTACGCCCGCAAAACAGACGCCGGCGACTGTTCCGCTTCCTCATCGCGTCAGTTCCACATCCTTTCCGCGTGTGGACCACGGGTATAAAAGCTGCCGAGCCGGGCTGTAGAAATCATAACCGCTCAAGACACAGTCCCGTGAAGATAAAGATTTCAAGCTATGGCACCGAAGAAGAAGCCAATATGTTATTATTGTAATAGTTTTTCTTTTTTATTTTATTATCTTGCTATGAAAAGAAATGTCAAGAAATAAAAATGGATTAAGACGAGGTCACTACGGTGACGGGGATCCATGTTCACCCCTTGATGTCTCGAGCACAACTGACGTGTGCTCGGCAAATCGCGCTGAATATACGCGGAGAAAGGCGTTTGACCGTCACACGCGTTACACACGCTAACTCACGTGATAACGCCGCGATACAGGCGCAGAACAAACGTGCTATGACCGTGCTCCACCCGAGATTACCCGCTAAAATTCCGCGTTCTACCCGCGTGTAACCACGCCCTGGCCGCGGCCGTAGCACGTCGTTCCGCGTCTGTAGCACGTCGTTCCGCGTCTGTACCGCGTCATATCCGCGTGTGTACCACGTGTGCCGCCCGCGGTTACCCGTGGTCTAAAGTTTAGAGCAGCGCAAAACTTTTTCGCGCGGCCAACCGTGTGTGAATTTCTTGCCGCGTTTAAAGCATGGCTGTATCTCGTCTGTATCGCGATCTCAAAGCGTCCAACAGCGTCTGCTTCACGGGCAAAAATTTCTGGTCGTGATTCAGCCGCGATACAGATGCAAACGGCTGTGTGACCGGGCCATTACCTTGCATTCCAGTAGCAGCCCACGGATCTGCCCTTTTAAGCCATAGCCAACTAGTGCCTTTTTGCTTTCCTGTTGGCTGACCCTGTAACACCCAACTGTCCTAGGCCTTTGCAGTAGGATGGTTCAGCAAAACCTCTGCAGCCGAATTCTCTTCCTGAATGCTCTTCCCACAGGACTGTGAGTTCCAGCATTATCAGGTGTTTTGTAACCTCAGAGGTGATGATCATGTCTGGTCTGGGTGATGTTGCTGTATTGTCTTGGAGGAACCATAGTTGTTTTCCAAGGTCAACGTGCAAATGCCAATCAGAGGCAATGTGGAGGAGTTATTTTGTTGTTTGTGTGCATGCCTGATGTTTCTCTCCTGCCTTGATGAAAGGGACTGTCTTGCACGGGGATTGATGGTATTTGCCCCTATGTTGATTGCCAGGGCGATGCTCTCAGCAACTGCTTTTAGAACCTGGTCTTGGTGCCAGCGATAGCAACCATCAGCCAGGGACTTTGGGCAGCTGCTGAGCAGTAGTTTCAAGGGCCCTCTTCTAGAGCAAAGGGGACAGGAGGGTGTCTCTCTCATCCGCCACACATGAAGGTTCGCTGGGTTTGGTAGGACGTCGGAAACTGCCTGCACAAAGAACCTGATACATTTGAAGTCTGTCGGCATGAAGTTTGACCAGTTTACTTTGCGCTGTAATGTTTCTCCCACATTGTCCATGCTCACCCGCTCTTACTCCACACATGCTCTGACCTCCTCTTGGAGAAGATGGTGTCTCTCCTTTCCCCCTGCCTGGCTCACTTGGGTCTTTGGGAAGAAGCTTTCTCTTCCCGTTGCCACAAACCTTACTCGTGTCTTCATCCTGAGGGTGTCATTTACTTCTCATTTCTCCAGTTCCTTCCGGTTCTCACTTCAACCCCAGCTGATGACACCTTTCTGTCCTTGGAATCCATATATTGCAGAGCCACTCAAGTACGTGCCACCTTGAACTTCTCAGTGAGCCCACTGAAGGATAGCTGGTAGTTGCTTGTCTTGTACAGGCTGCGGGAAAGCCCCAGCCACTTCTAAAGAAAGCAACCGATCTTCCTTTCGAGGAGATCTACAGTTGATAGTGGGACTTCATAGGCCAAGAGAGGCCACAAGACTCTGGGTAGAATGGAGTCCTGGTAGATCCAGACATTAAAATCTACCAGGCAGGCCAGACTTGCCCACTTTGGCGAGCCACATATCCAGTTGTTCACCAAACTCCTGGATAGCAGCAGAGTCTCTCAGAAGCTCTTAGTTGTTACAAAATTGTTAGGATAATGGTACGAGATCAAAAACCTGAACTTACCCACCATCTTCCCCCTTTTCAGAAGCACAGGTCTTGACTTTGAAAACTTAAAGCTCTTCCTTGTGAATAGTCTCTCCAAACCTTGCAGAATCCACCTTCTCCAGGGACAGATGTTGGCATTATGGTAATGTCATCATTATATGCTCTTATTGGAGGCTGGCTAACACCTGATCTGGATAGTGGCCTTCCGCATTCCACCTCTGCAGCTTTGACTATCTTGTATCTGACAAACCAAAAAAGGTAACGGAAATGGGACGACCTGTTATTATGCCTTTCCCAATATGATGATGCCATTCTGATGTTACAGACCCCGAAGTGAACCTGAGCCTAAAATTAGCATGATAATCCAGGAACAGGTGCTTGATCTTGTTGGGGACATGGTGGAGGTGTAGTGCAAGCTCAACTTTATTTGGCCCCAAGCAACTGCATAGAAAAATGAAAGGGATTGGCAATGAAGGCCGCCCGCTTCCTTGCTATTTCTCTTCCATGTCTCCTGTGCCTCTCTGCGCTGTGTAGAGTTGTCCGATTATTTCGCAGAATGTCACGCAGCTCTGCTAATGGTTGCTTCTCCTCAGTATCTCTCGTGAACTGTTTTTTGAGGGTTAGGAGCTCTTGACACGGTTGATTTATCTTTGTGGCTCTGCGGTTTATTATGTAGGGGGTGGTTTCGGTGTTGGCCTCCTCAGTCCAGCTGAATTTTTCTAAGCCATAGCTGGCGTTTATGGTAGTCATCGCTTGCAGTCTGCTCTCAACGTCAAATTAGGCTGTGGCTTGGATGATTTACGACATGTGCTCGTCTAACTGTCCCCACTTGCTCATCTGTTTGCTGGAGGCCTTTTAATCCACTTCTGTGGAACTACTCTGCTGGGCTTGGGAGACTCTGGCCTGTGGAGGGACTGGGATCTGTGGGTTGCCTTGTGTCCCAGCTCCTCTTTTGTCTTAACAGGTCCAGGACCAGTGCGTTGTAGCTCGCTCTCCCACTCCAAACACAAATAATTCTTAAAATGCGTAAAAGTATCTGCCAGTTAAACATTTTTATTACTCGACATTGTTTTTTTTTTGTTTGTTTTGTTTTTTTTGTTTTTTTTAGTAACACAATACATTTATTACAATTAGATGCAAGATTTTTTTGGGGGGATTCTTTTTTTTTTGCAGTCCAATTTTAACAGCTTTTTCAAACAAATTTGTATTTTAATATATTTATTGGATACTACTTTATAAGCACATAACTATTACTGTCTTTTCTGGACCATAAGGTGAATCAGACGACAAGCACACCATAGACTATTTGGACTAGTTTACACGCTGGGGGCGTCGTTGCTGTCATGCACTTTCCGGACAAATTTTCAACATGTTACCTAGTGTTTTGTATGTTTGTGTTCTGTAATTCTAAATCTAATTCACCCTGGTCATCCTGGAAGGGGGATTACCACTTGTGAGGTCCCTTCTCAAGGTTTCTCTTTTTCCTCACGCTGAGGTTTTGAGTTGTTCCTTGCCCGCATGTTGGTTTAAGATCAGGTAATTGTGTAATTGTAATCCTGTGCAGTCCTTTGAGACATTTTTGTGATTAAGGGCTACACAAATAAATATGACTTGACTTGACTTGACTAGAGGAAGGGGTGCTCAGAAAGAGGGATTGCATTTAATTACGAAAGGGAGTACAAAGTGACAAACAAAATGGCAAGCGCACCTTCGAAAATAGTCCTTGGTGAAATAGGTTTTCATATACAAGGCAAACTGGACTATAAGGCATATGGAAATAATACTAATGTAATGGCTAAGGTTGCATTAAAATAACATTATAAAATAATCGAAACTTATTCTTAAGACATAAACTATCATGAGGAAATCTTGTTTCACCACTGAAATACATTCATTCACAAAGGTTTACCGTATTAAGTACAATTCCATTGTCGTGCATTTTTTTTATTTATTTTCCTGCCTATAAAAGTTCCTGCAAAGTTCATGTTTTTACGTGCACCTTATAGTTGGTAGAAAATATGATACATCTAAAGAAAAAAATCAATCTGTATAGTCCTTCAGCAAATCATTGGAAGAAAGCAACAATACTGAAAAATGGCAGGATTTTTTGCCAGAATAAAACTGGGCAATTTACTATGGCACATTACACAAAGTCTCACAGCACACCAGAGTTTCCCTGGCACACTGATTGAAAAACTCGCAAAGTCACAAAAGGATCTTGAATTTCATAGAATGGTTTGGGGACCACAATGCTGACCGGCCTGCGAGTACGTTGCCTGGAATAAAGTGTTTGTTTTTTATTTAATGATGGGAAATTGGGGTACTCTTTTATAACATGTTTAATTATCCCCCTTTTTTGATTGGGAGTGTTCCATCCATCAACTTGTCTTGTAGGTGGTGTTTTTTTGTTATAAGTTATTAGTTTGCCCGCACCAACTCTTGTGATCATGACGGGTTTCATATCTTACCAGGAGGTTCCAGAGCGACCAGATGTCCCGTGGCTAAGCGATTTTTACTGGGAGGCATGTTGTGACCTGGAAACAACAGTGCCCTGCTTCAAGGGCCTCGCCACTGAAATCATCACGACGCACATTCATGTCCAGCTCGGTAAACTTGCACCTCACTTACTGACCAAACTTGCTCCAGTATTTTATTTTCTAGATTTCTGATAAAAAGCATCTATGCACTATGAAGTCTTTTTCTATCTCTATTCAGGAAGTTTCGAGACATCTTTTAATCCCGAAACTTGGGAGGGTTATGTTTCAGCATTGCCACCTCTTGATATGTCGGAAGAAGGACAGAAAAAGCCTGGAGTCAAAGGCCACTGGAATGAAAGGCTGACTTCTTTTCAAAAGTTGGTCTTCATCAAGAACTTCATGGAGGAAAAAGTAAGGTTTAAATTAGAAATATAAACTGTGAAATAAAAATAAAAACAGATTTAAGTCCTTATTGGGGCATTGGGCAAAAATGACAAGGGATGATTCAGTTCTAAACATTCAATCAAATAGAAGACATCTTAAATTAGGATTTGTGTAAATAAGTTCAATTAAACACATTTATGGAGGCTTACATATATATTATATATTTATTATTATTCAGCCAGTATCAACCATCAACATGATATCTACCGGAAATCATTTTGTCACGCGAAGCTATCGACGTGACTCGTCGCCTTCGATCGGCGCCGGGTTTTTAGACCCAACTGCTGTGTTGGGAGTCATTACGTGACCAAACCCCCCAATTCCAACCCTTAAAGCCGAGCGCCAAGCAGGGAGGCAATGAGTACCAATGTTGTATGACTCGGCCGAGCCTTGAACCAGCGACCTCCCAGTCTCGGAGCGGGCGCCCTACCATCTAGGCTACCGAGCTGGTAGAACATTAATTAAACAACTTAATGTATAAGAACTGCTTAAATTCGTCAGATTTTGTACATGAAGTCCAATAAATTATTTGGGAAGTTAGGAATATTTGTATCCATTCTGACTTACGTATTATTATATTTAATTTCATTATTTTCATACCAATACCCTTAACTTATTATAATTTTCTGACACATTCAGAATAGCACTTTTTAATTTTGTTGTGCATATGACATGTTACAGTGACCATAAATCATATTCTAAATTCTAACTTCTAGTTGACTGATCCAATTCTCTTGTTATTTTGACCCAACTTCACTAACTGTTTTGCGCAAACAACCCTCCCAAAAAGGCATGGTTAATACTAAAATGTGGCAGGTTTGTCCAAAAAAAAAAAAGAAACACAACTCTTACAAATGTGTTAAATTTGTTGAACGCGAGCGTTGGGGAATTGGGTTGTTCTGTGAAGAAAAATGGTCAAGATGGCGGACAATCACGTCAGGTGAGCCTCATCGTGTGTAAAATAAAGACAAACTTCTTACCTCACCGATATTTACAAAAAATGCACGTTTATGTGATCTTTCATATATTTTGCTTATAATTCGAGTCAATTTGGATCCATTTTGTTAAATAGTTACCACTAGAAAGTGCTAAATAATACACATTGCCTCGTTGATTATTAGTTTGTTTTATACAAAAAAAAACAGATCCAAGTCAGCCAAGTCATGACTATTTTAGTCAATTTGGGTTATTTGGAGGTGTTTTGGGAGTTGAAATAAAGGCATGTATATTTGAAAAGTAGTAAATTTAATAAGAGACTCTAATAGGAGATGTGGGAGAGAAGGCTTTAAGAAACGTAAACACATCCTGATTTTAATGATCCTCAAAATGTCTCGTCCTTAGCAACAATAAAACCTGTTGATTACAAGCCCCAGACAAGCTTTGTTTGAGTTAAGACTCTTCAGCTCTTCTAGTTCTTCCCGCTCAATTTCTGTTGTTACACACGATTAAATTTTATCAACTATTTAATGAACTGCATTACTTTGAGTTCCACGCACTCTCGATTATCATTTTATTTCTCTGAAGACTTCATAAAGAAAATCATAGGGCGCAAGGATGCTACCTGCCCTTTTTGTGAAAGCGCAAATTTGAACAGCTTTTTATAGGCAAACGGGTTCTAAATTTGTTTACTGCCCACCACACAAGCAAGGATACCAAAACGAATATGGACACGAAGTTTGTAAATGTATTCATTGTTCTTTATACAGGTTGTTTTTGCAGCCACGGAGTTTGTGATTGTCAGTTTAGGAAAGCAGTTTGTAGAAAACCCTCCCATTGATCTTGCCAATCTCTACAATGACATGTCCCCATCCACACCACTAGTCTTCATCCTCAGCACGGGATCAGACCCAATGGGCGCCTTCCAGCGTTTTGCAAAGGAGAGAGGCTGTCTTGATAGGTAAGAACATGTAACATATGGATATAAAGAGCTTTTGTCCTATGCCTGGTCCAAACATTTGTTTACTTGCTGCAAGACACTAAAGAAGGAAGGCAGAAATTATGGAAGTCAGGAAGGATAAAATGAGGAAAGGTCGCTAGGGAGGGAAATGAGGTAGGCAGGGAGGGAGGAATCATACAAATTATTAACTTTATGTAAGTAAAGCTTTAAAATGATTTGCTGGCGTTTCCCGATTTTCTTATGAAGATTTCGAGAAATTCTTATATCGATAGACTTATGGTTTTATCTATATGATTTTAAATCTCACTAACCAGCTGGTTTCCCTTGAACTGCCTCCATTGGAGAGCCACTCCCTTTACTCATGCATACAATTTAAAGTTTGGTATTTTTTAAGAAAAATATGTTAGAATTGAATAAAATGTTTTTAACGAACAATTTAAACTCATAAAACAAATAGTAAATGGTTGCTAAAGCAGGCATGTCAGACATACGGCCCGCAGGCCCGATCCGGCCAATTGGATGATTTGATCCAGCATACCATACATTGTTTTTATTAATGCAAATCAAATTCTCTCTTTGGAAGCGAGTAAAGGACATACTGTCAGCTTCAGGTAGGCCCAGTCTAGTAGTTTGATCTGATGTTGTCTAATCATATTGCCATTGCACTGCTAAATATTTCATTTTGTATATCTAAGTCTGACATCCGTGCACTAAAGGCTTCAATATCATAAAGCGGAAAGTCTGGAGTGCCTTTATTTCTGTCATATTGCCACGTAATGAAAATGAAAATGCCCAGAAAATAAAAATGCACAGTGCATTAACAGTGGGAGAGGCCTAATTAATGCATAGGGGCCATATATAGTGCTCCTTTAAGCCACTCCTCTAATCAGAAAAGAAACTTTTAATTTTATATCTAAACATTTCTGTTCTCTGTTGTTTCTTACTATTTGTATATTTTAAGGTTGTTATTTCTTTAAATCAAAATGATTATTTTAAGCACATTTCGGGAGCAGTGCCCTTTTGTAATACAGTAGTTAGTTTTCACAATATCGGCGCTACTAAATACTAAGAATCTTCTGTAGTTTACTACCCCACTTTATAGCAATTTTGATGAAAACCACAAAGAATTTTAAATAAAACGAGATGTCAAATGTCTTGCATTCATATAGCACTTTTCAAGTCAATAAAGACGTCCTAAAGCGCTTTAAAATGTGCTTCACACTTTCCCTTTTACACACACTAACTAACCGATAGCAGTGTCAGCCATGCAAGGCAACTACCTGCTTATCCGGGGCATTAGGGATTCAGTGTCTTGCCCAAGGACATGTTGACATATAACATGGAGGAGCCGGAATCAAACCTGCGACCTTGTGATCCTAAGACGAGCGCTTTACCTACTGAGCTACTGCCGCCCCCTTAACTTATACAAATTTAGTTGTGGAAATTATCTATCAAAAACACTACACTTCTCTTTTTGTATCATGAGCGTCAATGTCAGGTTGCGGATTTTTATCCTTCAATCCTTGTGGAACGAAAAAAAGCAAATGCAATTTTTTTTCTCCACAGTATGGTTGCCCTGAGGCTGTCATCTAGAAATACTAGGCTCACATTTTACGCTACGTAGCCCCCTTTCGCGTCTTCTTTCGGCGCAGTAGTAAATATGTGCTCATTTTGTGATCACAATCTTTAATGGTCACATGTTTCGAAAACACGAGATGTAAACAACTCGGAGCGGAACAGAAAACAGCTGTGCGATGTGCTTGAAAGTGAAGTGAATTATTTCATTTTTATGGCTGTTTAAGTCTGGGGCTTAAAATCCAGTGTGGCTTGTTCAAATAAATAAATTAACTTTCCTTATTAAATTTGTGAAAGCAGCTTTAAATTTCATTTTTGTTTTGTAAATATTTATTTTTACAAATACCTTGATTGTAAAAAAAAACAATTATACTCATACCAACATTTTACAATAAAGTTATTAGTGATAACTACTTTGTTATTGTTTATTTACCTAAAAATAGTGTTCTTAAATGCTATTAGAAAATATCAAATCTGAAAAAAAAAATTGTCAGGTTCAATTTATTTCTTCTAGTATGAGTGGTTTTCTCTCATTAAGGCATAAATGAAATTTTTCCCGACAAAAAAAGTTGCATAAAATCGGCAATATGATTATCTATCTATCTATATTGGGTTTACACAATTGGATTCCAGGCACAATTGGATTTTTTATCCTGCCATTTCTGGATATGGCCATTTTGCTAAATGACTTCCACTGAAAATAACATCGAAATCGGTAATCAGGTAATGACCAATAGTGGGAAAGATAGTTAAAAAATGATTATTTAAACATGTCTTTTTGTGTACTTTTGTTTTGATGGATGGACAATAACATTTGTCTACAATCGTTAGGGGAAAAAAACATAATGATAACAGGGTCTCTAAGAAATGTGATGAAATGATGATGATGCTGAAATGATATTTTAACTTTTAGTGAATATTCCATTCTATGTCACCATCAGGGTGGAGTCAATTTCATTGGGTCAAGGACAGGGACCCATAGCTGAGAAAATGATCAAATCAGCATTGGAGGACGGAGGCTGGGTTTTCTTGCAAAATTGTCATTTAGCAGTTTCTTGGATGCTTCCTATGGAGGAGATCATTAAAACCTTTGCAGAACCTGGTACTACAAAATATAACATTTTTGAATATATAAAAACCTAAAAATGTAAAAAAAAAAAAAAAAAGAGGCTATGCATGTTCATTGAGTGAGGTGTTCTTTCTCGATGCAGATACATCCATCCATGAGAACTTCCGTTTGTTTCTCAGTTCCATGCCCAATAAATGGTTTCCGGTTACCGTGCTTCAGAACTCTGTAAAGGTAAACTTCATCTTGAATATTAATGACATGACAGAGATAAGTTCGGAGTGAAATATTTCATCCCAAATTGATTTAGGATTTTCAATCAGTTAAATTTCGGACTACAAGCCGCTACTTTTTTTTCCGCCTTGCAATGCGATGTGGTTTATTCAATTTGGTTGGATTGGTCGCAAGGGGTGTTGGCGGCAAGTTCAGATGCGCACCAGGCCCTTCCCGCAGATGTACCCCGCTGTGGTGCCCATTTCACCACAGCCGATCCCCGACCACGCTTCGTTCATGAGGGCTTCCTGCTTCTCCTGCCCAGCGGGCACCGGATTGGTTTTTTTTTTTTCCCTCTTGCCCTGACTTCCCAGATCCCTCATTAAGAATTGTGTGAAACATTACGCAATTGAGTACACTGCTTGTTGTTGTTGTAACACATACAGGCAGGAATGGGATGAAAATATTCTCAAAACAAAACTCAAGTACCGTACTGACTAAAATTCAGGAGCCAATATAGATAGCTGAATTAAGTACAAGTAAGTAAATCCACAACAGCCTGTACACTTGCTGTGCCATGCAAACGGTCTAAAGCGCTCCCTTTCCTTGCGGACATGACAAAGTGATAGAGAGGAGACCAAGTATTGCTACTACTACATACAATAATCGTTATACATGAAGACACTAGTTATTAATTAAGGACGGGTACATGATAATTATCTGACAGTTATTAGACTGATCACATCCAATATGATGTCACAGTATGAAGAATATACCGGATAATTAGTCATAGTCACCTGCTGCCACACTGAAATTTTCGATCAGTCAACACTACTTGTTAAAAGATTTTAAGCATTTTTATAATGATTTTTTTTAGCATTCCTGCTGTCACAAACCAGGGTAGGAAACAGAATTTAGAACCCAATAGCGTAACATACTCACAATTTATAAGGAAGAGTAGGAATGCGCGCACACTCAACCCGGGGATCGATGGTCGCTGAAGAGGATTGAAATCCAAACAAAAGAGTGGTCAAGATCAAACAAATCAGGCCAAAAATAAAACAGGATCAAACGCAGGCAATTCACAGAATTAGGCTTTTCACAGAGTTTAACAGGAGTCTTGCAGAAGTTTCACAGACGCTCAGACAACGGCTCAAAGGACCGTGTTTAAGTACTCCCAAGGAGCAATCAGTCAACACGTCTCAGCCAGTGTCCATGGGCGGGGCAACTGGGCGCCATGGCAACCGTGACACCTGCGTAAATTTCAATGCCAATTTAGTTTAAATTGACTGTTGCGCAAGTTGAATAAGATTGCTGCGGACACAGTCTGCAAACTATGTCTTAATCACAGCTCAATGTGTTACTTTTCTGTACCAGACATTTTGCCACATATTATTTTAAAAAGTAAGAAATGGACATGAATGAGTTTTGCCATTTGTAATGGTCTGTGTCTTATACAAAGTTGAGTTTCTTCCTTAAATTTGCACATGGAATTGATGGTTGTTTGCATTTGCATATTACTGAGCTGTGTTTGCCTGTATTTGCATGCTCAAGGTGACAAATGAACCTCCTAAAGGCCTACGTGCAAACATCCGTCGAGCTTTCACTGAAATATCGAACGACTTCTTTGAAGAGCACGCCCTGGGGCTGGAATGGAAGAAAATGGTTTTCGGACTGTGCTTTTTCCATGCCGTCATTCAGGTTGACACCGATTAGATCGTGCAGTATTTTGTAATTTCTTAACTCACCGTTTACCTTGCCCTTCAGGAGCGTAAAAAGTTTGGCCCTCTGGGCTGGAACATTCCTTACGAGTTCAGTGACAGTGACAGGGAGTGTGCTCTGCTCAACCTTGAGCTATACTGCAAAAACGCCAACATTCCGTGGGATGCGCTCACATACATCACGAGTAGGTGGACCCGAATCAAGAATTTGATTGAAAGAGTGAAGCAAATAAAAAGAGATTAGCAGTTATTGATCCTTCACTCGTGGAAAACTGGTCAAATGTGATTTTGTATCAACCCTCAGGTGAGATCACTTATGGAGGCAGAGTGACAGATACCTGGGACCAACGCTGCCTCAAGACAGTCTTGAAAGGCTTCTTTTCCCCCAAAACCCTGGCTCCTCGCTACACCTATTCAGAATCCGGTACCAATACTATTTACATTTATTCTCAGGTTATTTAACCTGCGTGTATATATTATAGAAACATAGTGCAAGTTTTGCTGTCAAAAGTTAAAGATGTATTGCTGAGGTAAAACTTTTAAAGCTGTTCTAACTCTTGATTCTCTAAACCTGATTAAATGACAATATAAAACATTAAATTAAAGCATTTATTGGGGGAGTATAGCTATTATTGAGCTTCAAATAGTTAAGGCAGTCATGTCAAACATCTGTTCTGTTTTTGGATGATTTCAGCCTGCCATACATTTCTGAGTATCTCAAATAAGCAAGTCTGTAGGGTCATTATTGTAAAACTAAATGCAAACCAAATGCTTATTCTGACTATTGTAGGGCAGTAAATGCTATAATACTACTTAGGTATGCCCAGCCCAGTAATTAGATCCGATGCTGTCTAATCTTATTGCGCTATTAGTATTTTATTTGTTTAATATTATAATTATATTTTTTAGTATGTATAGCGGGGTGAGTTGGTTCAGGTGTGAGACTGCATTAATTCAACTGTAAACCAGTTAATGCATTCAGTTTTGCCTACTAATGATCATCTTAAGGGCTGTAGAAAACTTTCTCGTAGGTTGGATGTGTCCCGCGGGTCTTGATTTTGACATAAGGTAAAGAAGCTGTAACTCTGAGGTCTAAGCTATGTTCTGATTTATACAGCACTAGTTTGATATAATTGGGGTTAAAGTCAAATATTTTTATGTTTTTTTTATTCAATACATCAAGAAAGCTATGTATTTTATTCAAAATGCAAGCATGATTTAAAAAAAAAAAAAGAAATACTGTATGTCTTAGGGTTTTTCAAATTGGCTTTTCCTTCTTAGTCTTATCCACCGCCTCATTAAAAAACGTGCTTTCTTCATCCCTTCAACAGGCAATGTGATTTACACCATTTTACCCATAAAAACACCTAATTAATTGAACTCCACACTTGTTATCTCAGACAAGGTATTTTAAATGAGGCTTGTAATTTATTGACTTTATCTTTTGGTGAAATATTATTCCATATAGTAATATAATTTTGACTAAACCAGGGATTGATCTTGGTAAATTGAGTCAGACAGCTTTTACTCTGTTCTAAATTGTTATAATACTGTTGTATTACTCCTCACAAGGTGTGTATTACGCCCCTCCATTGAGCTCCATGGAATTATACATCGACTATATTGAGAACCTTCCGATCATTGATGACCCTGAAGTATTTGGCATGCATGAAAATGCAAATCTGGCCTTCCAGGTATGAAGTTTAAATCTGAGATCTCCAGTGTTATGGAGTCTGTTATGTGCAAAATATTGCCATTTTTGTTTTCAATGTGCAACATTGTACTCTACTTGTTGTTTCTAAGATACTTTGGAATAATCTTTGATGACAGTGGTTGGAAAAAAGTAGGCATATATTAATCCCTTGGTTATCGCGGGTAATGGGGACCATAACCCCCAGTGAAACGTGAAAATTTGTGAGATAGTGACGCCCCTTCATGAAAGCCCGCAATTGCCCTCGAGATAACGTCCTTACCGACTAAGAGTATATGATTGTAACTACTGTATTTTCCGCACTATAAGGCGCACCTAAAAGCCTTTATTTTTTTCAAAAGCTGACCATGCGCCTTATAATACAGTGCGCCTTATTTATGGATCAATTTTAAAATTGCAAAGTTTTCCAACTAACTTGCAGCCGCCGACTAGATTTTCCCCCGAACGCCAAGTAGTACGCGGTGTATGCTGGGATTTATTTACCGGCGTTTCAATGGCTAACCAATGTGTCAATCAGCATTTGAATCGATCACTATTGGCTAAAGTTATTCGGAGGTAAAGGGGGCGGATCCTTTTTATCATTTACAGGCTGGCATTGGCTTAAACGGCAAACAAAGCCTGCAATTGGCCGAAAAAGATGTGTCAATCATCAGTTGAATCGATCACTATTGGCTAAAGTTATTCGGTGGTCAAGGGGCGGATCCTTTTTATCATTTACAGGCTGGCATTGGCTTAAACTGTAAAACAAAGCCTGCAATTGGCCGAAAAAGATGTGTCAATCATCAGTTAAATCTATCACCATTGGCTAAAGTTATTCGAAGGTCAAGGGGCGGATCCTTTTTATCATTTACAGGCTGGCATTGGCTTAAACTGTAAAACAGAGCCTGCAATTGGCCGAAAAAGATGTGTCAATCATCAGTTGAATCGATCACTATTGGCTAAAGTTATTCGGAGGTCAAGGGGCGGTTTTCTTTTTATCATTTACAGGCTGGCATTGGCTTAAACTGTAAAACAAAGCCTGCAATTGGCCGAAAAGATGTGTCAATCATCAGTTGAATCGATCACTATTGGCTAAAGTTATTCGGAGGTCAAGGGGCGGATCCTTTTTATCATTTACAGGCTGGCATTGGCTTAAACGGCAACACAAAGCCTGCAATTGGCCAAAAAAGATGAATGTTTATGGCACGTGGCTGACGGCATAGAGAAAGCATTTTTTTCTATTCTGTATTTGAAATTATTTTATTCTCCTGGATTTACTACCCTCACGGATATAAGAGGACATTGGCTGCACATTATTATGAACACAACGACTTCGGTTAGCTACTTCGGGTTTTATATTGTCCCTGTATCTTGTTTCAGACTGAACTCGATGTTTCTGTGATAAGGGGTGCAGATAATGGATGGAATGGAGTGTCTATTTTTAAATTAAACTCAATTCCAAGTGTTTATTTTCATATGCACAGTAAAGTTGCGAGCGAAAAATAAAATAGATACTAAGGAATGGTTAACATTTCTTGAATCCCAAGACTTTAACCTTCCGAATGATGGAACGATGCATTTGAGTGACAGCTTACGGACACCGCATCCGCACGTGTTCTCGACACGTATTTGCGTCTTTGCAAGCTTTCGGAATGTTAAGGGGGTAATAAGTTGGACTGAACTATCTGACTGTTTTGTCCACGTTCCCATTGTAGCGCCTTATAATCCGGTGCGTCTTATGTATGTCAAAAATAGGACCAAAAACTATTTTTTCGGGGTGCGCCCTATAACCCGGTGCGCCTTATAGTGCGGAAAATACGGTAAATAACAACTATTGATCTACAAAAAAAAATACAGAACACTAATTTAAAGGCTTCTCTTTTCAGTGTCAGAAAGTGGCTAAGAGGAGAGGTAGATAGCTATTGGTGATTAGCATTTCTTTGCACTCTTCTGACTTTGTTAAAAGTCCAATTTAAGTGATGAATTTATTTTCAATGTAATGAGACGCTTAACTACTAGCTCTTGCCATGGTTGCAGTTCATTTTCGTGGACTGATTGACTTCTGCGCCCGACCAGTGTGGCTGTTTCACTCACTTAGACTGAAAGTATACACCTGCCTATGACAGTCGAGCACACAGACAGCCACACCCACCGAACACACACAGCAGAACACAATGTACGATACGGTGATATTAATGACATTAAACACTATTCAACTCATAATCTCCGAAGCAGAGAACCAGCAATGACTGAAGCGTAAAATTTACGAGGTGCCTCTGTATTAGAAATAACAACATTTCAGAGTTTTAAAAACAAAACAATTGGTATGCCCAATGCATATGAGTGTGTTTCCACAGCGCAGAGAAACCATGAATCTCATCAATACCATTCTGGATGTAAATCCTCGCTCTTCAGCCCAGCTTGGAGCCAAAAGCAACGATGAGATTGTGTGCGAACTTGCCGATGCTATACTCGCAAAGCTACCTGGTATGCAGTTATCAAGGACAGATTCTACCAAATGTAGAAATAAATACATGAATAAATAAATACAGTAATCCTTCGTTTATTGTCCGTCTATTGTTCCAAAATGAACCCCTATTAGGCAAAATCCGTCAGTTTGAAACCTTGACTTTGTTTTTGTTTTTTTACAAATTTTAGACAATTAAATATTCTTGATCCATTGAAATTAATGAACAAACCTTTACAAGCCCAAGTTTTTGTTTTTAACACAAGTATTGTATACTGCAAACCTTTGGTTATTATTTAACAATAAACACTATCTTCTGGGCCGTTTAGCTAATTAAAATGCAGAACACGATGCACTAGACAAATCTGGGAAGTAGTGAAACCGCGAAAAGTAAAACCGCGTTATAATGAGAGATCAATGTACCAACAAATATATTCCATATACATAAATGAGCACGTAAATAAATCCTGTGATACCCAAATATATGACATAAATGCAAGTTATTCATATGTTAATTACTTCTTCACTTTTTTTGGTCATTAATTTCTTTTGTCATGTATTTTGCCGAGTATTTTTTCGTATGTTTTGTTAAATAGTTTATGTCTATTGTGTAATGTGCTTTGTCAGAACAAAATAGTATTCATATTAGGAGGCAGCCCAGTTGTCTGAGATTTTCACCTATTGGTTAACCAGTGATAAATGAATCGGCGACTAATGTCTTGCTTCTTGGCTCACGGTGGCTTCCAGCTAGCTGAGGTAAGAAAGACATTGCAGTTGATCTGTGCACTTCTTTATCAACCAATGGGCGAGAAGCTCAGCCAGTTTGATCCGCCCCCTCATATGAATTACGTTTTTTGTGAACAAAAACACAACGAATGTATGACAAAATAAATGACAAAATACACAATAAAATACATTACAAAACAAATCACAAGATACATAAATGTGTGAATTAATCGCATTGATGTCATATATTTAGATATTACAAGATTTATGCTTGGTGTACTTGGGGGTAGGGCGCCCGTCCAAAGACTGGTAAGTCCCTGGTTTAAGCCTCGGCTGAGTCATACCTAAGACTTAGAACATTGTATTGGTTGCTTCCCTGCTTGGCGCTCTGCATTAGGGGTTAGAATTGGAGGGTTTGGTCACTTCAT
The DNA here is from genome assembly GCF_059441175.1 of Urocampus carinirostris. Taxonomy (NCBI): domain Eukaryota; kingdom Metazoa; phylum Chordata; class Actinopteri; order Syngnathiformes; family Syngnathidae; genus Urocampus; species Urocampus carinirostris. Next base: position 34,043,597 of record NC_142356.1, on the reverse strand, counting down.
AAGTCCCACGACAGATGTTGCAATAAAAATGTTGTGTTGAGACAAGGGGCTAGGAATCCCCTCCTCTGTATCAATCTCCCAGAAAGAGTCAAGAATTTAAGCGTGTTCTTGACTCTAGCGAAATCCAACTAGGGGGATATGGCTCCGGTATACAGTATACATATATACAAACATGATTTATGTGCCAAATTTATTTGTGAATGACGCTCACTTGTGTGTAACGCGCACTCCTAACCGTTGTTTAAAAATTGGGAAAATTGAGTCAGACAGCTTTTACTCTGTTCTAAATTTTCTTAGCTCAAACTCAGCATTGTAAGTGACAAATGTTGAGTACAGGGGTCCAATGTTTAGTAATTTCAGTCAGCGACATTTTTTCAACTTATTGATCATTGCACAAATACGTTCCTATACTACCCTAAAACCATGTGTATAACGCGCACCCAAACATTTAATTATTTTTAGATACAAATAAAAGTGCGTTATACACTAATATATATGGCATTTGCTCATTTATTTAAATGAAAATTATTTCTAGGTACTTATTTGTACATGTATTTCTACAAATGGCAGGATTTGTCCTTAGTTACAGAGTTGTGTCTTCAGCAGTAATGTGCATGGCTGACCTTGTGTGTTTTTTTGTTTGTCTTGCTCATAGACCGACTTGACATGGACGAGGCGCTTGAGTCTATATTTGACAGAGATGAGAATGGCCGCCTCAACTCCCTCACTACTGTATTGGGCCAGGAAGCCGACAGGTTCACAAAACTGGTTCGCTTGCTCAAGGTAACGAAAAGAAACATTTTATCATTATCAGACCAAGGAATTGATGAAAAATATCCAAACTTGGGGAGTAACCAAATACATGTAACGCCCTTAGTACTTACTCAGTACATTTGGTAAAAATAAGGATTACTTTGCAGTATTAAAATTTTACGTAAAAGCTATTTACCGCATTCTCACGACCATTAGGGGCACTTTGTTAGAAGGCGCAGTCTGCATAGCTGGTTCTTTTATTGTGTTTAACACATACATAGGGCGCGCCACCCGACAGGGCGCGGTGCCCTTTGCTAGGCCGTCTTACAACACAGACAAGCATACAAGTATGCATATTTATAAATATAGCAGGAACAAAATTAGTTTAGTCGTGTTTTATTTTAATTGAACATTAATTATTACGGAATAGAATTCATGGAAAAAAAACTTCTCAGAATTCGTTTTTCAGCTTCCTCCCCTTGCAAACCTCGCGGTTGCTCGATTTCCATGTTCTTCCACTTAGGGTAGAAATCAGCACGCCCATGGCGGACGAAAAGCATTCAATGGAGGGAAAGTGAGGATTTGGATTTATTTTATATTTAACTTTGAAATTTCTAGATACGCTACGGCGTTAGCATCCATGAGTGTTTCCACAAACAATAGATGCATTGTGTGTGACTTCACATGTCCTCTCCGGCACACGCAGGACATTTTTCTTTTCTTTTCCTCATTCCCATTCGTTTTGTTTACGTTTCTCATGTGGGTTTGCACCTCTTTTTGTATCGGTCTCTGTCATCTTATTAATTTTACACACACATACATGTTATGGTGCACTTTCAAGTCCTCCCGCAGCTCGCCTAGGTGCCTGAGTATATAACATGACTATATCACCAAAAACTTTAACAAACAAAAATGTGCCATAAAATGAAAGTGCAGCCAACAAGACATTTTTAATAAACAAATATGAACATATAAAAGAAATAACAATAAATGAAATTATTAATGCTATTTAATGCCTGGGAGTGTGTGCCCTCTTCCACAGCATCTTTTCAAGCATCCATTCCTTCTCTTCATGCACTCGTTCACACGTCTTACATTTACATATACATAATGCGCTGATGGATGAATTGGGTCTCACATTTTCAATCACTGACACCAGAAAAAAAGAGAGGGATGACAGGACAGTTTGGGGGAAATTTAGAAAAGTAAACATTTTGTGTGTTTAAAAAGAAAAATGGGTTTGTAATGTGCTCTTAATATGAACTTAGACAGAGCAAGTGAATGAGAAAAGTTTCAAAACATTTTCTCAATACATAATACGTGGTTAAAATGTGAGCACCCTTTTGTTGGTCCGGTACTTACTGGACTAACCCGATCTTGGTTTACTCTATTTCTTTTTCATGGTTTTAGTGTTCCTTTATATTAACCCTAAAATATATAGTATTTTTTTATTTATATTCATTTTATTTTCATTAGCATTTAGTAGTATTGGAGTAATCCAAAAGTAATTGTAAGTAATTAAGTTACAATAATGTAACTCAATGGTATTTGGACGACATTAGTAAATACATTCTCTAACAGGGAACTTTTAACTGTATCAAATGACACTTTTAAAGTAACCCTCCCATCACTGAAAATATCTAATTAACTACAACTAAATCAATAAATATATAAAGTTGGGTCTTAGTTAAAAAAAGTATGCAAATTTGAAGTCTAAAATAATTGCATTTCAGAGAAGATAGCTGCAAAGGCTGTCACTATTATTTGGGTCATTGGCAAATAATTTGCATTTGTGTCAGATGCCTGCTTGAGTTTTCAACACATGTATAAAACATGTCTGAGGTTGACAAACAGTGATGGAAATCTGCCAGCTTTCGTCAGCCTAGCTGTTAACATCCTCAGGCTTCCGCGCACCCAATTTTATTTATTACTTTAAGACAGTTATTGCCGCGTACACGGACAAAATGACATGTCCTAAATTAAGTAGAAAATGAAAAGTGATCGCAGGTCTTTATAATTGGCCATTGCACAGCTATTGCATGCTAATCAGAAGACTTTATAGCACGTAAAGGTGATTCCACTATCTTTTGAACTGATTCAAAGTTAATTTTCCGGGCTAATTTGTCTTTGTCTGGTTACTTCCATCTTCCTCTACGCTTGCGAGACATGGACTCTCGCAGCAAAACTGGAAAAGAAAATCCAGGCCATGGAGGTGCGATGCTACATGAAACTTCTAGGCATCTGCTACTTAGCCCGTGTGACAAACGATACTCTGCACAACACCATCAGAGGGCACATTGGCCTTTGAAGAACTGTTGTCAACTGTGCAGAGATGTGAACTTCAGTGATATGGTCACTTTACAATATCATCAGGACTGGCCAAGATAATTCTAAATGGCAAACTCCAAGGGGGCAAAAGGAGAGGATGACCAAAAAAGAACTGGGCCGACAACGTTAAGTAATGGACTGGTGCCACAACCCAACAGGCCAGGAACAGTTAAGATCCTTATTGGTGCCCCGACAACCCCTGCGGTTAAGGAATCTGTGAACCCCTGAAACTAATAGATTTGATGCATTTCCATGGATGACTCAAGATGTCAAAGACACATTTAAAATGAGCTGGTTTGAATTTGATAGATGGAGGAAAATAGTGGTGACGAAGAAACTCGATTACTGATATGTGTAATCCAAATAATGCAAAATTCTTCAGTTTTAATGTGTCAAAACAATTTCTGTGTTTCCAGGTGTCTCTTATAACTCTGCAGAAGGCCATTGCGGGTTTGGTGGTGATGTCTGAAGAGATGGACCGCATTTACACTAGCTTTGTAAACAACACTGTTCCTGGCCAATGGTCAAGTGCCTCGTACCCATCTCTTAAAGCCTTGGCATCCTGGGTCAAAGATCTCTACCTCAGGATTTACTTCATTGAGGTATTTTTGTCTCATACATTTTCTTGATTCCCAGAGGGTAAATGTGTGCCTTCATTTGTGTTTTGACACAAGTACGACATTTTCGATCTGTTTATGAGGGGGGGTGATGCGTTTATAGTTAAGAAGAAAACTTAAAAGAAGGAGAGAAAACAGCAATGGATGTTCAACTTCTAAGATTATCAGGAGAGGGCTGTACAAAAAACCCTCACAATGCCAAATTCCAAATCTGCTCTTGAAGCCATCCCTTGAGACTTTTCTTTTTATTAAATCTCATAAATTACAAAAAGCAGATTCGCCCAAAAGGGTGTGGTTATCAAAGAGCAGCAATATGATTGGCTGATACTGACAATGATGTAATCCAGGGGTGTCTGAACCTTTTTGAGCAGAGAGCTACTTTTTGTTCCTATTTAGCGCAACGGGCACCCAATTCTATATGAGTTTCTAAAATACCAAATTAGCTAGATGGATTGCTAAAAAGCGAAAAGCTAGCTTGATAGTTAGCTACAGGTAAAAAAAAAGCTAGATATGGGTTGTTCATATAACTAAAAGAGTAAAAAGCCATTTAAATAGCTAAAAACAAAGCTAGTTACCACTCTAGAAAGGAGGTTAAAATTTAGCTTGATAACATTTGACCTTTTTGCTGGTTATTTAGATAGCAAAAAAAATGTAAAAAGCTAGCTAGATAGCTTGCTAAATAGCTAAAAAATTAGGAAGATAGTTAGCTGGCTATAAAGCTAAAAAGGTAGCCGAATAGCTAGCTAATAAAATGCTTGATCATTTGCTTTATAAAACCCATAACTTGCAATATTGTGTGTTTTTTACCTGTAAAATCAATAAAAATATAATTATATTTGTTTAAAACAACAATAGATTCTCACTCTTCTCTCTTAATTAATTGCTAAAAAATAGTTGTGAATACTTGAATTCATTTTTTTGTCCATAAAGCCCATAAACTGGAATTTATTTATTTGAACATCTAAAAAAAAACTAAAAAAAACTTATTATGTTGTTACTATGTTATTACCAGGTTAATTATTAAAAATAAGGTTAATAGACCAGGTCAACCAATGTAAAAATAATTTTAGTAGAAAATCACAATGGCCCAGCTAATTTTTGAACAGGTTTGCAGGCACTTCAACTGTGCTCAGGGGGAACCCTGGTATCTGCGGGCACAGCATTGGAGACGAGACGCCTGATGTCAACGGTTCATAATAGTCCAAAAAAACAAACAACAGTGAGGAATAATAGTCAAAATAACAAACTGCAATAACATCTATGGAATCTCCTTTGCAGGAGTCCAATATTAAAATCAAAATAAACTTATCTTATTGTTTTCTTTAAAACAATCCAGGGAGCCTGATCAAATTGACTAATGGCGTGGATGAGGACCAAAATTGAGTTATTGTAATTGTGAATCACCACCAAATGTGAGTTTCCATTATCCTCAGTTTTGTACACAGTGCTATTTGCAATGCTGGGATTTTGAAGAAAAAAAAAAAAAATCAGGAATCTTGAAAAAAGTTTTTAAACTGATTCTGATGAGGTGGTTTTTGTAAAGTGTCAAAAAAATAACTCACACTTTCTGATGACAAATGTGTGTCCGAAGTCAAAATGAGCACTCATATTTTGTTAAGTACTTTATTGAACACTTACAGGATAATAACTTATACATTTGATTAACCCATTACTTTTTCAATTCTCTTTGCATTAGAAACTTTTATTTTCCCCTGTATTTGTAAATAATTGTCAGGAATGATGCACCCTTCCAAAAAAGAGCCATGTAGCAACTACCTAATATGGAAGCCTTACCTTGTCTCCTTCAATTGCAACTCAGTATTTGCTAGCAAAAAAAGCAGTTTAGTATAGTATTTTTCTATTGTTTTTGTCTCAAGACTCTGGAATATGCCGTTTGAAAAAACAAATGTGTATTTCATTTATATCTAAATTGCTATGTGACAGGTATATATATATATATATATATATATATATATATATATATATATATATATATATTATATTTGGCATAAGATTTGAACTAAAAACATGAGTGGATTTTTATGGTACTTTGAGTGTTTAATACAGCACTTTGAGTTTCAAATTGTTGCTTTAAATGGGCTTTAAAATACATTTTTGGTTAATTGATTGATTCAATTTTGAGTTTCAAGTTGAGTAAAGTACTTTTGTCTTTTCTGCCGAAGCTGTTTTTTCTACAATGTTACCCCCCCCCCCATTCTATCACAATTGTCACTACAAAACAAGTTTAATGACATTTGTATTTATATTTAATTAGACTTGGATCACACGTGGCCATCCCAAGTCTTTTTGGGTATCTGGATTCTTTTTTCCTCAGGGATTTCTAACAGGTATGCATTGTTGCACTTAACTATTTCCTTTTCATGTTTATAATTCATCATGTTGGCACAAAAAATCTCAAAACAAGCAGCATATCTTAGAATTATAGCCCATTTTACAGAGTGGTATGGTATAATCCTAATAAAAGTATTCTTTTGCAAATGTTGATGTGTAGCGGTCCTGCAGAATCACGCCCGACGATATAATTTGCCCATCGATGAGCTGAACTTTCGCTTCAACATGGTGCCCGTCTATAGGGACCAGGTGGCTGTGGCCGAAGCTCTGCGCAACCTCAACAGCAACGCTAAACTTCCCATGGACGAGGAGGTACTGCAGTTCCAACATGCAGTCCACGTTCTTTTCAGTCATTTTGGGGTTTTTAAAGTGTGTTGTTTTATAGAATAGAATAATTTGCTATTTAATTATAACTGCAAGAATCTAAAAAGACAATACAGAGATCCCTCGGTTTTCGCGGAACCACCCGTGAAAAGTCAAAATCCGCTAAGTAGCATCGCACTTTCATAGAAGCTCCCAAAGGGTTAGACTTACCTCAATATGACATCATTACCGACTGAGAGTATAAGACGGTAACAAAAAACAATTATAGAACTACCAATAATAACACACAACATATAATAACATGAATGGTTTTATTTTATTGTCATCATACAAAATTAGATGGCTTCTCATTTCAGTTAATGAAAGCAATTTAGAGAGCGGCTAGCTAGCTGCGCACGCAATGGTTAAAAAAATAATGTCCTGAATGTAAAGGTTGACTAATAAACTTGGCGTTAGCAAGATACAGGGTCCGCAGTGGTGGCTTCGGAGAGTAGTTAATTTAGCCATTGGAACTAGGCCAGATCGCTCTTGTTCCTCACAAATGCCCAAGTCGCTTCTGGAACCCGATAATAATCCACGCAGGACTCGCTGGTGAGCACCATTTTTTCCGATCTTCTGACTATCCTCAGAATCCAATTTAATTGATGAATTTATTTTCAATGTAACTGACACCATACACCAGCCTATCACGGTCACGCTCATAGACAGCGCCCTTCCTGATCTGTCCCGCTGAACACAATGCAGATACAATGATATTAATAACATTTATATATATATACCGAAGCCATATCCCCCTAGTGGGAGGTGGCTAGTCTTTTCTGACTCTTTCTGTGAGATTGATACAGAGGAGGGGATTCCCAGCCCCCTCGCTCAACCCAACTGATGTGTTGGGAGTCATTAGGTGACCAAACCCCCCAATTTCAACTCCTAATGCCGAGCGCCAAGCAGGTAATGAGTACCAATGTTGTAAGTCTTAGGTATGACCCGGTCGAGGCTTTAACCAGCAACCTCCCAGTCTCGGAGTGGGCGCCCTACCCCCAAGGCAAAAAAGACAAAATCAATTAATTTAAAAAAACTGCAAAGGAGTGAACCAGCAATAAAAACGCCAAGTAGCGAGGGGTTTCTATAATTAGCGTATTTTCCAAACTGTAAGGCACCCTAAAAACCCCAATTTGGCCTGGATTTGCATGTGTGCCTTATATTCTGCAAAATATGGCGGGGGGGGGGGGGTTTAAGGGTTATTGTTCTATCTTCGTTATTCATTATCCATTATCCGTTATCGGTCAGTTCATAATACGCTACAAAGCCTTGGAGCCGGGACTCTTACTCTCAGCCAAAAGGCCAAGCTAAGGTCCTAGCCCTAAAGCCTTGTTGCGATCATTGCAAATGCACCGTTCCCGGAGGTACTGCAATACCGGGCCGATGCTTGGAGTGGACAGAGCAAGCTCTTATTCCATCTCAGGCCAGATTAAGGTCCTAGCAATAAAGCGTTGCAAAATATGGCGGATAAGATTGGAAATCCATACAGTAAATATAGTGTTGCAGTATCATACAAGGTTTTACAGTATTTGACAAATGATTGTGCTATAAAGCAGGGGTGGTGAACAAGTTTGACACAAAGAGCTGAAATTTTTAACTGAGAGTCAAAGAGCCCCACCACGCACTCACCTGCCATGACAGAAAGACACACACAAACTCACACAATTAATAACATACAGGTATTATTTCCCATAACACACTCCTCTCCTTACAATATAACAAGTATTGTTCTTGTGTTGATTTCAAGGAAATTGTCCACCCTTAATACACACAAAAAACTAAACATGAAACAAGGCAAAGAGCCACAGTATATAGAAAATATGATGAGGTAAAGAGCCGCATTCTTATTGGCCAAGAGCCGCATGTGGCTCTAGAGCCAAGTGTTCGCCACCCCTGCTACAAAGGATCAAATCGCTAAACATTTCAACCTTAATTGCAAAACAGTGAATGCAATGGGAATTTGACCTGAGAAATAACAGCGAGTGCTGATTCTCCCCCACTGGTATGACAGCCTTGTAGACCTAAATTCATCACACTATTTTTACTCCCGGTGCCACAAACACTGATTCTAATAGTGCATTCTTAGTTAACAGTCTCTCAATTTCTTCACCACTGAATGTAAAACAGAAAGTCTTTCAACAAAATACTATGCAAGCTCTTTAACATACACATACATATTACACCAAGAGGTTGTTGACGCACAGGTAAAGAAGTGGAGAGACAGCACTATGCAAATCAGTTTTGCTGGCACCGTGAGTAAATATAGTGTAACAGTGGGATAAGCCTATATTGACATTCTGTATTTAATTTGTTCCACTGGTAGTCTGATACTAATGTTGAAGCACTCTCACGCCACAATTTTGGTTTTATTTCTGTATTACACAGTGTTTAGTGAATCTGGTCAACGGCACATATTGATTTTGCACTGTAGAAAAACATATTACTATAAATATCACTTAAATACTGCAAATGATCTTTTGGATGCCTCATCAATGCTAAACCAAGATTTTCAAATGTCGTTTTTGTGTATGCAGTTGCCAACACCGGAAAACGGCGTGCTCGTGCACGGCATGTTCATGGACGCGAGTCGCTGGGACGATGAAAACATGGTGATTGAAGATTCGCTACCCCGAGTGATGAATGCCGTCCTTCCCGTGGTCCACTTCGAGCCACAGCAAAACTACGAGCCCGAACCCGAGCTCTACCACGCGCCGCTGTACAAAACTTCGACTCGAGCCGGAACACTTTCTACCACAGGTGCGTTCTTCATCCCAGTCTTTCATATACCACAGGTTCCGCTCTACAAGCTGCTACTTTTAAAAATATATATATTTTAAACACCGCAGCTTTCAGTACGGTGCTGCATATTATTTTGTTGAGGAAAGAGGCGAGCTCCTCTTTTACACAAAGCATGCGCTCTAAAACACTGTGGTGATGTCTTCAAACATTTATGATGCCCTTCGAGAGACATCAGTCCATGTTTTTGCCTATATTATTCAGTCTAAACATAAAAGGAGCAAAACAGGAGGTTTAACAGTACTTTATTGAATATTTACAACAGAAAAATATACAGTGCATCCGGAAAGTATTCACAGCGCTTCACTTTTTCCACATTTTGTCATGTTACAGCCTCATTCCATGTGTATTTGATTTATTGATTCAAAATTCTACACAAAATACTCCAGTATGACAATGTGAAAAAGTTTTTTGTTTTACTTTTTTTGAATTTATTAAAAATAGAAAACTAAGAAATCACATTTACATAAGTATTCGTAGCCTTTGCCATTAAGCTCAAAATTGAGCTCAGGTGCATCTTTTTTCCACTGATCATCCTTGAGATCTTTCTACAGCTTAATTGGAGTCCACCTGCAGTAAATTCAGTTGATTGGACATGATTTGGAAAGGCACACACGTGTCTATATAAGGTCCCACAGTTGAGTGTGCATGTCAGAGCACAAACACCAAGCATGAAGTCAAAAGAACAGTCTGTAGACTTGCGAAACTGGGTTGTCTTGAGGCACAAATCTGGGGAAGGATACAGAAAAGTTTCTGATGCTTTGAAGGTCCCAATGAGCACAGTGGCCTCCATTATTCGTAAAAGGAAGACATTTGGAACCACCAGGACTCTTCCTAGAGCTGGCTGCCCTTCTAAACTGAGCGATCGGGGAAGAAGGGCCTTAGTCAGGGAGGTGACCAAGAACCTGATTGTCACTCTGTCAGAGCTCCAGCGTTCCTCTGTGGAGAGAGGAGAGCCTTCCAGAAGGACAACCATCTCTGCAGCAATCCACCAATCAGGCCTGTATGGTAGAGTGGCCAGACGAAAGCCACTCCTTAGTAAAAGGAACATGGAAGCCCGTCTGGAATTTGCCAAAAAGCACCTGAATGACTCTCAGACCATGAGAAGCAAAAATCCCTGGTCCGATGAGACAAAGTTTGAACTCTTTGGTGTGAATGCCAGGCGCCATGTTTGGAGGAAACCAGGCACCGCTCATCACCAGGCCAACACCATCCCTACAGGAACTGGCAGACTAGTCAGGATAGAAGGAAAAATGAATGCAGCAATATATAGAGATATCCTGGATGAAAACCTGCTCCAGAGACAATTCTCTGGTCTGATGAAATGAAATGATCTGCATTTCTATAGCGCTTTTCAAGTCAATGACTTCCCAAAGCGCTTTACATTGTGCTTCACATTTCCCAATAGCGGCCGTGATTTGTGCAGCCATGTAAGGCGCTAACCTGCTTATTGGGGGTATTGGGGGTTCAGTGTCTTACCCAAGGACACTTCTGCATGTAACACGGACAAGCCGGGATTCGAACTGGGATCCCTTAATGCTAAAACGATCGCTCTACCTCCTGAGCCACTGCCGCCCCAATGAGATGAGACAAAGATTGAACTCTGGTGTGAATGCCAAGCGCCATTTTTGGAGGAAACCAGGCACCGCTCATCACCAGGCCAATACCATCCCTACAGTGAAGCATGGTGGTGGCAGCATCATGCTGTGGGGATGTTTTTCAGCAGCAGGAACTGGCAGACTAGTCAGGATAGAAGCAAAAATGAATACAGCAATATATAAAGATATCCTGGATGAAAACCTGCTCCAGAGTGCTCTTGACCTCAGGCTGGGGAGAAGGTTCATTTTTGAGCAGGACAATGACCCAAAGCACACACCAAGATCTCAAAAGATTGGCTTCAGAACCATTCCGTGCATGTCCTGGAGTGGCCCAGCCAGAGTCCAGACTTGAATCCGATGGAACATCTCTGGAGAGATCTGAAAATGGGTGTGCACAAACGTCTCCCATCCAACCTGATTGAGTTTGAGACTTATTGCAAAGAAGAATGGGCAAAACTGCCTAAAGATAGGTGTGCTAAACTTGTGGGATCATATTCAAAAAGACTTGGGGCTGTATTTGCTGCCAAAAGTGGATCAACAAAGTATTAAGCAAAGGCTGTGAATACTTATGTAAATGTGATTTCTTTGTTTTCTATTTTTAATAAATTCAAAAAAAGTAAAAAAAAAAAAATTCTCACATTTTCATAATGGAGTGTTTTGTGTAGAATTTTGAGATAAGAGATTAAATTAATACAATTTGGAATGAGGCTGTAACATAACAAAATGTGGAAAAAGTGAAGCGCTGTGAATACTTTCCGGATGCACTGTACTTTACAACCACAAATCAAATCTTCAATTTATTCATCATAATTGAGCAGCAGTTGAAATTCATTCATTCATTCATTATCTGCACCGCTTATCCTCAGTAGGGTTGCAGGAGTGCTGGAGCCCATCCCATCTATCTTTGGGCAGTGGGCAGGGGACACCCTGAACTGGTTGCCAGCCAGTTGCAGGGCACACATAGACAGACAACTCACTCGCTCATTCACACCCAAGGACAATTTGGACCGGCCAATTAACCTGACATGCATGTTTTTGGAATGTGGGGTGAAAGCTATGCAAGCAGGGGGAGAACATGCAAACTTCACACTGGAAGGTTTGATCTCATGACCTCAGAACTGTGCCACACATGCTCTAACCACTGCGCTGCCGTGCTGCCCCGCAGTGGAAGTTATTAGTCAAAGACACTACACTTGTCTTTCCGTACTATCGCCATCAATGTCAGGTCTCCTGAAGTTTCCTTTAATCCTCAAGGAACGATAACAAGCGAATACAATTTGCTCCGGTATTCTGATATTTCTTCCTACCCTTTAAGACATCCTACCAATGCTCAGCGCACATGCCCACGCATGTGAACACCCTGATAGTGATTTGTGCTTTTAAAAGTGGTGAGTACCTATCATTTTAATTAGTCTTATTTGACTCACTGCTTCGAAATACTGTTCCCTGAAGTAGCTCTCAAGCCTGAAGTTTTTTTCTGTTGTAGCTTTCTAACATGGTGTTTGTTGACGACAGTAATCACGCAGTGTATGTATAAACCCTCATTTTATATCACCAAAAAGTTGTGTTTGCACTAATTCGTAGCTTCAGTGTTTCTGTTTTTACTTGGTTATGAAGTAAATAAAATTGCTCCTGTAATGTCAGCCTCAAGTTAGGACAGGTACAGTGACCACCAACAACAACAACAAAAAAAGACACGTCTGCGATGCAATCTGGCACTATTCTCCACAGTATTGTTGCCCTGGCACTGTCGTGTAGGAATACAAGGCTCACATTTTGAGCAGTAGTAAATATGTTCTTGTCTTTTTAATTGCCATCTTGAATGGTCACATGATCCGAAAACATGTGACATAAACGACATGGACTGGAACAGAAAATGGCGCAGCCGAAAACAGCTCCATGTGTCCAGGGGCACGGCAACGTTGCTTTTCTGCAGCCTCATAAATACGTTTATTTTTATGGCATGTAAAACTTGCGGCTTAAAATCCAGTCCTGTTCGTTGACAAAATTGAGTTTTGCATGCGGTTTTTTATCAGGGTTGCTCCGTTGTCCGGAATTTACAGTATATGAAAAATGTCTCATTGGAACATGACTATTTTATTCCCTCATTCTTCGTTTTTCCCTCTTCACAGGACACTCAACAAATTTTGTGGTGACTGTAATGCTTCCATCGAATCGACCAAGCGATTACTGGATATCCAAAGCATCCGCTCTATTGTGCCAGTTGAATGATTAAGTCTATTTCAGTCTAGCCCAATTTTTTTTTTTAGAGTTTGAAATAAATATTTTGTCTTTCAGTGTTGATTACATTCATTTATCTCATTGCACTCTTTTAGTTTTAATACCAAGTGAGCCACAATTGATTGGAATAAGCGCATCATGAGCAGTGGTTTCTGTCATGATTACTCATTACATTCACCTGTGCCCACTCGTTTGGCGCCAGCTGCTGGTTACCTGATTGGTTCCCCGTCCTATTTAAGCTCAGTCCTTTCACTCGCCTGTTGTCAGTCCGTCAGCGAACCTCTGTTTTCACAAGGCAAGCATTTTTGACCCGTTTTGTCACCCGTTTTCCACTCGTCCTGATTTCCCCATTTGTCTCAGGTTACGACCCGTTTTTTGACCCCGACCACGTTCTGATCTCCTGTCCTGGCTAACGACCTATTTTTCCGTCTAACTATGCTACGATCTCCCGCTCTGGAGGATCCACTTCCACATTCGGAACATTCTCCGATCCCTTGAGCGGTTTGCTTCCCGCGTCCAGCGAGCACCGAATCGCTGGCGCTGCCTTTCCTCTATATTTCAATAAACTTGTGAGTAACGTTATGCATCTGGGTCCTTCTTCCGTTCTGGTCGTGACATTTTCTGGAAACTAGTCAAGTCAAGTCAAATCATGCTTATTTGTATAGCCCTTAATCACAAAGAGTCTCAAAGGGCTGCACAGATCAATGACTATTGCAAACTACAGACTATTATGGCAAATAATACACATATTATCGACATAAAATATAGGTTATAGTAATTAGTTACAGTTACTAGTTACTTCATTTAAAATGTTATTCTGTCACTCCCAAGATTACTGACACCAAAACAAAGTGTTATATCCTCGCCGAAAAGCTGACCCCTAAAACTGTTTTAAAATAGCCACAAAATAAAAGAAATAGAGGACGAAACAATGGAAGTAGTGAACTCTTCACATTTTTTGGATTGTGCAACCTTAAGAGCTTGAATCAAATACCGTGCCGAGACATTCCATATCAATTTTGTCTATCAGCTTCAAAGGTATCCGTTTCTGGCCACTATCCAAGACATTTTTTTCTTTATCACCAGCCATGGTGTATCTAAAAAAATAATTTCACAAATAAAAACTCCAAAATTCAACACACTTTCTCTGTAAATTCTGTACGCATGTTTGCTCCATTAATTTTGCTATATAAGCCATCCCCCCTCCCCACACATTACCTTCCATTCGCTACTGGTTACACAACAAAATACAGTAATATTTTGTTTTTCTCAGGGGTGCGTTCCCAAACCGCCCCTTGATTAAAACCCGCAAATTAGAAACTTTTATTTATGTATTTATTGCTCGAGAACAAAACCCAATTCATTTGTTTTAGAAATAAAAGAACTAAGAAATATATATATATGTATATATATATATATATATATATATATATATATATATATATATATATATATATATATACTGGACTGTCTCAGAAAATTAGAATATTGTGATAAAGTTCTTTATTTTCTGTAATGCAATTAAAAAAACAAAAATGTCATACATTCTGGATTCATTACACATCAACTGAACTATTTCAAGCCTTTTATTATTTGAATATTGCTGATTTTGGCTTACAGCTGAAGAAAACTCAAAAATCCGATCTCAAAATATTAGAATACTTCCTCAGACCAAGTAAAAAAAATAATTTTATAACAGCAAAACTAAATCAAACATTTGAAAATGTCCATTGATGCACTCAGTACTTGGTTGGGAATCATTTTGCACGGATTACTGCATCAATCCGGCGTGGCATGGAGGCAATCAGCCTGTGGCATTGCTGAGGTGTTATTGATGCCCAGGATGCTTCGATAGCGGCCTTCAGCTCATTTGTATTTGTAGGTCTGGTGTCTTTCATCTTCTTCTTAACTCTACCCCACAAATTCTCGATGGGGTTCAGGTCAGGGGAATTAGCAGGCCAATCAAGGACAGTGATGCCATGGTCAGTGCACCAGTTACTGGTGGTTTTGGCACTGTGGGCAGGTGCCAGATCATGCTGGAAAATGAAATACTCATCTCCATAGAGTTTTTCAGCAGATGGAAGCATGTAGTGCTCTAAAATCTCTTGGTACACAGTTGCATTTACTCTGGACTTGATGAAACACAGTGGACCAACACCAGCAGCTGACATGGCTCCCCAAACCATTGCTGACTGTGGGAACTTCACACTGGATTTCAAGCAACTTGGATTTTGCTCTTCTCCAGCCTTTCTCCAGACTCTGGCGCCTTGACCTCCAAATGAAATGCAAAACTTGCTTTCGTCTGAAAAGAGGACTTTGGACCACTCTGCAACTGTCCAGTGCTTCTTCTCCATAGCCCAAGTCAGACACTTCTTCCGTTGTCTTGAGTTCAGAAGTGGCTTGACCATGGGAATACGGCTATTGTAGCCCATTTCCCGGACACGTTTGTGAACTGTGGCTTTTGATACCTGGACTCCAGCTTCAGCCCACTGTCTTTGAAGCTCCCCCAAATTCTGGAAGCGGCTCTTCTTCACAATTTTGTTAAGGGTGCGGTCATCTCTCTTGGTTGTGCAGCGTTTCCGGCCACATTTTTCCCTTCCAACAGACTTTTTGTGGATATGCTTTGAAACTGCACTCTGTCAACAGCCTGCTCTTTGAGAAATTTCTTTTTGTGTCTTACCCTCCTGAAGGAGGGTATCAATGATGGTCCTCTGGACAGCAGTCAGATCAGCAGTCATCCCCATACTTGTGATTTAGTTTACTGAACCAAGCTGAGTGTTTTTAAGGCTCAGGAAACCCTCTCAAGGTGTTTCGAGTTATTTAGATGATTCAGGTGATTAGTTGAATAGCCTACTTGTATACTTTTTCATGATATTCTAATATTTTGAGATCGGATTTTTGAGTTTTCTTAAGCTGTAAGCCAAATTCAGCAATATTCAAATAATAAAAGGCTTAAAATAGTTCAGTTGATGTGTAATGAATCCAGAATGTATGACATTTTTGTTTTTTTAATTGCATTACAGAAAATAAAGAACTTTATCACAATATTCTAATTTTCTGAGACAGTCCAGTATATATATATATATATATATATATATATATATATATATATATATATATATATATATATATATATATATATATATATATATATATATATATATATATATGTATATATATGTATATATATATATTACAAATAATTTATATACCGGCAAATTATAATTTAAAAAAATATTTTGCACAACTCTACAGAGTTAGGAACCGATCCACTTTAATTTACACAATACTTTGCCGCCATGATGTGGACTTATTGGAAAACTGCATTTACTTTCTGATTCTGTCTAACGGAAACGATATTTGTCCGTTATCAAACATTTTTCATAGGTATCAGGGAGCCACTAGAAAATGCCAAAGAACGACATGTGCATTTTTAGCGAATGTAGAGGTCCAACTTTCTTTGCGATAGAAAGCATTTTCATCTGTTTGTCCAGGAAGAATGCAGAACACACAATGAATGATGTATATCCGCGAAGTAGCGAAACTGTGATAAGTAAACTGCGATACAAGAAGGGATTACCTTACAGTATATGCATATAAGATTACCCCTTGATTTCAGTATTTTATTATATAGTTGCAAATTAGGCTTGGATGCGAGTAAATACATCTATCCATCCATTATCCTCACCGCTGCTGAGTAGGGTCGCAGGGGTGCTGGCGCCCATCCCAGCTATCTTCGGGCAGTGGGCAGGGGACACCCTGAACTGGTTGCCAGCCTTTCGCAGGGCACACAGAGACTGACAATTCGCTCGCTCATTTACACCTAGAGACAATTTGTACCGGCCAATAACCTGACATGCTTGTTTTTGGAATGTGGGAGGAAATTCACCCTCCTTATTCTCGGTACTTGAGACAGAACAACCCGAACATAACTGAAGTCAGTTACCTTTATATTATGCTTGCTGACAGATTGTGGGTTATATGTGACAACGTAAATGATGTAGGCAAACTTAGTCATCATGTGACACTACAATGCATGATTTGCAATACGTATCGATCTAACGCAGTAATGCACCAGGTTGTAACGACAGTAGAGTTATATGATTTTATTATTAATGCGTAATTACAGTACTCCTTACAGAGAAATGTAATTGCATTTCAGGAACGCATTATCAAGTCCTAACACTGAGTTTAGTACTTTACTACCAAGTCAAACCCTGTAAGCAGTACCTCCTGAATCTCAAATGCTGCTTACACGATTTATACTGAAATATCCAACATTGGGCAATCAGGAAAAAAATAGAAATCGAGGTTCATGGAGTTGTAATAGAAAAAGCGAGCTTACATAGCGGATGCACCAATGTTCACGGTTAAAAAGCAGGAGCACTTTACTGGACGGATCATCAAATTAAGAACTGTTTCCACCTCAGACGCATACTTGCACCAGCCTCCCATTTGTCACCTGGAGCATGCTGCACAAACACATCGAGTATATTTATCCACCTCAGTGCCACAGCTCAATCTGTCGTTTACACACTTATTCTAGTCTAATTAATATGCAGCCTAGGGTGAGAGGGCCAACCTAGTTCAAATAGGGACGCTAAGAATTTCCTCTCAATGGTTTACCTTTCTGATTATGTGTTTTTTTAGCATTATACCAGAATTGCAGAGTGGCTGAAGGAGCTAATGAGCCAAAAATTTCAGATAGGGTTTCTTAGGGTCTGGTGCACCCCATTCCATTCAGGAGGCGCTGAGCATGTTTGGAACTGGACACAGGTGTCTCCCATATCTACACACCTGTCTCAAAATACCCTCACCCCTTTGTGAGGACTTTTTGAACAGCACACGTTGTCGGGTCACATCAATTTCAACCACCACGCCAGGTTTGTTTGTGTGTGTTTGTTTCCCGTTTCTTTTTTACTTTGGTTCTTGCATTTTACATTTCCAGTTTAACAGTTTAGGTCTTTTGTTTTGGTTTGAACTTTTTTAGGTTTGGTTTTGTGGCATTTTGTACATTTTGTTGTTTTTGAAGCCATTTTGTTTGTCACTTTGTACTCCCTTTCGTAATTAAATGCAATCCCTCTTTCTGAGCACCCCTTCCTCTAGTCAAGTCAAGTCATTTTTATTTGTATAGCCCTTAATCACAAAGAGTCTCAAAGGGCTTCACAGGTTATTACACATAAGCAGTTTAGGTTTTTCATATGCTATAGTTCTTGCTTCACTCACATGGCCCGTCATACCCACCACAACAGAATGACACGATCCCCAAGTGACCCAGGGAGAGGTTCCCACATTCCTGTCCCGACGGCGCCTTTGGTTTCTGTCATGGCGGCTAGGAGAAATCCCCTCGGCTGCGCCTGGTTTCCTTGTCTGACGGCAAGAAGAAAGCCCACTCTTCCACTTCTGGTTCTCGCGAAGGGAAAGACCCTCGGACGTTTCTGGTTTCCTGTCCCGATTGGTGAGAAAGCCCCTTGGCCGTGTCTGGTTTGCTCTCTCAGCTAAGAGGGGTGCTGAGCATGTTTGGAACTGGGCACAGGTTTGTCTAATATCGCTACACCTGTAATTAGTTATCGTCACCCTTTTATAAGGACAGCATACCTTGTCGGGTCATTTTCACCACCCACCTAGTTTGTTTGTTATTGGTTTGTTTGTTACTTTGGTCCTTGCATTTTTCATTTGCTGTTTCAGTCTTTGTTCCTCGTTTTGTTGTTTTGTGAAACCCATGTTTGTCGTTTTGTGCCTCCTTTCGTAACTAAATGCAATGAACCGACCCCCAAAAAACCCAGGGGGAGTCTCCCACTTCCCTGTCCCAGCTGCGTTTTTTGGTTCCTATCCAGAGCAGCGAGGAGAAAGTTACGTGGCTGCACCTGGTTTCCTTGTCTGCCGGCTAGAAGAAAGCCTCTTGTCTGTGCCTGGTTTCCTATGCTTGCGGCGGGGATAAAGCCCCTCAGCCGTTTTCTGGTTTTCTGTCCTGGGATTTGAGAAATCCCTTTCGGCCGTGCCTTGTTTCCCTTCCTCGAAGCGAGGAGAAAGCCCCTTGACCACGCCTGATTTCCTGTCCTGGCAGCGAGGAGAAAGCCCCTCGGCCGCCCCTGGCTTCCTGTCCTGGCGGCAAGAAGAAAGCTCCTCTGCGACGCCTGGTTTCTTGTCTCAACGGGAAGGAAAAAGCCCCTCGGCGAGGACCTTCAGGCATCCCGTTGCTACAGCCTCCATAAAAAATGTGTCTTGTATCCGGCACTATCTCCTTTCGTTATTAAATACAATAATTATTTTTGAACACCACTGCCTCCAGTTCATGCTTCTTGCACATGAGTCCATATTCCCAATACCTGACAGGGTTTGGGTTTTTTTTCATTTGTTGTTTGTCTAGGAAAATAATTGCAGACGGGATCAGGCTTTTCCGGAGGCTTGCCCTTCTAAATATTTTTTTTTTATCTGCGCCCTGAAGGTAACGTGAATGAAGTATATGTGTAGTGGGTGAGTGATATCCTGAACTATTGTGTTTCCCAGTCGGATGATGGACCAGTTATTTAAATCTGAGAGGTTGGGTGTGGGTAAGCTGATGGTTTTAGCTGCTGTGTATGTGATACCATCATGTTCCGATTTGAAAGCATAGTGAAAAAATGTGGATGTGGAGCAGTACAGGAGGAAGGGTTGAACAGTGGTACAGTAGTAACAGGAGTTGAGGTGCAACATATAGTCCAGGCGTCTTCAACGCAAAGGGCACCCTGTTTCACATGCATTTCTAAAAAAATGACAACTTATCTTGTAACTACTATATTGTTATTAAGTTATTACCAGGTTAATTATTGGAAGTAGGGATGAATAGACTGCAAACCACTGAAAATCAGGAGCTTAAACCTTAGTTTCGAACCCTAACTCCAACCCCAACTTTTTTCGGAACCCTAAAATCATTTTATAACTCCTAACTCACAGCCCAAATCCTTGCTCCAAATACTAGCCCTTCATCTATATCTAGCTGTAACCCTAGTACTGATCCTGTTCCAAATCGTAACGCTAGCTCTAATCCCATTTTTACAACCCTACATTCAGTATGGAACCATAATATAGAGCTCAAACCCTAGTTTCTAACCCTAAACCTACACCTAACTCTAGCTATAACCCTAGCCCCAACCATATTTCAGAACACTCAATTTGGTTTAATACCCTAATGAGAAGCCCACCCATTAGTTTCTAACCCAAAACCCAGTCCTATTTTGGAATAATAAAATAAGTTTGAAACCCGCATTTAAAGCCCAAACCCTAGTTCCTAATTTTAGCCTAACACCTAACCTAAGAAACATGGCAACAATTTCAAGAATTTACCTAAATTGTTTTCAAATCCAGCACTGGTGAGCTATTTTCAGAACAGGTCATCGTGAACTTCAGCAGTCCTCAAGGGGCACCACGTTGGAGACCCCTGATATAGTCCTTTGGGTTTACGGATGACTGACAGTCTTTGTTGACGTCTTTTTTGAATGTTTGTGAAGTGCTGATCAAAGGTGAGTGTGTCGTCTTTGACTTTTTTATAACATGGCCTGAGCAGAAGAACAGGGAATTGTATATAAGTACATACTGTTTGTACATGTGCACAATGAGTCTAAAAAACCGAATGAGCTCTAAGGAGCAGGTGTTGGAACTTCCCATTACACGCCACTAAACCTCTAATGAGGTTCTTCCAGATGAGAGGGCGACAACCAGTGTTCCCTCTAAGCTGCGCGCGTGCGCAATTGCGCACTGCTCGCACATTCTCAGCGCACAAGAAAATCTAGCCAGCACACAAAAATGAGGGCTCAAAAATACTAATTAAGAAGCCACTTAAGTCAAAGTTACAGTGCATGAAGGTAAAAATACACGGGTTCCCCTGACATTGTGTCCTAAATGCGTATTTTGTAGTCGAGTCGAAGTAGAACAAAGTTGAGTAAAGTTAGTAGGGTTTGTTGAGAACCGGCTTCTTTGGCTCGGCTCTCTAAAAGGAACCAGCTCTTTCGGGTCCTAAACGGCTCTTCAGGTTGTTTTTGCTTCTTTAATCTTAACATGACCAAATATTATGTACAAATATGCACAAAATGACTTAAAAGAAGGGGGGAGTAGAACAAAAAAGAAATACCAAAATGAAAAAGTAGTGAAAAGCTGAGAAAAAAAGGAAACAAAAGGAAGAAAAAAAAGGAGGAAAAATTTAGAAAAAATCAAGTGAATCTTGTTGCCAACGTTGTACTTCCACTAAAAAATGTGATTAAGTACAGTTGTGTATCGTGCAACCGACTAAATGAGCCCCCAAAAATTTTAGTATTATGCAAAAAAATATATAAGGAAATAAAAAGAAATGGATATCTTCTGAAAGAATTTTAAGAACAAACGACATTTGTAGGCCTAAAACCCTTTGCAATCGTACATTAGTCAATTCATTCAAAAGAGAAAAAAAAATTTGCATTGCCGGAAACTCAGCAAAATGTAACTTGATGTCAAGTTTTGGACATGTTTAATTATCTTGCCACACTTGGGATTATAGTTACTCACTGTTGTTTCAAGCGTTGCTCACCGACTTTGTGTGAACGCTCAGACCCGTGGAAAACTAGAGGGAACATTGGCGACAACTGTCCAATTAAAAGGACCTGACAGTTACCCAACAGTTATCACTGGGATTGTGTGATTTTTTTGTTGTTGAAATTCCTAAATGATAAAAACCTATACCTTAACTCTGATACTGTCAGTTGTTAAAAAGTATTCACAGCAATTGACTGCACTTCAAAGTATGAGGTAATTCGAGGGGAATGGGGGGGCTTTCGGTGAAACAGTTGACAAAAGTACTGTTATTAAAATGTGTCACTGTCTCATGTTATATGATCGCATGAGTTTTCCAGCTATATTTGTTTTATCATTTAATCAGCACATCATTATTTTATTCATCTAATTCGTTTAGTTTGGGGGTGGCAAACAAGTTTGACACAAAGAGCCGAAATTTTTAACTGTGAGAGTCAAAGAGCCACATCACAGACTTGAGACTGTCTTTTTACCTGGATTTTCAAGGTGCTCAGTTTTTGCTTGCGTAGTTCAGTACCTTTGGGGAATTCCGTGTCAATATTAGCATGGGCTATGCTAAAATGATGCTCAAGATTTGAAGTCTTGGAATGGGATATTGTGTTACTGCATAATAAACAGAGTGATTTGCCATTCCGTTCAACAAAAAAGTAAGCATCTTCCCATTCTTCCTGAAATGCCCTGTGTTCATCTTCATATTTCGCTTTGCATTTTGACATTTTGACCATGAGGGTAACAGTCTGCAGTAGTCAGTCAGTCAGTTATGTATCCGGAGCAGCATAAACACAACAAATCTGTCAAATTCATTTCAAAATATTATTTATTATTTGTTATTAACTCTGATGGATTCAAGTGTGTTTTAAGAGGGGAAAAAAACTAAACATGAAACGAGGCAAAGAGCCACGGTATATAGAAAATATGACGAGGCAAAGAGCCGCATTCTTATTGGCCGAGAGCCGCAAGCGGCTCTAGAGCCGCGTGTTTGCCACCCCTGGTTTAGTTGTAATAAATGCACTTTAAGCTTATCTGTATATTTGCTCGTGTCCCTGATGTATTCACTTGACGTCTTAATGTATTCATTCTTTCAGTGGTTATATTTTCTTAACGTTGTTTCTAAGTGGTGTTCTGATTTACTGTTGACTGAGAGGGCTTGAGTCTGCCCTCATATTTTCATACATGTAAAATCAAGTTGCAGTAGTGTTTGTAGTGAAGCATGGTTTTCCTGATATGACTTGAAAATCCCCTTTCCCTTTAGTTTCTTGTCAAACCGCACCCCTTTCTTATAAAAGCAATAGTCAGCCATTTAGTCCATGCCTGTTTGGGAAATACTTTGTCCTGTTGACAAGCCCAGAATATTTAGGTTTTTTTTTTCTTATTTGATTTCATTTTAATAAAGGTTTTCAACAGAACTGCTCTCTTCACCTCTTTTCTTCTTTCAAAATTCTCGTGGAACCCTGGCTGTTGAATTCATCACACGGCGGGACATAAAGCATCAGCCGCCTTACAAATTCTACTGTCAAAGAAAAGAACCACAAATATTGATTATCTGTTGAATGTTATCGGCTGCTTAACTTATTTAAAAGACTGACCTACTAATGTTGTGCCTACTTTTGGTCACTCGGGAAATTACATTTAGCTATCAGTGGCTTTAGTGTTTTCTCATTTAGAAACGAGACCAAACTAGACTACACTCATTTACTGCCACTTAGGACTAGACAACATCAAATATTTCGACTTTTCTTGTATTTTGGGAAGACTTTATTGAATTCTGTTACCTATCTTTTACAATTAACCTATATTGATCACAAATTGTTGCATGATATAAAATTGCTAATCCCGCTTTTTAAAAGTTAAAATGACTTTGATTAGAAAACTAGTCAAAATGTCACAAACTTGCAAAATATTAATCCTGGAAAATGGAACTGAAAAAAAACATTGAAAAATTAAAATAAAAAAATACACGGAGTAGAATATGTCTTTACCACATTTCAGAACGTGATCCATAAGATTACATGAGAAAGTGTGATTTCATCCATCAATAAACAAAATGTGATTTTACTCCAGCAGTTGTACCTGTACATGTTGGCATTAACACTAGGCAATGCATGCAATTATTAATAACAAAATTTGACTGTGGAAGTATTTTGGAAACTGCTTTATGAAATGCAATGCACAACAAGTGTTAAAAATGAACAGTATTTTGACATTGATACTGGAATAAAATCCTTTCTTTGATCTTCCTCTATGTTATCACATACAATGAAGGCATGCTCATGGAAACATAGGAATATAACACAGCAGCTAGCTTAGCTCTTGTTGATGGATACAGCTTCTAACCAAGAGAAGCATGTCTTTATTTGACATGAACTTTAGAAAACTTTGATTTGGATTAAAATAAATACATCTAGGAAATACAAGTAATAATGCTAATGACTGTGTTTTGGTGATTAAGTACATTTAAGAAATGTACCATGATCGTATTGAAATAAGTAAGGATGATTGGTTACTCGCAACATGACAACGTCATCACTAAAATGTTAGATGACACATGTAAGCTTATACCTCTGAGTCTGGGAGAAGTGGGCAAGACATTTGCATTTTTGTAATTAAAATGTTACGCTCTAAAGCCACCAAATGAGCTGGAAATGTATGCCAACACCTTTCAGAAGGGTACACGATACAGGGAACATAGTAAATGTACAGAGAAATGAGACACTGTGCAAATGAACCTGTGACTTTTCACATGGGTGGGTTGGTGGTTGATTCCCCTAACCACTAGGGTCGTGGGAGCACAATTACCTGTGGTGTGTCTTGGGCAAGTACAGCCTGGTGGTGCCCATCCTTTTTCAGGCCAACAAATGTTTCCATACTTGTGCTTATTTGAGATGTTACCATCAACGATGCTTTCTATCAATCAGCTGGTATAAACTGACATAAATTCCGGTGTTCTGCCTAAACGATGAACACGCAACTTGGCTACGTGACACTTGTTTACAAACACGCAAAGTAGTCTGTAGCAGTGTTTCTCAACTGGAGGGTCAGGATCAATGGACAAATAATGCTAAGAAGACAAAACAGAGTAAAACACACACCCTAACAGTAGATAGCAACAATTCCCTTCCCGATCTTCCTGCTCAGTCAATCGGCACCATCACAAATATATTTGAGACGGACCACATCTCATTTTATTGCGATTTATAGGTTGTTGTTTTTTCTACCCATAACAATAGGTCACAAAAAGTGAGTTATAAGGGGAAAGAAAAATTCAAAAAAGTGACAATAAGCAATTCGAAGAAAGAAATTATTGTGAAGTATAAAAATTAAAGGTACTGTAAATGGTTTGAATGTCATATTTTTTTGTTTTTACCAGTATATTTATCTTCATTATCTAAATAAATGAATAATCATCACTGTTTATGGACATGTTTTATTGATTTTCTTTTTTCTTTTTTTAGTATGTTACAGTTTTTGGGGGTTGCTTATATGTGTTATAGACTTAGACGCTAGTATATACAGTAGTCGTTTTGGTCATTTTGTTTTTTGAAATAAAGGTGAATATATTCTTGTTACTTTAAAGTGCACAATCTTTTCATTCAATAAATTGGAAGAATTTTTTTTTTCTTCATTTGGGTGGCAGCTTGTCATTAGGGTGCAAAATGGTGGGTCCTGAAGTCAGACCGGTTGAGAACCACTGGTCAATAGAATGCGGACGCACAAAATTGTGTGTGTTTGCGTGTTTTGTTATACGTAAAATAGTTGTTATAACAATTTGACTAACTGAGAAATAGTCACAATTTATTTTACAACAAAAAAACTACGCTATATTCTACTTTAAAATCTAAGTATCGAGGCTTTCTTATTGATAATTGTCCTTAATGTTAACTCAATTCTCTTGAATCGCTTCATGTAAAGTCCTTGGACACGGCCTCAATAAAATTAGGAGCAGACATGAGGATGGTGAAGGTGCAGATGATGGAAAAGAGCGAGAAGGCCACCAGACACAAACGATCTACGACAGCCGCCGCAAACTTCCACTCGCTGCAGATGGCCTGGCCCTCGTCTTGCTCCCGAAAGCGTCCGGCGATGTACTGCACCTCCTCCAGGATCCGGGACATTTCCGGGATCTGCTCCAGCAGTGCAGTCCGATTTTGCTCCGAGTGGATTTCACCCGTGGATGAAGCGACGGGGTGATGGTGGCTCGAATCGGTGCCCGACGGAAAAGAAGCGTTGTCTCCTCCGATAGAATTATATCCAAGGTAGAGGTTGATGTTCCCATTGGTGTTGGTGGACTGGGTGGAGGCTTGGCCTGGTATGGTGCTCATATGAATGCTGCTGGTGCTGGTGTGGTGAGGAGGTGGGCGGGGATGCCTGTAGGCTGAGCAAATACCAGACTGACCACTTGGTTTTCGAGTCTCTCCTGGTTTCTTCATGCGCAAAAACCAAGCGCACCAGTTCAGAAGAATGACTCGGACCTAGAGACAAACAAAGGTAAAAAAACAAACGACAATAAATGGGAGTGTATTAGACAACAGGATATGTATATTGAAGAAAAAGACTAGACTAGCTTTTGGAGTAGAAGACAGTGCTTGTTTTGGCGTAGAAGAGGGCACCACTTGTTTTTTTCGTATACCACTGATAAGTTTATTCTCTTTTTAGTATTTGACAGCTGCAAAGGTGATTGCATGAGATGCAAGTTTTTTATTCTTATTGAGCACTTTTGTTCATTGTGACTATTGTACACTTGTTACGTTATTGTCACTATAGGCCAATGATGTTACTGTTCTTTGATTCCCACACAATTTCGGGAGGATCTACTTTTGTAATCTAGGATATTTAACTTAATTAAAAGCTATAGGGGGGGCCTTTAGGACAGGTTGGAATTTCTTGTCTGAAGGCTTGCCCGCTTGCAAGTTAAACATTTATGATGTCTTATTTTGAATGTCTACTAAACTTTAAACATGTCAACTATGTTACTAGCTTTTGGCTAGTCTTCAGGATCGAAAACATCCTATTTGTTGTTGTGGAAGAAAAAAAAGTAGAATACAAGCTAATGTTCGCTGTAGAAGAGAAAGATATGGTGCAAGATTTAGGTCTGTAAAAAGAAGACAACATTTTGCGTGTAAGGGGATGGCTAAAACTTGAATAATGGGGATATTTTGTGAAATATTAATGTTGGAAATGTTTCAAATCATCCTCAAGTTAAATTCAAGGAGGTGAATGGTCTGAATTTGTTGATGGAAATTAGACAGAGTAAATTGGCGGAAAAATGTGGAAGAAGATACATTGTGATTTTTTTTAATCCCAAAAAAATGCAATAATGGCTGAACTGGGAATCAAGAATAATAATATTAATACTAACCCATTGAGGCATCGTCCCTCCTTGGGGGTCATGGTGGTGGAATTGGAGAACCAGAACTGTTACCACCACAGATAAGCCCACTATCATCATTGTGCTGGCAAAGTACTGTGCTGAAAAAGAAGAATCAGAAGAAAAAAAAGCTCGAGATAGTAATGCTATCGATTCCCAATATATTTTATATTTTTTATTACAGAGCATTAGCTTAACTCCACGAGAAGACGTCCAGTTGCATTAGGTAAAATGAACCGGATGACATTTATAAGTGAACTTTAGCTGGCAAAAAGCTTCTATGCACAAATCCGTTTAAATATACATGTTGGCTATTATAGCACAAGGAATGATAATGTAATTTTTTTTAAACTAAGCCAAGTTTATTGCTTTAAAGATAGACGCTCGAGATGCTGCATCTCGTTTTCTCATTTTAGGTGACCAATCCTACGTTTTCCAGCCCTAATTTTGTGCACAAATAAGGGGGGGCCTTTGGTAAATAATACATTTTGAATAAATCCCCAAAATGTGTCCATATACCATTAAACTACTCTTTTGAAAACAAAATATCAGTGACTGTAGTAAGCTTACAGGCAACAAGAAGATCTCGTATGATGCAAAGAACAGCACCCCAATTGAAATGCAAAGATGTCGAAACATGAAATCTCAGACGATGGCCAACTTTCTCTTCTGATTTTTCCATTATGAAGATGACCTGAAATGTGCTGATCAAAGAAGTGACCTCTCCTCACATCAGGCCAACACATGAGCCTACAGCATAAACAGAATGTGCACAGGTAAATTTAATTGTTTAGTTTCTAAATATCACCCAATCCTCACATGAAAACCAAACACAAGACGAAACCTAACATCAGAGCTGTGGCAGGGAAGGCCGAAGAGTGACTCCAGTTCCCGAGGGCTCAGGAAAAACACCCTGAAACAGAAGCTGCTGCTGTCATCCTACAGATGCTGTGTACAACATCACAGTGTGGTATGCTAGGAGGAGAGCAGCGGACAAAAAAAAAACCTTACGGAGAGTCATCTTTACCTGCTCTCTGCCAATCTAGAGGACATTGCCAAATCGTGATACCACAGCAGAGCCAAAACTATTATAAAGGACTCAAACCTTTTTAACTTTCTGCTCTCAGGTAAAAGCTGAAGATCCCTCACAACAAGGACTGTTTCTTACCTAGGACCAAAAACACCTTAAACAAGAGCAAAAGACTGAAAAAAATATATATAGTTTGCCTCTGTATAGAAAAAGGAGTGTTCATATTTTATTTCTTGACTCTTATTTTGTTATGTTGCTGCTAATGTCATTGTGCTAGTTTTCATTGCCCTACTGTTCTACTGCACGTAACAATTAGGCCAGTCTCCAAGCACGACCATGTGAATATTTGCCTATTCATCCAGAATTTATTCTTGATCTTATTTTTCTCTTATAAGTTTTATATTTCAAGTTTATCATGAAGTGCATTGAAAAGAATGTTCACTTTTTTATCAAATACAATAAAGATAACTATAAAAAGTAAAGAAAAAAACATAGATAAACATTCACTGGGAGATCAAATATTGGATTTATGTACAATTAAGAACTCGTTTGATTCATAGTGTGTCCACCATTAATATTACAGTGCCAAGTCACTGTTCCAGGGCTCATTTAAAGTGGTGTTTTCTGCGCAATTGTGGGCATGAACAATAAACCTTGATTCGCAAGAACTCTATTCTTGATGCCTTCCTTGCACTCACATACACTGCCAGTTGCCGAATGCTTCCTTTTCTTTGAGGCATGTCCATACTGAACATGTCCAGACTCATTTGTGCCCAGAGCAAGTTGTAAAAAAATGCCAACTATATTCGTCCAAGTCCTGATCAGAAGATTCCATGAGATACCAATCAAGTCAGCGATTGGATAAATATCCACATCAAGTTGGGAAGCTGATCCAGCTGGCATGGCGCAAAGAAATTAAAAAACATAGAAATTTAAAGCTTGCACATGATGCCAATCCCTTCTTTCATTTTTCACGTTTAAGTTAACTTGTCTATCTTTGACTACAGAGCACTTAATTTGCTTGCTTGGTCACTAAATGTCACTAAATGTGAAATTATCAGAGATTTACTAAAGTGCATGACGAGGCTACTGAATTAAAAACTCAGTTTTGAATCTAGAAGTAAACTGTGCCAGCCAAATGAAAGAAAACAGCAAACAGGAACAAATTTAATAGTAATACTGATATAAAATCTAAACAAGGCAACATAAATGTTATTGAACCGAACCCGATGCAGTAGAATCCCAAATTCTGCAATCAAGAATCACAATCACAAACCCTTACGATACCAAACTGTATGTAACATCCTACATGCCGACATTTCCTGTGTAAATTTTGTGTAAATTATAACTATAACCTTATCCTCCTTGTTTTATAACCTTATCTTCTCTGTTCCTTTATTTTCTTGTTTTTTTTACCTCACTATGAATGTGCGAAACTGGAATGTCATGCCCAATTTCGTTGTCACAATATGTTAACCCATTTTGTAACAATGACAATAAAGGTATATTCTATTCTATTCTATTCTAATTGTATTTTTGTAGCTTTACTGTCATTATATTTCTTTAGTAGTCATTTGGTAGTATATCATTCATAATTTTTCTGTAGGAGTATTTTTGTATTGTAGTATAATTATAGTGGATTTTTTGCAGGATTTCCCTTTTAATTATTTCAATAGTAGTATTATTGAAGTACTCTTGTAAGACTGTATTACTGCTTTGGTGTTTTCTCTGTAGTATTTCTGTTGTAAATATGTCTGTAGTAGTGTATTTGTAGTGATTCTGTTGTCACATTTTTGTAGTATTTCTGTAGTATCACGATAGTTTTATACTTGTAATATTTTGTAGTAATTCTGCAGTAGTATTTTGTAGTATTTCCTATTTCATATCTTTAGTTTTTTTCTTGGATTGACTGTTGTTGTTGTTTTTTTGTAGTATTTATGTCGTGATAGTTATGTAATATTTTTGTAGTATTTCTGTCATATTGTTTCTGTAGAGGTATTCTTAAATTACAGTAATCCTAAAATGTTTTTTTTTTAGCAGTATTTCCGTGGAAGTGTTTTGGAAATGTTTCCATAGTAGTATTTTGTAGTATTTTTGTAGTATTTCTTTCGTATTTTTGTTTGACTGCTGTAGTTGTATTTTTGAAGTATTTGCAGTAGTATTTTTGTATTATAGAACTACTGTAGTAGTTTTTGTAGCATTTCTATTTTGTTGTAGACACACACGTGGACAATAGGGACAACAGTGGCAACACGCACACACCCAAAAAAAAAAACTTTTATCAGTATTTATTTTTTCATTTGGCAGGGCAGATGAGAAGGTATTATTGTAGTGGAATTTTCGTAGTGTTTCTATAGTAGTACTGTGTATTGTATTAATACAATATTGCAGTCTGTAGTTTGCCTACCATTACCCCAGACTGTCCACCCACCCCAAATTCTATAGAAAACACTGAATGTGAATGGGATTTAGACCTATTGGTCACATCAGCAAAAAATGTCGTTACAAGTTTTCCCCTAGAGTAGTCGTTGCAACAACATTGTCGAAATCGCTCATTTGCTTAACATTTTCCCTCTTGTGGATTTGTTGTAGCTTCATAAACTATTGAAATCAACACAGATGTTACTTTCAGTTGTCATAATGATTCCGCTGTAACTACCCTTACGGCGCATGTTCTAGGACATTTTAGCAACATCTACTAACTGCGGATGTAAATGTGACATGACACAAACTCTCTCGAGGAGAAATAAAACATTTAGCATCTACAACAGTTCATATTTCTGAACAGACACAGAATAAATGTGTCCCATTGGAAAAAAAATTGAATGAGTTGCATGTACAGAGACCACTCTCTTCGTGCTTCATCAATCGCTGGTTCACTTTTTCGCAGATTTTGAATTCAATTGAATTGTCTATACACAGGACGGACGCTCAGGTGAATGTCTCCAAACACAAAAACAAACTAGGAAGCACAGCGACCGCCTGCTTTTACCGACTCGTTACATGAAAGATGTATGTATTAAATCAGACTCTAAGGAAAGTAAGAGGAGCACAAAGCAATGGTGATCATCATCGGGTTCTCCGTGGATTTTTATCTGGTTGGTGAAACGACTGAGGAGGGGTGGGGAGAGAAAGCTATAGCCAAGCTGCAGAATTGGCCCACTGCTCCGGCTAGACTAACAACACTCTTAAGCTATCCCTGCAGAGCCTGTATTTAACCAACACCAGATCCATTACCCATGAAACGGATGACGTGGAGCTACAACTCGTAGTAAACCACTACATTCGGGACTCTTGGCTCAATTCGAGGACACCAGATGCTAGCGAGCAGCTAGCAAGACACTCTCTAAATTGGTTTCCAATACCGAACGAGAAGCACTCCAAATTGGTTGCACTTTTGTATAATGACAATGAAACCATTTATTTAACTGCAATTACACGTTGTGCGTTATTATTTGTTGATCTATAGTTTTGTCACAGTCATATACTTTCAGTTGGTAATTATGTTTTCTCCAGGTAAGTTTGACAATTGGGGGTTTAAATGAAGGTGCGTGTGACTTTTTGGTTTTTTACTTTTCGTGAGTGGTTCTAGTCCCAATTATCCACGAAAAACAAGGTATCTCTGTATTAGAAGTTAGAGTTGTATCCACTTTTGTATCCATCCGATCTTGTCACGGTTGTCATGGCGCCCAATTGGCCCTGCCCACGTGGCGCCAGCTTCTGTCACGGTTGCTATGGCGCCCAATTGGCCCCGCCCGAGTGGCGCCAGCTACAGTTGGTTGACAGATTAGCTCCCTGTCAGTATTTAAACTCTGTCCTGTCAGTCCCCTTTTGTCGGTCCGTCTGCAAATCTCGGCAAGTCCCTTTTCGCCTGTTTTTCGCTCCTGTTTGTCTCCCGTTACGATCTGTTTTGATCTTGACCACATCTGCTCTCCTGTCCCGAATTACGACCTGTTTTTGTTCTCGACCACGTCTACGCTCCTCTCCTGGCTTTTGACTTGTTTCCGATCCCGATCTCGTTTTTGCTCTTTTATCCTGGCTACTGACCCGTTTTTTCCGTTTCCGACACCGCCATCGCTCGCCACGGAAGTCCCCCTTCCGCGTCCCCGCAACCAGCAAACTCTGGATCATGTGTGAACTCCTTTCCCTTCTTCCCAACTGTGAGAAACGTTACGCGAATGGGTCCTGTCTCCGTTCTGGTCCTGACGGATCTAAGTAAATACAAGATAGCATAGATTGATACCAATCCAACATTGGTACTTTTTGCTAGGAAGTTAATTTTTTATCCGGTTTTTACAGACATCTGCAGAGAAGGCAGCTAAGCTTGCCAAGGAAGTTTATTATTTTGTCCATTATTATTGCGCACATCTGCTTCTTTTTTGGCTCACTGTTCATGGTTTTGACTAGCACGCACTATTCGCTGTTTCAATTATAATGCGCTACAGTATTTTACTATCGACCAATCATGTTGCCAGTTGCTATTGCGCTCTTAAGCAGAAAAGCGTCGAGCAAAGTATCGATACCAGGACAATCAATCCCATCCAAGTCCCTGATTATTATTGATGATATTAATATTGATATCAATCCGAACCACCCTTTTTTTGGAAATTTGATCAAACTAGCTGGAATGAGCAGCACGGCAGCGCAGTGGTTAGCGCATGTGCGGCACAGTTCTGAGGTCATGAGATCGAACCTTCCTGTGTGGAGTTTGCATGTTCTCCCCGTGCTTGCGTGGGTTTCCTCCGAGCACCCCTTTTCCTCCCACATTCCAAAAACATGCATGTCAGGGTAATTGGCCGGTCCAATTTGTCCCTAGGTGTGAATGAGCGGGTGAGTTATTTGTCATTGTGTGCCCTGCGACTGGCTGGCAACCAGTTCAGGGTGTCACCTGCCCACTGCCCGGAGATGGCTGGGATGGGCTCCAGCACCCCCGTGATCGTACTGACGATAAGCGGTGCAGATAAAGGATGGATGGATATCTTAAATGACCTGACTCAGTAGTCGTTCACACATTTCATGCATGACTTTGAAACAAAATGTTTTGAAAGGCCTGCAGCCTAACACGGGACAAGTCCACGGGTTCGAGACCGGGTGGAGATATTTGTTGGCCTGGAAAGGGATGGGCGCTACCAGGCTGTACTTGCCTAAGGCACAACACAGGAAACGGTGCCCCTATAACCCTAGTAGTTAAGGGATGCAACCAACCAACTTGTCAAACACAAGTACAACTTACCAATCAAAGGAACTGAATCTGACGTAGCAGGCATGATCTCTGCCACTAGTAACATGAACACAGTGAGAGACAGCAGCACAGTGATACCTAGAAGAAAAAGTGCAAAACATCAACCTGATCCAAAAGGTTGACAGTTTTTAAAAACAAGGGACAAAAATGGAAGATTTAGTTTTGTAATAGCAGTCCTCAAGTGAACCTTTTCTTGACACGATTTTCAATGACTTTTAAAACACTGCATCACCATGTTTTTGTTTATTTTGGATGTATTGATTTCAATAATTGACAAATACATAGTAAAACACTTTTGCCATTGACTTTTAAAATCAGATGATATACAGTGGCCCCTCTACATACACGCTACTCGAGAAATTTGAGATACATGATATAAAGATATCAGCAAAATGTTGCCCGGCATATGCGAGAAAGTCCAAATTATGATAATTTCCAGACGCTAACATTAAAGACCATATGAGACCGCTCACACCTGATCCTGCACACTTGTTTTGGGTTTTTTAATTGATTTTATAAACAATTGTATGACCCTAGCCATGAGTTCTAGAAAAGGAAATGGTAAGGTGTTTTCTGAGAAAAATAAGAATGATCAAATAATGGCCAACGAGCGTGATGTTTGTGTAAGTGATCTAGTGCAGCAGTACAATCATCTACAATTTGTACGATATTGAAACAGAAAGATGCTATCAAAGCTATAAAACCGGCCAATGTCTAGACAATTCTTTCCAATTGTAGAATCATCTATCCTGACGTGATGGGGAGAGGTCTGTTGTTGTGAAATAGCGAAAAGGAGCTTGCGGGAGACACCCCCACAGAGCGCATCATTTACCGAGACAGCATAATATTATATAACATAATATTCTTGCTGTGTTTTAACACGCAATTACTATATATATATATATATATATATATATATATATATATATATATATATATATATATATACATATATATATACATATATATATATATATATATATATATATATATATATATATATATATATATATATATATATATATATATATATATATATATATATATATATATATATATATATATATATATATATATATATATATATATATATATATATATATATATATATATATATATATATATATGTATATATGTATATTTCATCCCACATTCCAAAAACATGCATGTCAGGTTAATTGGCCGGTCCAAATTGTCCCTAGGTGTGAATGACCCAGTGAGTTTTCTGTCTCTGTTTGCCCTGCGACTGGCTGCCCACTGCCCGAAGATAGCTGGGATGGGCTCCAGCATCCCTGCGACCCTTCTGAGGATAAGCAGTGCAGATAATGGATGGATGGATCTCGTTTCAGACTGGTCATGCTGTTTCTTCTGATGAGTATATTTTAAAATTTGGAATCCCAAGAGTTTAAACTTTCCAATAATATGTGGCATGACGTATTCCAGTGATAGTGACATTATACAGACAACGATTTGTTTATCAAATGTCCGGCGGCCACCGGAAGGCCGTTGGAACATTAAGGGATTAAGGTACTACAAGTGATCAAAACTCTTTCTGCGAGCTGCCTTTCTTTGTAAATACCTCATGTTTCAATGTGGGCACATGCGACTTATGTATGTACAAAAGGTTTTTTCCTTAGTCCGAATTTTACAGTAGATGAAAATCTACACCAAACAGTAATAAATATTTAAAAGTAGTAAGAAAATGTCAATTCTATTTTAGTGTTTCATTTTTGAGTATTTAAGTATTTCTCCAAGTATATTGATTTTGAATTATACTAAATCAGTGCATGGAGCAACAACCTTTTCTAACAGTAAGATTGCTTGATCATTAAAACTGTAAAAGCATTGGACTGTTGAAAGTTTTAGGACCACTATTTGAAAGGACAATATTTTTGTTTGGATTCTGAGGATTACATTTTATCATTTTTGTTCAACTGATATGACGCCGTTCTATTGTTATTGTTTGTGGCTGGAAGGAAGGTCCAAAAGGTGAATACGATTCAAGAACTTTCATGCTGTGCTGACTGAGCGAATAGAAGCCGTATAATATAATGTAGGTCCGATTCTTACTGTACTTTATATGAATGATATGTGTACAAGACCAAGTGATAAGCTCCAATCAGGATAATGACTCAAATGTATGTATTTGGAAGTACCAAGTGAGATCTTCTCTCCGGAGTCAGCAGGAAGCAGGAAAACCAGGAGTGCCAGACCAGAGATGAGTACGCAGGGGATGAGCAGGTTAAGGCCATAGTAGAGAGTACGCCTTCGCATTGTGACGGTGAATGTCACGTCGGGATATGGTTCTTTGCAGCAATCGTAGTACAACTCGTTCCGTTTAGCTGGCACACCTAGAATACAGGTAGAGAGGATTGGTCGAGCACTGTTTTTAAACTGTTTATTGGATTTTTTAAAAGCGAGGAAAGGAGGACCGAGAGGTGGGGAAGCATGCACAGGAGGGAGAGGTCTTTTTTTAAAAAATGGTTAAATTAACAAAAAACTAAGAAACATAACCACAAAACGAAAGCACAGACAAACTTGGGGAAGGACGATTTTGATATTAGCAGCAACCTTACAAAGACTGAAAAGACTGAGATCTAAATAGACACTAACTGACAAGATAACCAGAGACATCTGGACACGAGAGACAAGACAGAGAGCTGACTGGATGAACAGAAGGAGAGAAATAATATGAGATGAAAGGACATGATAAAACTTGACCAGTCAAACAAGGAGTCAAAGAACATAACTTTTATCTTTTTTTATTTTTTTTTTACCAGAAGCACCCTGGCTTACATGTGAATATTTTGTTTCATTTTTTACTACTCAATCAATAAATTTAATCAAATTTATACACATTTTTATACACATTTGCTGGTGTGATAAAATATTGAGTTGCATTGTCTCAAATTTTACTGTAGGTCAAAATGAGCAGTACTTAATATAATTCAAATTCTCCCTGAGATCACCCTGTTAATAAATGGAATAATTCAAACGAATAATTATGTTGAAAAAGTTCATTTGGGCAGTTATTTTACCTTTCGTGCCAGGAAATGTATGCTATAGCCATTGACATACATTCAGGGAGGCTTTTGTCATTATGGAAATAAAAAATAGAAAATACATTATACGGTTATATTTATTTAGTGTTCTTTCTAATTTAACTTCATAATTTTTGTAATTGTTTCTTATCAGAATCTGTACATTTTAACAATATACTGTATTATGAATATGATCACTACAAGTAGTAGGTTATGTTTTACTGTGCTGGTCTTCTGTGTATGCAGAATGAAGCACGCAATTCCTTTGCCTCATAGCAGATGGCAATATTGAGACAAAGGATTCTGATTTTGCATCTCAACCCCAAAAGCAGGTAGAGCCATTCAGTAATTTTTTTTTCTCGTTACATAACCTTTTTTTTGTAATGAATGATTATCTATCCACGGTGTTGGGCACGTTATTTTTAAAAAGAAAATAGTTAGAGTTCCTCACTAGTTCTTCCGAAAAGTAATCGAGTTAGTAACTAAGTTGCTCTATTGTAAAAATAACTAGTTGCCAGGGAAAGTAACATATTCTGTTACTTTCCAAAAAATTGATGCAAGTTAAAAAAAAATCAAGATTTTCAGAACAGTATTTAAGTCGCTTGAATCGAGAAGAACAGACAAATAGTTCCCTTAAAGAACCTTGTAAATGAACCTCACCAGCAACATATTTATCATACACTTGAAGTGCAAAAAAACAATAAGTAAACAATACAATAAAATAAAGTGACTTTAATAAATTAAATCTAACACTCAAAACCTAAAACAACTGGTCAAGTAGACCTACTGTACTTCAAATAATTAGTTTACAACAAAAGTCAATTGTAAAACAATATGAATTGAGTTTCGCTCTATAGAATAAATAATAATCTTTAGTCAGACTCAAGTAACCTAGCGTATTCAACTGTACTTCAAGAATTTTCACATAACGAAGGTAACCAGTTTAACAATATAAGGTGCGTTTAACACTGTTTTTTAAAATAAATAAATCAAACTCTTACAACCTGAGACAACTGGTCAAGAAGAAATCTGCAACTGCACTTAAAATATTTTGTTCACAAAAAAGTCAGCAGTAAAACAATATGAAGTGACAATCAAATCCCTCCCTCCACCACTCTTACTCCCTCCCTTCTTTCCCTCCAACTCTATCCTCCTGCTCTCTCTATCCCTCCTGCTCTCTCTCATCTGTCCAAGATAGCTGACAAGACTTCTCTCAGTGAGGAGAGAGCAGCAGCTTTGGAACAATTTGTGTTTGAAGACGCAGAAACCACTGAGAAAGTATCCTACACTAGTTTACCCAAATGAGAGATTACTGTAAGTATTGTGAGTATAATAGCTCTCTTGTTTGCAATATGATGGTACGACGTTCTCCATTGTGTGACATCATCACGCATTATTGTTTTGTGTTTTTGTAGATGGCTGCCGTATTGGGTTGATTGAGAGCTGTGTTCACGTTTGCGTGTTGTTGGTGAATAAATATGCCAAAAGGCTGACCGAAGATGTCCTGCTTATGTTTGCAGATTTCTACTGAACAAAGTAACGCACCTGGAACTGTGTTGTAACAGTGAAAAAAACAATTATTTTGATTACCCTGAAAAAAAATACAAGTTACCTAATAGTGTTATTTATAACTGCTTTATTCCAACACTGCCTAATTATTGATGCCTTTGTTCAAAAAGAGCAGCGCATAGACTTTATTTATAAGTTAAGGTAATACAAGTAAACTATTTTTGTATGCTAGGGGTAATAAATTGCTTTCTTGCTCTGCCAATCTAACACTGAATTAGTTCCGTTAATTTTATATTTGACTGTGCCTCTTTAGACACGGACATCACTGTACGCCGTTGACTATAACTAGCCGTAGGCCTAGCTATATGTTTTAAGTTAATGCACTTCATCCAAAGAATTCGGGTTGGATAGCCGGAAATACAAAGCTAATAGTTTCAAGTCACGTCTTTATTACTAAAGCACACAGAAGAAATACTCCAGCAATAAAACAAAAGCAACTCGTTCATCTTGTCCCTTGGACAGCATCACGATCGTGTGGATCTGATCAGCATCAAAAATGTGTAGAGTTATGCAAAGTAACAATGAATATGATATTAATGTGCGGCAGACGTGCAAAATTACGTCTGGTGTCTACGCTACAAGGTCGCATAAGAAAGAAATGTCATGCAAGATTTATGAGGCAATTTAAATTGTTAGTGGCAAATAGGAAGAGGCTGTTGGGATTTCTGTTGGTTTTTGTTTTACTGTGTTTTGTCCTGTCTAATGTATGGAGAAGTGAGGACTGGATGGTTGGAGCCTCTTCATTTATTAGTTCTCGCATACGCACTTAAGATTGGGTACGAGGTTTGCCAGCATTTGTGTCGTTGTCCTCAAAGTGCAGAATCGTCTGTACCATGCTCTGACAGTTTGCACTCTCTCTTACTCATCTTGACTGCCTTCATTTTGTATGCTTTCTGCAATCCATTTATATTCCATAATCCATTTTGCCTGGACTGCTGCACGATTTCAGTTATTATGTTGACTATGTTTTGTCGATTGGTGTCCACACAACATTCATTGCAGCCTGGTTGTCCTATGAGGGGGATAAACTCAGGGTTGGTCCTTTCTCAATGTTTCAATTTCTTCCTCATGCTTTTCCCTTGCCCTGTGTAGATTTGAGGACAAAGGGTGTTGGCCTGAGCAGTCCTCGAGACGGTCTTATAGGGCTATAATGTGATTTGACTTGACTTGGTCTGGAAACCCTAAAATCTGAAAGTAAACCATCCTGATCATCAGAATGAGATGTTGTCAGCATAATCAATCAAACACAATGCCCCAAAACACAGCTCAATATCACCTTCAGGTCGGGAAAGTCATAAAGGTGTGTGTTTGTGTGAGCTTGTGTGCACGTTCAACCTCTAATCTCAGTGTGAAATGCATTATGCAACAGTAATCCTAGAACCAGTGATTAAAACGTCTGACAGAAAAATGCTGATAAATGAAATATTGGCAGATAACCTAATACGTGCAAGCTATGCTAAAAATTGCAAGTTAAAAAATAATACGCTCTTTCTCTTTTGTCATGGCAGCAACTATCAAAGCTCATTTTGCCAGTCCCAAAAAAAGTATACCAAGGAATAGACAGCAATGAGGAGAGTTAGAGAGAGAGAAAGAGAGAGAGAGAGAGAGAGAGAGAGGGAGAGAGAGACAGAGAGAGAGAGAGAGAGAGAGAGAGAAAGAGGGAGGGAGAAGGAGAAAACGAGAGAGAGGGACAAGGATATAGAGAGATATTGAGATAGTGAGTTAGAGTTAGATAGAGAGAGAAAGATAGAGAGAAAGAGATAAGAGGCATTGAAACAGATATAGGATGGATAAAAAATATAGGAATAGAAAGACAGACATACAGACGGACGGGCGGGCGGAAGGATGGACGGACAGACAAACAGACAAGCACTGTATTTTCATGACCACAGGGCGCACCTAGTAAAAGGGTTAGCATACATGAGCACTTCCGCTAAAAATGCATTATGTGTGAGGTCACGCGTCCTCTCTCCCGTTAGCGGAATATGATGGCAATCAATAAGAGACGCTTAAAAGTCACAGGAGACACATTGTGACGGCATTTAGTAGGAAAGGTGAACTATCACACAAAAAACATCGGATAAATGTAAGTCATGACTTGGCCTAGGCTCAAACCTGTAACGTCCCAGTTTTGGGGGAGGGCCCCCAACCCTAATGTCAGAACCCGAACAGACGGTGGACCCAGACACGTAACATTTTCACA
Organism: Urocampus carinirostris; assembly: GCF_059441175.1. Taxonomy (NCBI): domain Eukaryota; kingdom Metazoa; phylum Chordata; class Actinopteri; order Syngnathiformes; family Syngnathidae; genus Urocampus; species Urocampus carinirostris. Next base: position 34,003,555 of record NC_142356.1, on the reverse strand, counting down.
CAAGCTTTATTTTACGGAAACGGGGCAGTCATGCACAGGATCACAAACACCAGCCATTCGGCAATTGCTGGGCAGAAGAAGTGAGACAGAGAAGTCAGTCGCAGGAAAACAGGAAGCCAGGGGCAGACGAGATCGAAACCAGACAGAACAAACAGGATCAATACCGGAAACATGAGCAAGATACCGCACAAAACGAGACAGACGGGATCGATACCGGATACTGGATACAACATTAAGATACCGGACAGGAGGGGAAAGACGGGATCGATACCGGATACTGGTTACACGAGCAAGATACCGAACAGGGCGGGACAGACAGGGTTGATACCGGATACTGGATACACAAGCATGATACCGGACAGGAAAGGACAGATGGGATCGATACCGGATACTGGAGCAAGATACCGGACAGGACGGGATCTATACAGGATACTGGATACACGAGGAGGGTACTTGGACAGGACGGGACAGACGTGATAGATACCAAATACTGGTTACACGAGCAAGATACCGAACAGGGCGGGATAGACGGGATCAATACCGGATACTGGATACACAAGCAGGATACCGGACAGGGTAGACGGGATTGATACGGGATACTGGATACTGGAGCAAGATGCCGGACAGGACAGGCCATACGGGATCTATACCGGATACTGGATACACGAGGAGGATATCGGACAGCATACACGAGAGTCAAAACGCAGGTCTTGCAAGTGCAGAGGTTTGTTGACCGACTGAAGAGAAGTGAATGGGAGCACTGAGTTAAAATAGGAAGGAAGCCAATCAGGCAACAAGCAGCAGCTGGCGCCAAACAAGCGGGCCCAGGTGAGGGCAATGGGCAATCGTGACACCTGAGGCAACCGAGCTGGTCAACGTTCACCACGCTGCATGAGAGACAGGGCGCACTGCACGATAGGGTGCGCAGCACAATTTAAAGAAAATCTTTAAATTTTATGTGCACCTTATGGTCGAGAAAAAAGACTTCTTTTTTAATATTGTTATCTGTATTTGTTTATTTTACTGGTTTTTAATTTACCTTTTATTGTATGAAAGAAAATGCACCCTTAATATATTAGAATAATTTGTTCCTACATTTGAAATATTCTTGGTGTGTGAGTGTGTGTGTGAATGGGTAAGTGTGAAGCACATTGTAAAGCGCTTTGGGAGGTCTTCATTTTGTTCCTTAATGATATTTTGCAACGCAGTAATTTAAAAATAGGAATTTGAATCAAAGTAAGTGGTATAAATGTGTTCACAAAAGATACATATATAGACAGTTAGATTTATACCATTACTTTTGCTCAGAATGCTGACAGCCCACGTTAAAACATCTAACAAACTGCAGTTAAAGTAAAGATGAAAGAAAACTGATGTTGGTGGGATCAACCCCACTTTTCCTTAATGATCATCATTAGATGCAAACCTTTGGAAGTTAAAAAAATATTGCAACACATACAACTTCTGAGAAGCTTTTTTCGATTACTGTTCTTTGTGTGTGTAATTTTTTTTTTTCAAAACAATTTTAGCATTCCATCGCATTTATTGAAAATGCACATGTCTTCAGAAAAATGCCCATCCATTAAAGTGATGAATTGAAGGCCTGGTGCTATTTTCTGAGGCACCAGGGCAGCGTGTGCTATTGGCAAGCTTGATGTCTGAACGCGCCTGAATGAATTGAACCATCACTCGGCCAGCTGTCACCACACATGTCTGAGGCCGCCCACTCGGTTCTACAACCAGCTGGGTGCGCTTGCGTCGTGCAAGAAATAGTCCGATGTAGACAATGTGGAACACACAAACTAAACAGTACTACAATTTCCTTCCAACTGAGGCGTATAAACGTTCTGAATCATGCTGTAGCCTTTAGAACTAAATCAAATTAAATAAATGGAAAACCATACAGTGCTTAAATGCAGTAATTCCTTTTTAGAACACGGTTCACCATTCACGCATTGTGATTGGCTGAACAGACCCTAAGGAGTAGGCTTTGTTAAAGAAAAATAATAATGTTTGGGCATGTAAAAAGGATTTGTTCTTTGATTTCAAAGTATTATAAAATAGATGTATCACTGCTTCTCTTTGGAACATAAACCCTGTGATGAACAAGAGTTCATTGCACAACTTATTATTGTTACACAAAGGGATACTTCAGAAAAGGCAAACAGAAGCACAAAAACAATAATTTATTAGTAGTACATTGTCTATATATCTATCTATCTATCTATCTATCTATCTATCTATCTATCTATCTATCTATCTATCTATCTATATTTTTTATCTATCTATGTCATGACTGCCGATTCAGAGCACCTGCGACTGCTTAATTGGCACCAACAGGCCAGACAGCTGATTGGCTGATGTACTCCGTTTAAACCTCCGAATTCCAAGAGATCCCTGTCAGATCCTTATGCGAACCGTTGCTCCCAGCTCGGCAAGCCCTTACGTCAGACTCCGTTCCTGCCCTGTTTTTCTCTGCCTGATCCTCGTTGCCAACCTGTTTCCGGACCTGACTCTGCCCCGTTCTGCCTGCCCTTTATCCGATCTGTTTTGCCCCGCTACCTGCCTGCCTCCTTTTGCCGACCTCGTTTCCGAACTTGACACCGCCCTTGCTCTCCAGTCCCGGCTAACGACTTGTAATTCCTGCCTGTCTTCGACCCTCCTGGCTAGACAAGGAAGTGCCACTTCCGCATCTCCTGCTGCCCTTGTCCGTCAACCATCGGATCGTGAAAGAAAGCCCTGCTCTCCTTTATTAATAAAAACTGAGAAAAGGAACGCTATCGTGTCCTGTTTCTGGTGTCTGACTATCCAAGCTTTATACTTTTATCTTTATTGGACTTGATTAAACAGCCTGGCATGTGGCACACGGTTCGTAGTTGGCTCACCCCTAGTTTATAGGTTGTCTGCAGCCTGATGCTAAAATATATTGTATACAGATGATAAATATTTTCTTTTCGTACCTACAAGATCCCACTCTCCATTGGGTATGTAGTTGGAGATGTCCACGTCCAGCATCTGGAGGTCCAGCAGCCAGCCGTTGTGTGTCCACGAGCCAAATTTTAAATCACACTTTTGTACATCAAATGGGAACCAGCGCACATCGATGTAGCAAGTGCTCTTAAGAATGCCTGTATTGAGGATTTATTTGAATATAAATGATATAGGCTGTATTACAATGCTGCGGTATTTTCTTGAATAAGTTATATCTGCAGCTAGTGCTTCATTTACTCACCTGGTGGGATATACTGGCAGGAACCAGAAGCGTTGACGAGTACATTTGTATGAAAAGTTGCATCAAACCTCTCATCAGCACTGTAAAGGAAAATCAGATAAAGATTAGCATTCATGCAGAGAAAATTGAGTGAGAATGAAAGAGAGGACCCTTTTAGGGAAATTATAGTAGCACCTACCAGAGCTACATAACTTTTTGGGCTTTTATTTTTCATGGAATTATACAAGGAAGAGTGTATTTTTAGCGCCTCCTAGTTATTAAAAAAATAATTCGTTAAAAATGATAACATTGATTTAAATAATAAGCACCTGCAACCCTATTGAGAATAAGTGGTGCAGAAATTGGATGGATGATAAGCAGAAATACATGAATTATCATTTTTAGCACTCAATTTCAGTCGCACAACTAAATACAGTGGCCTTTAGTGGTCAAATCATGCACTCTGTCCATCCACCCATCCATTCATTATCTGCACCGCTTATCCTCAGTAGGGCCACGGGAGTGCTGGAGCCCATCCCAGCTATCTTCCAGCAGTGGGCAGGGGACACCCTGAACTGGTTGCCAGGGAGTCGCAGGGCACACAGAGACAGACAACTCACTTGCTTATTCACACCCAGGGACAATTTAGACAGGCCAATTGACCTAACATGCATGTTTTTGGGAATGTGGGAAGAAACCGGAGAGCCCAGAGAAAACCCACGCAAGCACGGGGACAACATGCAAACTCCACACAGGAAGGTTTGATCTCATGACCTCAGAACTCTGCCACACACGTCCTAACCACTGCGCCGCTGTGCTGCCCGCACTTTGTCCCATTAACAATATTAATTCATTGTCATTAAAATTACCTTTATTTTGAAAACAAGTTGATTATGCGGGGATATAAATGCTAACTCTTGAAACTAGCGTTAAAAGATTTTTGATATTAATCAACATCATAATGAGTGAAATAACAGATCAGAAGCTATTCCAATTATTTTTCTGATTTGGAGTAATCCTTTTTTATTTTTATTTTTTAAACTAAAATAAGGATAACAGACGCTACATATAACTGTTCATTGTAAACATAACTTCTACAATAATACAAAAAATATTTATAATAAATAAATTGATATTTATGAATGAATGAATGATCTGCATTTATATAGCGTTTTTTAAGTCAATGAAGACCTCCTAAAGCGCTTTACAATGTGCTTCACACTTTTCCCTTTTACACACTAACTCACCGATAGCAGCGTCAGCCATGCAAGGCGACTACCTGCTATTCGACATATAACACGGAGAAGCCGGGAGTCGAACCTGCGACCTCTTTATAATTCATTTTAAAATATGTTAAAATGAACAATGCAAGCAGAGTTTTTTTAATTCATGATTTGTTTCTCTTTGCTAATTGCTTGCAAAGCTATGAAAAAATTCTTGTTTAAATTAATAACAAGAGAAAGACCGGGAAGTGAAAAACATTAGAAAACCAAAGGACAAAAGGGAAAAAAAGCAGGTTGGTGAGTAAATCGTAATAATCCAGCCATCCTGCTTCTAGAGGTACAACAAAAAAAACTAAAACTTCTCAAAAATAGTGCGGTTTGGTCATGTTGCATCACTTTGAGTGCCAACAACGTAAAAATACGTTTTTTACTGTTTTATTTAAAAAAAATTATATAGGATTTGGCAGTGCTTATTGGTGGGTATCAAGCCCATGGAAATAGTTTTAGTATTAAATGGCAGGAGTGGCTTTGATCAGATATTTGTCCACACATCGAGGAAGCCTGACTTCCTGGTGTTCCTTCCTGTATCTGGGGAATGTCTGTGTGTATATGGCGAGTAGGCATAGTGAAACAGTATGGTGTTAGTCGTAATAGGCAGTTAACCCTTTAACAGAGATTATTCCTAAAAATACAAAAAAAGGAAGTACCATCGTCATCGTCCAGTCAGAGAGAGAGATGACGTTTCATGCACGCCCGCTGGAACGCCGTTGCCCAAGGGGACATGATCGCCATGGTGACCAAAATCGTGTGATCGCTTCACCAGAAAGTACATGCATTGTTCCTGCATCAGTTTATTGTTCTTCCGATAGAATAGTATTTTGCAAGCAAAGTGCCTTTGTGTTTATGGAAAGCAATGTTTAGATATTGGTTGTATCACAAATGCAAAACAAAGACAAAACTAAACAAAAAAACAAAAAAATGAAAGTTGTTTTTTTTCCAGATGTTTGCTTGGAAACAAGTATTCTTAATACACGTAGTTATGTTCAACTGTCGTGTACTAAACAATGATAAAAACAAGAAACATACTCTAATGAAAAGATGAGGGTACAAGCTTTTTTTATATGTCCTATGTGTAAATAGCTACAAAACAAAATTTTCTGTAGGCCTACAAAACTTGGCTGGCACTGGCTCTCCCAGTTAAAGAAAAACGTCTGGCATTGAATAAGTTAAGATAACTCACACAAGTAATTTTTTCTTTTTTGTGATCACAGCTTGTGGCTGCATGTAAATTGAAAGTCTAATAAGTGTTCTGAATATTGGATTAACAATCCTTACCTGTTATAGAGAAGAATATCTGGAACCCACACCAAATCGGAGGGGAATCGCAGGTTTTGAATTCCGGGGTAGCTCTCTACATCCCATGTAAGGTATACGTCAGTCCACTGCTGGAGAAACACACAAAGAGACTGTTACAGCTAAAAGATAAATTCCTAGAATTGGAGTCAAGGATGTATATTAGACAATATAAATACATAGTATGAGATGGCATTTATGTTGCTATTGTTTCTTTACTGTATTATAGTGTGGCCCTGACCGATAATGTGCAATATTCTTGTCATCCAGTCATAAGTAATGATGCATCGCTTGCCGACTTGTTTACATTTTACGAGTTGCATTTTGTCCTGCTCATTAAAGGAAAGGAATCATCTATATTTGTAGACTTTCCATACTCTTGTCTGTTGGGATCTGGTAACTTGTGCAATTGCTACTTTTTGGAACAGACTGTTTCATTAGCCCCTGCCGTGTCTTGTGTTTTTAGTTATGATAATAAGTTGTTCATTTGTTACTATCCATTTGTAGTGTTAAAATGCTGTACATTTTTATGTATTTGTATATATTTTAGCTTTTGTTGTTACAATTGTGTTATATATATTTGGTGGTATTATTTTGTAAAAAGGAAGTAAAAATATATCATTTAAAATGTACAAATTGAGCTGCTTAATGAACAAGAATATTGTGTGTGTTTTTTACTTGCCTAGATGTAATATTTTCCTAAGGCACATACACTACCGTTCAAGATTTTGGGGTCACCCAGACAATAGCGTTTGTCATGACATGAAAAGTCACACTTTTTTATCAATCAAATAAGTTGCAAAACAAATAGAAAGTAAAGCCGATAAATTGAGAAGGTTAGAAACAATGTTTTTTTTTAAATCCCTCAAACGTTGAATTCGTCAAAGAATAGAAAAATCTAAGCAACCCCAATCTTTTGAACACTTGTGTTATGTATGTCAAAGTCAAGACGAGCGGGCCACATTCAGTACCCTGAAAAAAAATTATTCAGTCCCTTAGATTATCTGTATCGTCAATATTTGATTAGTTGAGTGAATGACAGAAAATTGCTATTCTTTTTTCTTTGAATGGATTTCAGCCCGCTTTTGCAGAAATATCAAATAAAGGTGCTTAAATGGTGACTGCATAATACCGGCTAATTTTTTTAATGTTCCTGTATTGGTGAATTTAATACCATAGAAATATTCTTTTGAGCCTGTTGAAAAATAAAAATTACTGACAGACAAAAAGAAAAATATCGCTTTATTGATCAGATCATATTTATTTGTGCATGACACGCATTTTGGTTTACCCAAAAAAGTACTCAGAAAGTTTGAATGTGCGTTATTTGTATTTGTGCTATGATTAATTAATATGTTGAAAAATATCCCTGACCACAATCAATTGCAATCTAATCAAACACTGTAGAGCGGTGAGACCCGGACCACTAGTAATACAAACGACACACGAAAAGGCATCAGATTTCATCTCATTATCACATTCGTTTTACTCACAGTGCCATTTTTCTCTGGTACCATAAAAATAGTGTGATGATGAGATAAAAACTGATTTGTTTTTTGTGTCATGAACATCAACGGTGGTGCAGTGATTGGGATTCGGCACATTCAGTTAGGTTCATTTGACTATTTGCATCATAGTAACGAGGAGGGCGGCCCCGCTTCAGCCTCTGAAAACGCAGAAACGGGGAGAGGCAGAGCCGGCAGGCGGACGAATCGGAGCGGCGGGCGGACGACTGGTTGGTGCTCATCAAAATCCAACTACTTCTACTGTCTGGACAAATTAGATATTAGGACTTTATCACTTCCAGTATTACAATCTGTACTAAATCCCGATTATTCAGAAGTGGAATGAACCTGTAATTTTGAAATCCTAAAAAAGTGTCTATGACGTCATTTGGTCTGTGAGCGAGGGCTTGTGTTTTGTCCTAGAAATCAGTGGCATTTGTAAAGCTCCTTCTCAGTTATTCCTGTGTGGATGCAGTCTTAAGGAGGTGGATTCCCGTAGAACTGAATCATTCATAACATGCAACCAGTCAGCAGCTGACTCAGACCAACTGGATGTAGACTGTGACATTTTTTTATGTGCTAGTCTGATGGGAAGAGAGCATAACAAGGATGTTGTACCTGCATGATGAGTTTGACGCCAAATTAATAATTGACAGTAGGACATACCTCATGTTAATGACACCGGAGAGTGCTGCATCTTTTTAAATCACATTTAATAAAAAAAGATGGAGAGTTTTAGTTTGGGAGTTCCTGTTAAAAGACCGTTTCAAGGGGAATTGTTTAACTTTGAGGCTGCAGTAAATTTGATTTACACTCAAGAGTCAAGGGTGCTAATTTAACTGTAGAATGTTCTGTGTGGATGTTCATGAACCCCCTGCTAGCGTACATTTGGTACAATATAACTTGTACAGTTCTACTCAATAACAAAATATAAGGTTGTTAAAACTAAAGAAATAAAGAAATCATGTAAAACAGGAAATGTATACCTTCCAATTCAAATGTTCCTGTAGTGTTAGCAGATAAATTTGCTCATTTAAGATTTTTTTTTCAAAGTACCAATATATATATATTTATCTTTTTATTTTATCAAGTCAAGTTTATTTTTATAGCCCTGAATTACAAGGAGTCTCAAAATGCTGCACAGACCACAGATTATTGCAAACTAGAGACTATTATTACACCATCCCCTGATCTACAACCTACAAAAGGGGAAGAAAAAACTCAGCATAAGGAAAATGTAGAAACCCTGAGAAGGAACCTCATCTAGCGCCATGTTTTCTTTTCTTCTATTTACTACACTTTAATTGTTATTATTATTATTATTTTCAATTTGATGGCTTGTAAAGTGAAAAATGAATGTGGGAAATGTTCCAAATCATCTCCATGTTGTTATTCATTTTATTTTATTTTATTTTTATCATTTGTAATAATTTTTCGTGTTTTGCCATGTTTCAACTCCATAGTGCAAAATTCCAGTAAAAATAATTCCCTGGAATAAATATGGCAAAACGAAAATAAAATATATTATAACACATAGTAATACTTAAAAAGAACAGTGTGTATTATTTAGCGCCTCCTAGCGGGGAAAAAACATTAATAAAAATAAAAACAATATGCGTTTGAATAATATGCAAAACTACTCTAATCCCTCGTTTAATGAGAGCGTTACGTTTTAAAAATGATGAAATACTCGATATACACTGAAACCAAACAGACCCTTTTATTGGTTCAAGCATTTGTTTAACGAATAAAAGTACTGTCTAAACATGAATTTATTTATTTATTTTCAAATAACTGCTGTGCTGTCAAATAATAATAAGCAGGGAGACTGTTCAGCCAATCATAATTCAGACCACACTTCACGATGCAAATCTGCAAAGTAGCGAAACCATGAAAGGTAAACCGCCTGAAGTGTGTGCTTAGGGACCGAAGTACCTTCTTCGGCTGAGGTGCTTGGTCCCTCTAATCAATTGTGCCCTTTGGCGCAGAAGTTCACGCGGCCATGTAGTATGCGTACGCGTAGGTGTTGCTCAAGTAAAGTACAATTACTTCAGAATAATCACTCAATAATCACTGAATAAAACGCGAGGAGAACCGATAATGATTGATTTTGTGCCCAAACCCGGCCCAAAATTCAGTGCCAGTTCGGGTTCGGGCCCTAGATCTTACCTCTAGTTAAAAACAATAATTTACAGTAATCCCTCACCCTAGTGTGGTTTTCACAGTTTTGCTGCTTCATAGATTTTGAACATGCATTTTCTGTATTCTGTTATCTAATCAGTCCCCAAGAGAGTAGATATCGAAACAGATAAAAAAGAAATACATGTTTACAGGTACAATATATGGTATGTTTATTTGTTATTTGTAAGCTTGGAGCTAGTAAAAAAAAAGATTTATTCTATGGTTTCCGTGTACAACAGTTTTTTAGCGTATATTAATTGAAAAAAAGTTTTTACTTCACGTATTTCACCTATCAAGGGTTCCTTCTGGAACATAACCACCTGATAAACAAGGGTTCACTGCATTCCCAAACCATCCCAACATCTTCTTAGAAATTGTGCTTAAAATGTTGTTTTTAATTTGTCAATTTGTCACAGGAGGGCCTGCTGGTTTTTTTTGTTTTGTTTTTTTAAATCATCATCTTAAAATAATTGACTCTTGTTTACCAATTTTAATTGCACAGGGCCCTTTGCTCTATGCCCCAAAAAAACTGAAGAATATTTGTCAAGAGCCTTCATAAATTATAGAACCTTCCTGCAATGTATTCAATGGTAGTTGATGCACAGAGAGCACATAATACTAGCCAAACAAGAGACTTACCAACTGTAGCCACGCATTTGTGATCAAAACTTGGTTCTTCTCATCCTGTAAAATAGACAAGGAAAATTACAAATCTGCACAGTTAAATCAATTTAGAAGGAACAATGTGCACTTATCTAAATTACCGGAGGTGGGATTATGACCGGCAACCTGCTGCCTGTGATTTGGAGCAGCCGTGCTTAAAGTAACGGTGTGTAATATTTAGTGCCTCCTAGTTGAGGTGCGCAGACGGTGCGTGTGCGGCACGGTTCTGAGGTCATGAGATCAAACCTCCTGTGTGGAGTTTGCATATTCTCCCCGTGCTTGCGTGGGTTTCCTCCGGGCACTCCGGTTTCCTCCCACATTCCAAAAACATACATGACAGGTTAATTGGCCGGTCTAAATTGTCCCTAGGTGTGAATGAGCGAGTGAATTGTCTGTCCCTTTGTGCCCTGCGACTGGCTGGGTGTCCCATGCCCTCTGCCCGAAGATGGCTGGGATGGGCTCCAGCACCCCTGCGACCCTGCTGAGGATAAGCGGCGCAGATAATGCATGAATGGATGGATGGATGGATAGTTAGAGGTAAGATCGGTCCTAAAAAATCCAGCCATATCCGACTCGGCCCGCAGGTATAAAAGCCGGACCCTGCCCGAGGCCGACCAAAACTTGATTTGAGGAACCAAGCCCAAAGTAAATGGTAAATGGTCTGCATTTATTTAGCGCTTTTCAAGTCAATAAAGACCTCCCAAAGCGCTTTACAATTTGCTTCACACTTGCCCATTCACACACACACTCACACACCAATCGGGAGTCAACCATGCAATGCGCCAACCTGCTTATTGTGGGCATGAGGGATTCAGTGTCTTGCCCAAGGACACTTCGACATATAACACGGAGGAGTCGGGAATCAAAACTGTGACCTCTTGATCCCAAGACGAGCCTCTTACCTTCTGAGCTAATGCCGCAAAAAGCAAACCCAAATTTTCAGATTTTGTTTGTTACGATGATTTTGGACATCTATGCCCCCCCACTCACTTCTCTGTGTCGGACAGTGCAGGTGAGCAGTGGGCATGGCAAATAGCGTGCATGCTGAACTGCTCAGATACTCCACAGAGAAAAAGAAAAATAGAGCATCTGACAGGTGGATAACTAAAAAAATAAGGCAGCGAGAGAGAACCCCGGCTTGGCCCGAACCAGGCCCAAATTTTTGGCCTGGGCCCAAGAGCTTACCTCTACTCGTAGTGGTACAAAAAATGTCATTCAGAGAAAAAAAAAACGTTTATACATGATAACTAGGCATCAATATGTGAAATATAATACCAAAGAAAAACCAATAAAAAAGGGAAAAAGTAGCAAAAATCACACACAAAACATTTTGGACCATGGCCAACCCAAATGCCTAAACACCCAAACAAGTTAAGCACCTCAGCACCCAAGTTGGTCATGCTGTAGTCCCTCCAGGTGAAACGGGACACAAGAAAGTGGCCATGTCACTCAGGTAAGGGTGACACAACACACTCTTCTGTTCAACAGCAGGGCCCAACAGCTTCTACTGGTTTACCCCTGCCGCATCATAACGGTGCCCTGCCCATCCCTTAAAACACGTCTAAACATCCCACTATCCATTTACAACACCCATCCACTCATTCCTATCACCAACAAGAGCTCTATCTTCCACTAGACTTAGACCTCCTTCCTGCACTGCACTCATAACACCATCGATCCACGTCAATCGCGGTCTTCCTCTTAGTCTCCTTCCATTTACTTCTGCTCTGTAGATCCTCTTCAACATTCTCTCCTCATCCATCCTCTCCATGTGTCCAAACCAAGCGAGTACTCTCTTATCCACACGCATGATCAGTTCCACTACTCCTCCAGTTCAGTCTCTCACAATTTCATTTCTCAATCTATCAAATCTTATCATTCCTAACATACTCCTCAAACACTTTTTGTCAAAAACATTTACAAAAAAATTAAAAACATTTAAAAGCATGGCTTTTGAAAAATGAGAAAACATTTGAGATGATTCATTGTTTTTCATGTGCGGATGAAAATTAAGTCAGTAGAGTTCAAGATGTATAGACAGCCCTATCGCAATTCATTAGTCTGAAGGGGTGGGGGGGGTTATCAAAAGCATTTCCAACATTATTATTTTGCATAAAAAAGAAACTATCAGGCTTAAAGTTGGTGGGCACAAGTCTTAAGTGGGGAGCCGAGCCTCCTATGGCCTGCCCATAGCGATGGGTGCGTGTATAGAGCCGGGGTGTCAATCTCATTTTAGCTCAGGGGCCACTTGGTAGAAAAACACACTTAACGGGTAAATTAATAGCATAAAAAGCGTGCCTTTGTAGTAGGGCTGGAGATCTGTTGGGTTAACCCCAACACTTGTAATAAAAACCTGCACTCAAAGAAGACACAGAGACGTAAGTATGACTTACTTGCAAGGAGAGATGACCATAGACTGCCTGTTACAGTCTACTAGACACTCTGAAAAAGTCTATTTCGTCCTTGCCTTTTTATTGTATTAGGGATGCCCTAATTTACATGTTTCTTCTGCTAAAGGGAGAGGGAGTGACAAAAAACAGTTTGAGATCTGTTTTCACAACAACATCTTATCGTATTAACACCTGTTTAAACTTACAACAACATGTTATCGTATCAACAATATTACTACTATTGAACTAGGGGAGAATGGCACACTTAGCAAGAATAGAACACAGTATGCAACAGTAGAATAACTTATTTACAGTTTAAATCCATCAGGATCTGTCTAAATTATAATTATAGTACAGTTATGATTCAGGGTGTGATTATAGAGATTATGATTATATTATAAAACTATTCCAGTATCCCTCGCTGTATTGTGGTTTACTCTTCTTGGTTTTGATTATTCGTGGATTAAGAATTGAAATGTTTTTATTGTCATTGATATCAACGTATTGTGCAATGTGTTCTGCAGATGACAGCACAAAGCAAATGCTATCAAGAAGGCAGAAAGGAGGGGAAAAGTACCACAATAGTCAAAACCCACAAAGGAGAAATATTTATTTTTGGTAGATATCAGTAGCATATAATATATTTGACATTTTCGGAAGCAATACAACAATGTAACAGGTTTGCTAAAATACCAGCTTTTGCTGTGCTTCGCAGTTTGTTTCGGTGGCCACATTGACTTGTGCACCCTCCCCAATATTTGACTGACTGCAGACACTAACCTATCACAATTACACACAGAGACTCACACCCATCCACCTAACACATGCACTCACACACGCACGCATGCACGCCCTCAGCGACCTGCCCCCTATAATAGCATTTGCTGTGTGTTCTGCAGAACACAATGCATGATGAAAGTATCAAAACCGCGAATAGTAAACCGCGATACAGCAATGGGTTAACTGTTTAACGCTACTGCATTACTCAAAGCTTTTTTCATTGTGAGCTGCTTGAGGCAGGGTGACAACTACCACGATGGGTTTGCCAAATTTGTCCAATAAGCAGCAATGAAGTCAGTGGCTGCCATCAAGATGCCCTAGTTCCTTTGTTCGTGAGCTAACCAGCACCAGATTGGAAAATCATAGGTCATGTTGCACATACATACATTTACCAGACACAATGTGATTTACTTACTAACTAAGACAGTGTTTTTTCAACTAAAACTTCAGATTTCACAGTACTAGCTGAAACTTCCAGTCTGTCTTTTATTTATTTTATTTATTTTATTGTTCAGTTGTTTTTTGTGTGTTTTGACTTGATTGTAACATTGTTGCTGAAATGAAGAGAGGTTAAAAAAAAATGTCAGTAACGTGCTGCTAACTGTTGCCAACTGCAAAAATATTGTGTGGACATAAGCAGCAGCACAATTAATAGGTCCAACAGAGAGGCTTAAGCCACGCCCACCATTGTTACAGTCAATGTTCCCTCTGATTTTCCACGGGTCTGAGCGTTCACACAAAGCTTGAAAAAACAGTGAGCAACAGCAATCCCTAGTGTGGCAACTAAGTCATTATCAAACATGTCCAAAACTTGACATCGCGTTACATTTTGCTGAGTTTCCAGCAATGCAAAAAAATGTTTCACTTTTGCATGAATTGACTAATGTGTTATTGCAAAGGTTGTACAGCCTACAAACGTCATTTGTTTTTACAACAATTCTTCCACAAGATTTCCATGTCTTTATTTTCCTGGTATCTTTTGTCGCATAACAGTAACATTTCCTTTGTTTCTTTCTTTTCTTTTTTCTGGCTTTTTTTCTGAATTTTTCCTTCTTTTTTCTATTCCTGTTGTTTCTTTTTTTCTCAGCTTTTCACTACTTTTTCATTTTGGTATTTTTTTCTTTTTTGTTTTATTTCCCCCCTTCCTTTAAGTCATTCTGTGCACAATTTTACATAATATTTGGTCGTGTAAGAATGAAAGAAGACAAAACAACCTGAAGAGCCGTTTGGGACCAGAAAGCGACGGTTCTTTTTAGTGAGCCGAGCCGAAGAAGCCGGTTCAAGAAAAAAATCTACTGACTTTACTCAACTTCGTTCTACTTCGACCTTGACTTCCAGATACCGCATTTAGAACAGAACGTCAGGGGAACCCTTGTATTTTTACCTTCATGCACTGTAACTTTAACTTAATTCGCTTCTTAATTAGCAATTTCGAGCCCTGATTTTTGTGAGCTGGCTAGATTTTCTTGTGCGCGGAAAAGCTCTGGGCAGTGCGCGATTGCGCACGCGCGCAGCTTAGAGGGAACATTGGTTACAGTATCCATGTATCACAGGCGGAGCAAGTAGGGCGGAAGTAACAACAGCAAGCGACTCTATCGACACCATACCTGATAGCATAGCTGTATCTTTTTTTAACTTATTTTGCAAACTTTTTCCAAAATACGGTAGAAAAGTGTCTTTGTAGGTGATTCTTTGGTTGATTAGGAGCCAGTGGAGTTGCTGAAGGACAGGGGTGCTGTGATGGCGATATGGAGTTTTAGTGATAATGCACGCAGCAGAGTGCCAGAGCTCAAGTTCATGGAGGGACAGTAGGGGAGGGAATTGCAGTAGTCAAGGCGTGAGGTGACAAGACTATGGAAGAGGATGGCAGTGGTGTGAGGGGTCAGGGAGTGGCAAAGACGGTTGATGTGGAGCAGGTGAAAAAGTGTGGGTTAAGCCAAGTGAAGAGGGTCTGCAAAGAAGAATGGGGTGGGACATGGTGTCAAAACCCGCACTTGTGTCGAGGAGGATGCTAATGTAGAGTAAACCTCAATCAACTGCAGTGATGTCATTTGTGATTTTAATGAGTGCAGTTTCTGAAAATAATATCGATGATTTTGCATCAAGAAAAGCCAGAAAGGTCAGGTTTCAATTTCTGTTTTCTTTTCATGATTTTACTACATTTTCTTAAGCGTGTTTTCAAATGTGTGTGATTGTGTCATGTGCTGTATTTAAAATTTTGACATTCTATATCATTGTTCTCTTCATCTCATCTCATCTCATCAGCCGTACCGCTTATCCTCATTAGGGTCGCGGGGGGGCTGGAGCCCATCCCAGCCATCTCCGGGCAGTGGGCAGGGGACACCCTGAACTGGTTGCCAGCCAATCGCAGGGCACACAGGGACAGACAACTCATTCGCTCATTCACACCTAGGGACAATTTGGACCGGCCAATTCACCTGAAATGCATGTTTTTGGAACGTGGGAGGAAACCGGAGTGCCCGGAGGAGACCCACGCAAGCACGGGGAGAACATACAAACTCCGCACAGGAAGTCTGGAGCTGGATTTGAACCCACGACAGGTTCCCATGACATGAACTGTGACGCACAAGCGCTAACCACTGCGCCGCCGTGCTATTTACTATTTTTAATGTACTGTATGTATGTCAGGACGAGAACAGAATCAGGACACAATTGTGTAACGTTTTCTACGATCAGGTGTTCGCTGGACGCATGAAGCAAGTCGCTCTCGCACTAGGATTGTGTTCCGAATACGGAAGTGGATCTTCCGTAGCGAGCGATGGCGGTGTCAGGGACGGAAAACAGGTCGATAGCCGGGACAGGAGAGTAGACGTAGTCGGGATCAAAAATGGGTCGTAGGCCGGGACGGGAGAGCAGACGTGTTTGGGATCAAAACAGGTCGTAGCCGGAGACAAACAGGAGCAGAAACGGGACAGGTGGGAGTCAGCGTCAAAAAAGGCTTGCCTTGTATAAACAGAGGTTCACAGACGGACTGACAACAGGGGATGGACTGTACTGGGTTAAAGTAGGGACAGGGAGCCAATCAGAACCTGCAGCGGTTGGCGTTATTCACATCGGCAATCATGACAATGTAGTGTATTTGACATGTTTATGTATATAGCGTATTTGTATATATTGTTTAAGCATTTATAACAAATGTTTGTCATTTTTATGTGTAGTTTGTTTGTATTATTTAATCATTTTTGATAAATATTTGCCTTTTTATGTATGTAGTGTATTTGTATTTAGGCATTTGTGCAATTGACAACTATATCCATCTCTTTTATTTGTGTTTAATATTTTTCTTGGGAATTTTTGGGTGGGAAAAGGGGCCTTGGGGGGCGCTTGGAGGGGGTCTCGCCCAGGGAGTAATTTAGTGTACCACAACTGCTTGTTGGTAGTAATTTTAAGCAATGTCTCTTTCAGAGCCAACAAAATGTTGTCATCACTTTACTCTGCTTTCCATTTAGCGAAGAAAGAAGTCTAAAGTGCTGTTAATTTTGCTATCAAATAGGTAATTGACCAACAATCCTATACAAAGCCAACATCACCCTTCTGCAAGTTCCTACGTGCAGGACTCTCTCTCAGATTAGTTGTTGATGTTTGATTGGTTCAATGAGTATGTTGGCGCAAAATGAGCAAGAAGATTACCCCGATAATTGGTAATGTTGCAACTTTCAGAATATTTGATCTCAAAAACAATATTACCGTTGCGTCAAAACACTTGCTTTCCACCGCCAGACCAAATGCTTTTTTGTCTAACAATAATTCATAAGAGATGTGAGCCTGAAGGGGTTTCATAAGACAGGCATTTATACAGTATTTGACAGGTTTGGAACAACATCAACTCAGCAAATCCATATAGACATAATCAGATGTGACAGTAAATAATCCTAAAGTACATGCATGTCAAAAGCAGGTCAAAGCTTTGATCTGAAAAAAAAATCAAAATAAAAAACAGTTTTAGTGATTTGCAGTGTTTGAACAAAATTTTTTAAATACTCACAACCATGGGCAAAATAAACCACAGAGGTACCATCAACCAGAGTTCGAATGATTTCACCTTTAATCTCACACAGAAAATGAATTATTATTGGATACATTGAAAAGAATCCATAATAACTGAGAGGTTTAGTGGTGAGTAAATAAAGAAGAAGCCAGAAATTGACAAACTTAATATTCTCAGTACTTAAAGTTATACAACTTTTCAGCTTTTAAAGGGATGGACAATTATCAGTTCCAGCTATCTGTATCTGTGTTGATACCAGCCATGTAGGGTTTAGTGTCACGACCAGAACGGAATCAGGACCCAAATGCGTAGCGTTAACCACAAAATTATTGATAAAAAGAGGAAGGGCAGCGCCCGCGATCCGGTGCTCGAAAAATCCAGATGATAGCATAGACCAGTCGATCGTGATACAAATACGGAAGTGGATCTTCCGGAGCGGGAGATGGCGGTGTCAAGGACGGAAAAAACAGGTCGATAGCCGTGACAGGAGGGCAAAAACATGGTTGGGATCATAAACAGGTCGTAAGCCAGGACGGGAAAGCAAATGTAGTCAGGGTAAAGAACTGGTCGTAGCCGGAGACAAACAGGGACATCAAAAACGGACGGGTGCAAAAGCGGGACCGATGGGAGTCGGAGTCAAAATGCTTGCCTTGTTGAAACGGAGATTCGCTGTTGGACTGTCAACAGGAGCGTGAAAGGACTGGGCTTATAAAAGGACAGGGAACCAATTAGGTAGCCCGCAGCGACTGGCGCCAAAAGAGCGGGCACAGGAGATACTTATCAGTCATCATGACATTTAGCACATTAGATGTATACATATTTACTTAAAAATATAACATATATACTTGCTTATAAACGTTCATCACAAATAAGCCGACCTCCTAAAACTGCTTCAAAACAGCCACATACTGCTCCTACGTTTTTTTGGGTGCATTAGTGCTTTCTGCTGGACACTTGGAGTAACAGCAGGTATGGTGTACATTTTCGTTTTTCGCCGTGAAAATGGTGCTTTTAAATGCAACCATAACATTTTTACAAAATCTGAAAATTCTCTCATCTATTTTGAAGTGATACGAATACTGAAGAAAATTATTTGGTTTTGTTCTATCCACAAACATTTACCAACACCGGGGTCGAGGGGGTGCAGGACCCCATCCGAGTTGTTTTGTTTTATTCAGAAAAAGTATAACATTAACAGTTGTGTTTTTAATTTTGCATGGTGCTCTTAAGACCAAGTAGTGCCCATGTTTTAAAAGGCTTTAGATGCAATTTCCAGTGATGTATCCTTTTTGGATTGTCTGACATTGTTTTCATTTACACTACACTTTCTTGTTGCTTCTTTCTCCAGCTGTCTTTTTCATTTTAAGGTTGAAGTCAGAAGTATAGGACATTTTATTTTTTCCCTAGGCATGATGTATTTCAAAAATAATTTTATGAAAAACATAGCATCTCATCTCATCTCATCAGCCGTACCGCTTATCCTCATTAGGGTCGCGGGGGGGCTGGAGCCCATCCCAGCCATCTCCGGGCAGTGGGCAGGGGACAGCACTCCCGCAACCACTTTTATCATAAATTCTGTGGCTATGTGACAGATTAATTTCCAATTATTACGCCCGCCCTTCCTTCCTGCACACTGTCTACGGTTCGCTACTGGTGAGACAAAACCAAATTTGCGCATATAAGCCGACCCCTGATTTCAGTATTTTATTTTACAGTTCTAAATTTGGCTTATATGCGAGTACATACTGTGTATATTTTTTGTGTAAGGGTGTGTTATCTACTGGTGGTTTTGTCATTTGGTACCTGTTGTATGTATCAATTTGATGACTATTGTGAGGGATCCCTGGCATTATAATTTGCTTATAACAAACAAATGTAAAACACAGGTGAGGCCTTTAGGCACAAAATGCAACCTGCAACTGTTTGCAAGTATCAAAATATTTTGTTCACTGGAGAGCACGATAACTACCATAAAATTGTATTTTGCAATTCGTGTTCTTCCACCATCACACATTAGAAAAACACTTACCACATCAATGATCTGCAGTAAAGTTAGACCAAGTTCTACTAGGATGGGGGCAGAGTCGTTGTGGACTGGTCGTTCAAGTCGGTTATAGCTGGCCATCAGGTCCCGGTACAATTTCCTCTGGTATATTCCGCCATGGCAGCCTAAGACAGCAAATACCTTGATGAATAAAACAAGTACATGGACTGGAGGCTTTAAAATAGGATAGAACATAGCTGTGACATCTGGTGAGGTTGGTGTCTGGTGAGGCACAGTCAAAAAAAATGTTTTATGGTTTATTCTAACTTGTAAAAGTCAATGTACTGCTCTTTTTTCATAAAATCAACAAGTGATTGAAAAAAAAAACTGGATAGCTTGACTTGCTGTTAGCTTTTTTAAAACTATCACTTATTGTATTGTCTGAGGGTGAGGTGTGCGCCAAATCAGAATCCTTGGTCTTACAATTTCTCTCTCCAACGAGGCAACAGAATTGCATGCCTTATTCCGCATCTGCAGACACTCGGCAAAGTACTATGTTACATACTAATTGTTTTAATAACATTAATGATATAATGTCAAAATTCATCCAATTAGTGAATTTAATAAAAGAAAATACAAAAGAAAGTAAGAGAAAGTACAAAAAATGTGAAGTTAAATATGAAAGAACACGAAATAAATATAACCATTAAATACATTTACATTTTCAAATTTCCACGATGACAGGTGAGGCACAACCTCACCCTGCTCTCCTGACGCATGTCACTGTCTTTATTATCATTGACAACAGTGTACTGTACATTGTTCAGAACAGGATTTGACATGGCACACAATCATTCAAAGATCACTTGTTTTCTTAAGCTGAGACGTGAAATGTTGTGGAGTAAAGGATAAACATTTGATAAATACTTTAAAGGGGGACTGTGTAATATTTAACCATGACAGGCTGATGAATTTTGTAGTGCAACCGAAAACGAGTCTGCAAACCAAACGAGGAAGATTACAAACTACGGAGACTCAAAGTGACCAAATCGCACCATTTACTTTTTATTTCTCAGCCTTTAACGAGGTTTTAGGCTATGGGGGAAGCCATAGCAGCAAGATGGCAGACAATGATGTTATCTCCCATTAGGTCACCGTCATGTTACAGTTGATAAAATTAATGGAAATTTCTTGATCTATGAGTATTAAAAAAAAGGTTAATTTTATGTTGTTGTTCAAATTAATATTGTTTTTTGTTAAATGAATGCAGTTTTTTTTACCAATAGGAAGAGCTCAATAATGCACAATGCACCTTAATAATTTCCTTTGTATTGTCATTCTTTGTAACAATGTACACAGAACGAAATGTCGATACACCTGACCCGTTGTAGCGAGTCGATGCAGCCGCAGCCAACAGAGGGCGCCGCCATTATACCAATTAGGTATGTCTCGGCCGAGGCGCGAACCAGCGACCTAAACCGATTTACTATTTTTGCACCGAATCATTGATTCATGAGCTTGTCAGGGAAGCTCATTTTTTAACCAATCATTGGATCCACTTATTCCCAATTAGCCTCTTCACCTCTGGAATTCTATAAACAGGCGTTTTACAAGCATTTCTCAGTCTTGCAGCTTTTCTATTCAAAGTTAATAATTTTTTTTAGATAAACGAGTCAGTTTATTAGTAAACGTCATCCTTTGAATATGTGTTGGCAATTATTGTCTTATGTGGGCAGCACGGTGGCGCTGTGGTTAGAGCCTGTGCGGCACAGTTCTGAGGTCATGAGATTGAACCTTCCTGTGTGGAGTTTGCATGTTCTTCCTGTGCTTGCGTGGGTTTCCTCCGGGCACTCCAGTTTGCTCCCACATTCCAAAAACATGCATTAATTGGCTGGTCCAAATTATCCCTAGGTGTGAATAAGCTGTGTGCCCTGTGACTGGCTGGCAACCAGTTCAGGGTGTCCCCTGCCCACCGCCCGAAGAAGGCTGGGATGGGCTCCAGCACTCCCGCAACCCTACTGAAGATAAGCTGTGCAGATAATGGATGGATGGATTGATGTTTTTTTTTTTATTGGACTTAGGTTTGTACTTATATTAACCCACTCCTACAGTGGTTACTCACTTATTTTTTCATGTAATGCTGTATTGCAGAAATGATCTGATGGAAGGTAACATTTTACTTACTGTATGACCACAAAGAAACCCTTTTCGCTTTCATTCACACAAAATTCACAACAATTATATTACATACACGATGAAAAGCATATGTACCCTCACGTTTTGCATATACTTAATGAATTTTTCTACCCAGTGAATGTGAATCAGAATACATTTGTACATCCTGCTCTTAAAAGTTTGCTCAACATTGGCGATGAGATGTTTACTATTTTCCACCATTTTCTTGTCATCAAATTTGACCTCTTGCTCTATCACAGACAGAATACATACCCCACAATCCATGATTATGTAATTACCCCGCCAACCATCCATAACACGGTTTTGTAAAATTCCTGATAGAGTGATCCCTGCTATATAACGCAGTTTACTTTTCACTGCTTTGTTGCTTCACAGATTTACCTCGTGCATTGTGTTCTTCATTCTGATCACCCAAACAGTCACTCCGCCTGTCACGTTGTGGGTTTTTATGTACACACACGAAACAGTTTTCTGAAATCACCCGACATATTTGCAAATTCTCTTGCAATTCCGAGTTGACTTAAAACCCATAATGTTGACAAAATGCTCAGGACCGACAAAAGCATCTCTGGCCGTACCCAAAAGGCAGTGAAAGATGCTATCTATCGCAGATAAAGTTAAACATGCTAAGGCAGTTCTTCGCAATGATATTCTTTGATGCCACCCTCTGAAGAAGAAACCTTCTTGCGCCCCCACACTCTGTTAAGGAGAGTGCAACTGTTCCTTAGTGTAGTGGAGGTGCAATTAGCGGTACACTTAATTCTGGGAAAGTGAAAGAAAAAAGTTACGCGAGTTCAAGCGAGATCCACTATTTGAGAACAACCGTGCAAGGGGAAGATAAAGGCTGTGCAGCATGTTGGTTGGCATCATGGTATTAAAAAATCTTCAGTTTGTTGAATAAAGGAGGGAAAAAAAACATAAGGTCAACCACAGCAATAAGTTTCTAGCACCGAGCAATTCACGAGTCACCATTTCTCAACTTTACTTTACATATTTTTGCATTCATTTATATTTTCATCTCTTCAATCAAATTATTTGTGTCCCAATGGACGGTGCTAATCCCTGCAATTTGAAGCTGTTAGTTTACATTAATGCTAAAATTATTAATTGACAGTACAGAAGTTATTTGTTAAAAGATAAAAAAAACTATTAAAGTACTTTACTTTGTGTCAAAAGTGCTGTGACCTGGAAAATGGTTTGCTCTTTCATGTCAATGTATTATTTAATAAAATAATAATTGTACAATAGTTAAGGTTTGTACTTTTTGGAAGTTGAACCTTGCATAAGAGACTTGTTTACTGCAAGGGGTCTCAAACCCATAGCCAACGGGCCACCGAGATGCTAGTTTGTCTTAAAAAATTTTTTTGTATATTTTAAATTTTGTTTATTCATTTTTTTATGTGGTTTTGGTTGTTAATTGGGTAGTTTGCAGGTCATTTTTTGTTGTTTTATAGACTTTTTGGGGTGTTTTTCGGGTGTTTTTTGGTTGATTTTAGTCATTTTTCGTGTTTTGGGCTTTTATGACTATTTTCTCGGGATTGCCTTTTTAGGGTCATTTATCAGACTTTTTTCATTCTTTTGTATAATATGTACTTTACTACTTTTCAGTATGTGTATTTTTTGTAACTTTTTCATGCGATTCAGCATCATTAGGGTCACGGGGGGGCTGGAGCCCATCCCAGCCATCTCCGGGCAGTGGGCAGGGGACACCCTCAACTGGTTGCCAGCCAATTGCAGGGCACACAGGGACAGACAACTTATTCGCTCATTCACACCTAGGGACACTTTGGACCGGCCAATTCACCTGAAATGCATGTTTTTGGAACGTGGGAGGAAACCGGAGTGCCCGGAGGAAACCCACGCAAGCACGGGGAGAACATACAAACTCCGCACAGGAAGTCTGGAGCTGGATTTGAACCCACGCAGGAGGTTCCCATGACATGAACTGTGCCACACAAGCGCTAACCACTGCGCCGCCGTGGTGCCCGCGTTTCAGCAAATTAAAGTATTTTTTTTTAAATTATATATACTTTGTTTTGTGCTCATTTTTGCGGTTGTTTTGTGGATCGTTTTTCTAGAAAGTGGGCAAAAGAAGCCATGTTCAAAACAGTTCATGTTGACTGTACACTGTATTTTAAAAAGTTAAATAACTGTTAGTAGAGGCAATTGAACTAAACAAAAATAATTAATTTTTTACCAGTCAGTTTTACTGTCATTTATTTATTTTGTGTTAATATTGTTATTCGTATGATTTATTCCTGATTGATGGAATTCCTTATTAATTTTTAATATTTTCTTGTGGTGCGTTAAAAAATTAAGATATTTGAGAACATTGAAATTTTTTATCATAGTTTTTGTGAAAATCTGATGCAGCCCAGGCTCACCCAGATTGTTTCCAACTGCCCACAGCTATATTGAGTTTGAAACCCCTGGTTTACTGTAAGTATTTATTTGAGTACTTTATTAAGTACATTAAAAGTGCCCTTTTTCCCTATTAGGTTATGGTAATTGGAAAATACTGTTAAAAGAACATTATTACTCTACATGTGGCCTTTACCTGGATAAAAAAAAGATGAATCAGTTATGTTGTAAATGTTTTCTGAATGGTCAACAGCAACGTCTTTTTTTAATTCAAGGAACAAAGCGGCAGTAAAAAATGTCCTTGTCCTAAATGAATCACAAGCAGATGGCCGGGCAGGTAATTCATAAAGACTTTAGTTGCTTAGTTAAGATGTGGGCTGTGTCTCACTTGTGCTATGTGTCTCTTATGACAGAAACGCTGTTGCTACTAGCTCGTTTACAGACATATGTTCAGAAATGAGAGCTTCAGCAGCATGGCAGCGCAGTGGTTAGCGCGTGTGCGGCACAGTTCTGACGTCATGAGATCGAACCTCCTGTGTGGAGTTTGCAAGTTCTCCCCGTGCTTGCGTGGGTTACCTCCGGGCGTTCCGGTTTCCTCCCACATTTCAAACACATGCATGTCAGGTTAATTGGCCGGTCCAAATTGTCCCTAGGTGTGAATGCGCGAGCGAATTGTGTTCCTGTATGCCCTGCGACTAGCTGGCAACCAGTTTAGGGTGTCCCCTGCCCACTGCCCGAAGATAGCTGGGAAGGGCTCCAGCATGACCGTACTGAGGATAAGCGGTGCAGATAATGGATGGATGGATGATAGCTTCATTCCTACTAAATATTTGCTTTTTTTTTGGCATGGTTGAGCCAATGGACGGACAACTAAGTTAAAACACAAAATCCATTGTTTTCATTTGAAAGCTGTTGCAATAATCACATTAATTACAGAAAAAAAATACAGCAAGACAGTAGGGGTCAGCAGTTTAGTGCTTTTGGGCAGCCAAGTACCCCTGAGGACCACATAAGCAGCCCAGAGACCATTCTAACAATGCTCACCAGTGATGGGTGATTGTAATATTCTTGCATAATTAAAAATATAAATAAAAGACAATGTAATACTAAGTGGGTGTTACAACATGTACGCAAATCACAGAAGGATTTACATGATTAGTGTCTTCACCTAATCTTTTTCAAGTACAGAGCCGTTTAGAACGCCACAGGTGACACCAAATGGCTTAGAGCACATATGTCAGAGTCAAGGCCCGCGGGCCACATTAGGCCCGCGAGAGGGTTTTACCTGGCCCGCGTGACAATATCAATATATTATTAGATCCGGCCCGCAGGCCGCTGCAAGCCAGCAGCCCGCAGTACGCATGAATACTACATTTCCCACAATGCAACGGGGATGCGCCGAGCGGGAGCAAAGCGGGAGGCGGTTTGATTTATTCAGCAGTCGATCAGCAGCAGTCATTAGCATAACAGCAAAAATTAGCCCACAGATACCCATCAACAATGGCTAAACGGAAGGTGGACACTGAAAACCGGGGCTTTCAAACAAGGTGGGAGTTGGAGTACATGTTCACGGAGGTAGCTGGAAAACCTGTGTGTCTGCTATGTGGAGAAAGTGTGGCGGTGATGAAAGAGTATAATATTAGACGGCATCATGAAACAAAACACACGCCTCAAACAAGTAATGTAGAGTTGTAGTAATACAGTACTGTATATAAATGTATGTAAATACAGTAATAATACAGTAATGTTTCCTGTGCAATTACACATTTGAAGTTTTTACTCCGTTCAAGTTTAAAAGTTAAATATGCACATAAAGAAGGTCTTGTTTTTTGTTGTTCCCCTCGGGAATTTTAAAGCTTTATTGTCTATGTTGTTTTTGTTTGCCGACTCTGTCCTGGGAGTGTTTCTTGTTTTTTGGCTTTTCATGGAAAATAGATCTTGATGTGGACAACAGTCTTTTGATAAAATTGTCTCCTATTTAACAGAGAAAATGACTTTTGATTGTTATTATTTGTTAATCAGTAATTCCTTTTTTTCACACTAACCCAGAGAAAGCACAGAAAGGAAAGTCAATGTACATTTGAGCAGGACAGATGAGGTCCAGTGTGTTGATTGCTATTGGTTTTAAGTAACAAGAGATTTTTGCACTTTATTTTATTGTATTTCGAGGCAATATTTCTTTTTAATAATTTCAGATGATTGAATAATAGAAAAGGGTTATGAGTTGTTGTTATGAGATATGTTATGAGTTTTTTATATAAAGGACATTTGTATTTTGTGCCTGCTGAAATTAAAAATGACTGACAGAGTCATAAGAAAATATTGCTTTATTTATCCAATCATATTGTAATATATTTGTTGTGTTTTCAGTAGGTTAAATCTTGGTTTCAGTAAAGATTGGACAGTCCGGCCCTCGGCTTGTAGCCAAATGTTTTATTTGGCCCTCCGTCCATTTGACTTTGACACCCCTGGCTTAGAGGTTATAATGCCGTCACTAACACAATGTTTTAAGTCTTAGCCCTAAAAACTGGGACTTTGATTGGTCCAACTGTTCTCCACTGCCCTGAACCTTGCCAAATGTAATATATCCCGGAGTGACTGTCAAAAATTTAGGGGTCATATTTGACCCTTTTGTTGTTCCAGTTACATGTGAAGAATTTTACTAAAATACATTTCATCTACGCAACATTGCAAAGATTCACCTGTTTCTGTCCCGATGCTGAGATCGAAATGTATGCCTTGGCCTCTTGTGTTACTGTAAGTTATTGCTCTGTGGTCCCCCAATGTCTAGAATCAAAAGTTGCTGGTTGAGATCTTGAGACAGGAGACTGGTCTATGCTATCATCTGGATTTTTTGCTGTTATTATTTATATTTAATGTTGATTTTGACCGTGTATTGTCTGTTGTTGCCCTTGCAACATCCATTGCAGCTTGGTCATCCTGGAAATGGGAATACTTATTCGTGCGACCTTTTCTCAATGTTTATTCATGTTCCTCATGCTAAGGTCTTTTAGTTTTTCCTTGACCTCATATTGGTTTTAGCCCAAGGGATGTTGTAATGGTGGTATGTGCAGTCCTTCGAGGCTTTTTGTGATTGAGGACAATACAAATAATTGTGACTTTATTTGCCTTGAAATGTTCTATCACATAGTATGATGAAGACAACATTTGAAAATATCGATACCATAGACTAGGGGTTTTGTTTGTTTGTTAGTTTATTCAACCAATAATCTTCACATAAAAATCATCGGAAATTGTCTCGTTGTCTCGGCTCAGTGAGAATTTAAAAATTTAACAACATTCAACATTCCGAATATAAAACAAAAAACAGAAATTACAATTTACAATTGTTAAAAATTCGGACAGCACTCGGGTAAAAACTGTTTGTAAACCTTTTAGTACCCTTGAATGACTTCAAGCGTCTACCGCTCCGTAACAGATGAAAATGATCATTACCAGGATGACTCTCATCCTTAAGAATATTTGAGGTAAGTTTCAAAACTCTATCATTATATATAGATTCCAGGGATGGCAGACCGGTGCCCACAATCTTTTCCGCTGTGCGGATTACAGAATTGAACTTCGACAGATCTTTCTTTGTGATTCGACCAAACCAAACAATAATAGAATTTGCTAAAACACTTTCAATAATCGCACGATAAAAATTGACAAGGACTTCCTGATTAACATCGTAGGAGTTCAACTTCCTTAGGAAGAAAGTTCTTTGGCGTGCCTTCTTTAGAATTTTCTCAGAGTTCAGTGCCCAGCTTAGATCCTCTGAAATAAAAGTCCCGAGAAGTTTGAAATGTTCCACCTGCTCGACTCTTTTGCCATTGATAAGTAAAAATTCCTTCTGGTTTTTGTTTTTCGTCCGAAAGTCAATAGTCATTTCTTTGGTTTTGTCCAAATTCAATATCAAATAATTTCCATTGCATCATTCCACAATGTTATCCACCTGCCGTCTGTATGCGCTCTCATCATTGTTCATAATGTAACCAGAAACAGTAGTGTCGTCAGCAAATTTAACAACTAGATTGTTATCCTCAATGGATTTGCAATCATACGTAAATATGGAATAGAGACAAGGTGATAAAACACATCCTTGTGGGCTACCGGTGTTTAGAACGAGATCTTTCGAGGAATGATTACCAATTTTCACAACTTGATGACGTTCGAGCAAAAAAATCCAAAATACAATTACAAATCGAAACGGTAAAAACTGAGGTCATCACGTAATTTCACATATAATTTAAAAGGTATGATGGTATTAAACGCAGATGAGTAGTCTATAAATAAAATCCTGACATACGAGTTCTTTTTCTCCAAGTGTTCCAAAACCCTATGTAAACAAATGTTCAGCGCATCTTCAACACATCTGTTCGCATCATCTAGACCGATCGGTAGTAATGACTTAATATAGTGTAAGATGAAGCCTTCAAATACGTTCATGGGTACTGGCGTCAGTGCTATGGGTCGAAGATCATTCAGGCATGTGACGGTGTTTGACTTGGGAACAGGAACGACGGTAGCTGTTTTGTATACTGCTGGAACTTTGGCAAGGCGGAGTGACCGATTGTAGATGAGGGTGAACACGTGGGCGAGTTGTGCTGCGCAGAACTTGAGGAGCCGCGGTGAAATAGAGTCTGGGCCCGGGGCTTTCCGCTCCTTCAAGCGTTCGAACTTGCACTTGACTTGCCACTCCTCGATAACAAATGGAGGTTCACACTGAGTGTCCGGCACAGAAACGGGTTCGCTGGTGTTGGCTTTGTCGAACCTGGCATAAAAGTAATTCAATTTATCTGGTAAAGTAGCGTCATCCGAGTCAGCAGAATGTTTATGACCCTTGTACTGAGTAATGAGGTTCATATTCGCCCAGACGTCCCTAGAGTCGCCTGTTGCAAATTTTTCCTCGATACGTGTTTTAAAAGTCCATTTTGCATCCCTGATGCCCTTCTTCAGGTCAGACTTGGCCTTACGGTAACAGGGTCGGAGTCCTTGGCCCGATGAGCTAAGTCCTTGTCAACAATTTTCCGTCGCACGTCCTTGTTGAACCATTGCTTGTTATTGCCATATTGCGTCACAGTTTTCGTGGAAACACACGCGTCCTCACAGAACTTGATGTACTCCGTGACCGTGTCAGTGAATTCATCCAGACTACTCTGTTGATTGAAAACTGCCCAGTCAGTGTCCTCAAAACAGTCCTGCAACTCGTCAATAGCGGATCTCGACCACACTTTCAAAGTCCTTTGCACCGGTTTTGACCTTTTGAGTTCTTGCTTGTAGGACGGTATCAATAAAACTGTTGAATGGTCCGAGTTTCCAAAGTTTGTAGGCACCCTTGATTGAACAATAGCAGTGATCTAAGGTCTCCTGTCCTCTAGTAGGACATGTCACTTGTTGCCAAAAGTGAGGTAATAGAGTTCTAAGGTTAGCCTGATTGAAGTCACCAAGAACAATCAACAGAGTTTTCGTACCTGGTTATCACATCATGAAGGTCGTTTATGGCGGAATCAACATTGGCCCTGGGATGGATGTATGCAGCGGTGAGGGTGACAGATGAAAATTCACGAGGCAGGTAGAAAGGCCTACACCTCAAGGTCAAATGTTCCAGATCAGGGGTACATCCTCTATCCTGACATCTGTACACCACTGATTATTGATCAGAAAGCACACACCCCCTCCTTGAGATTTTCCAGTAATGATATTATCCCTATCCTGTCTGAAGAATGTAAATCCTAGGGGCTGGTAGAGAGAATCAGGATGATGAGATTGCAACCACGTCTCCGTAAAACAAAGCACATTACAATCACGGAAGTCGCGGAGGTTAGCCAGACGATGAAACAACTCGTCGGTCTTATTATACAGGCGCTGAACGTTAGCCAACACGATGCTAGGAACAGGTGCATTATACTTCCGACGACGAAGTCTCACCAAATGGCCACCTCTCCTCCCACGTTTCCGCTTCTTAGGCTTGGGTTGATTTGATTTTGAATTTGAATTAATCCACTCAAGAATTCCGCTGATTTCGTCCGAGTTTGATGGCGAATTTGACACACTGGCAGCAGGACGTAATGCCAATAATCCTTTTCTTGAATATTGCACTAAAGTAGAAAAGGTAAACGTAACGGTAAAAAGAAGCGATAAAATTAGAAAAGTCTTCAGAGCTCGAGACAACACGTCGCCCTCAGTCGGCGCCATGTTGGATGACGTAACGGCCAAACTAATTTAGCAAAGGGGCCACATGGTATAAAACAAATTCTCAATGGTGCCAGACTAGCAAACTAATGGCATAAAAAGTGTCCCATAGCTGTTGGGCTTAGCATCTTTCGGAATCTCGCAATTAACAACGATTATGATTCTGGGGTGTAAGATTTGTTTAGAAAACTTTTGAGGTGGCTTTCCTTAATATTTCTTTCCTCCAGTAAAAAATGTAAACTTTTGTAGTGTTTATCAACTATGCATTTGTAAAATAAAAAAAATAAAAAAAGAAGAAAACAATTCCACTACAAACTTGAAGATGACAAACATAGCACGCAGACACCAATTTAAGTGCAGAACATCAAAATGATTGATTTTATTCTAAAGTTGTTTGTCTTTATATTTGACAATCACAACCTTTTTTTTTTTAAATAAGAGACTAAAAACTCAAACTTCTACAGCTTAGCAACCATTGATCTGATTAAGATGAAATAGGAAATTTGGCTTTTCATGCTTTACTGTAGTGCCAAATGTGGCAATGGTGTTAAAGTACACAGAATTGTGGACAAGTTTCGCTTTTTGGTCATTATTTTGTGGGACCATTTTGTAATGTTGAAATACACATTTTTTTGTATTTTAGCGATGCAATCTCATCTCTATTATATTTAATGAACAACAATTGAATTTTGTAGTCCTTCTAATACATAATTTAGGCCTAAAAAGAAAGAAAAAGAAAATAAATGCATTCATTTTATTTCATTTTCACACTTATTTGCATGTATCATCATTATCATCATCATCGTCAGCTGGAACCTCATGGACCTCTTCCCCTTGCACTTCCACTTCACACAATGTCAGGTATTCATGTCTTCCAGGGATAATGATGTTGACATAGCGGCCTTGCATTCCTTTGCACTCAAAGGTTTTAGACTGCCCAGGTGAGATTGATGTGATTTTAGCACATCTAAAAGAAAAAAACTTTCAAAATTAATATGAGCAGTGGAAAACGGATATATAATGACTGTATGGGTTCTACTTTCATGCTTCACATCATTATACAGTGCTTAGCCTGCCCAATAGCCACATTATATTCTGGGGTTGTTTTCTCCAGGAAGGACTGGGAAGAGCCTTCTAGTTGATTTAGTTAAGACATTTGTAAAGCACTGTATAAAAGTTTGTGTTTGCCTTTGCTTTTAGTTACCCCTGCTTTAAGACAACGGCACACTTACACAGGGTTATTATTGCCATTTTTATCAAGAGAGTCTCCAATGCGGATCTCAGCTCCATCGAGACGTCGATGACAACAATCTTTTCTGTTTGTAACCGTGACTGTGTCTATTTTGTAACCTTTCTGGAGATCCAGTCTCCACCACGGTTCCTTATCCCTCTTTGTGTGAGTGCAAGAATTCTGGGTCCAAATGCTGGCACGATTTCCATCAATGGCCCTTTTGGGAACTGCGTTCCCAAACAGGGAGGACTGTGAAGCTGTTGCACCAATGGCAATGTTATCTGAAAAAAATGTTTTATTTTTTGTAAGAAAAATTTAATTCACAATGAATTTATGAGTTAAGCCTAGAACAGGGGTCACCGAACATTTTGAACCTACTTTTTTGTAGGGCTACCAATCTGAATTTTAATCTTCTTACAGACACAGATCCTTGCCAGTTCGAAAATAAATTTCCCAGAAAAATCGCAAAAACCCATCACTGCTGAGATATTTCCAGAACCGGTTTATGGGCTACTCATGTGTACTAAAGGGGTTAGCAGGTGCTCACGGGCACCAGTGTTGGTGACCACTGGCCTAGAATGCACACAATAACTTAATATTGTTTTCTCCATGAATACAGAATAGACTTACTTTTCAAACTGTATGCCCCTTCTGTTATTGCCAACAAGGCGACGGCCACTGCTAAAATAAACATCCTATAGGAAAGAGTCAACAAAACATATCATCCTTAATTTGAGTACTACAGGAATGTCCTGTTTATCGCCAGGGCTACATTTAAAAAAGAATATGTGATTGTCGAAATCCAAAAAGGTACAAACAATTTTCTAAAACAATTATTATTCAATTAACGACACTATTATACACAAAAAAGAGCAACGCCTTTTTAAATGCTCAAACACTAGTTAATCAAATAAAAGTTTTCTATAACCGTTTAATTTGTTTATCTGTACTGTAAAGTGATAAAAAGCAAAGACTGTTTAGCCAGTCAGAATGTAGAACACACATCCATGAAGTGGTGAAACCGTGAAAAGTTAACAGCGTTATAGCAAGGGATCACTGCTTATCAACAGACTGCTACCGGTATATAAAAATCACAGTTTGAAATTGTCCTTATGTTCTCAACATTAAATCTCAATTATAGATAAAAGAGACATACCTGAAGATCTTTGGGTATCTCAAAAGCTGTAATCGTTCACTGCCGGGTCGGGGAAGCTTACTTTATGCTGTTGAATGACTGACATGTTTTGTCAAGGAACATCCTGGTCAAATAATAATGGTTGCTTTTACTCTGTTTGAACTGTGCCTGGCTTACATAGTATGTTTATTTTTTGTCTAATACTTACGATTGTTTTGCACATCAGCAAACAGTTTTTTGCTTCTTTTAGGATAGCACTCCAAACAACAAAATTCACTCTTCGCGTTTTCAATGTAGACGTATAAAGCAGTGTCTGAAACTCGTGACAAAAAGTTACCGGACATCATGGCAGACAACTCTGAAAAGTTGCTCAGCCATAAAGTGCCCCATTTTTTACAACTTGAAACACAATAAGACGACTAATCGCAAAAAAAAAAACATTGTTGCAAAGTATTAAGGATTGATAATCACAATATATAACAGAACAACACTTTAAAATTAAGTTTATTATAAATCTACCTATAACATTCATTGCATGTATATGACATCCCTGTTTCCCATCTGCCATCAGTATGTACCTGTATTAACTCATTTTCATTCACGCAATGTTTGCGTTGCGTCGTCTGCTACAAGCCACGTGAACTCCTCTTTCCATGACACTTTTAATGTATGTTTACGCTTTGTCGCGTCATAAATTTTGTTAGCTTCTTTCGAATATTTCTTCTGGGGCTGAAGTTTTGGCTTGATTCCTAACCACTTATCGATTTTTCTTGTGTTCTCTGTGTGTCTACTTTGGAAAATGATATGCAAATGCACGACCTTATAACGCTCTGGAGAGTCCGGAAGCACGAAGTTATTCGATGCAGTCTTCTGATCGGCTGCCGAGTATGCAAAGTGCTAAACAAAAAGAAATTCCGAAATTTCCAAACCGAACGAAGATTTCGAAATCAGAAAAAAAACAAATGTTTGTTTTGAAAAAAAAAAAAATTTTTCCTTTTTTTTCCCCTGAAATAGCTGTCGGCCACCGGGGCGGAGAAGTTTTGTAACTTCTACGCTCGACGTAAAAGATGTACGCCCCCGGGCGTCCGGGCAAACGTTTTTTTTAGACACTGGTATAAAGTCAAACCACAAGGTACTCCTTAACACCTGTTACAGAATGTACTGAATATGTACATCTATGCATTGTGCAAATAATTTCATTTTTGTTCTTTTTGTTTTTTCTTACTGTATTCTTTCCTAAAGAAACACACAAGCACTCAAGCATTAACATAAAAACTTGATTAAACTAATGGTTATGTTTTACTCTGATTTCATCCAACTTTAAAAAGAAATATTAAAAATATAAGCTACATGTAAATCAACTGATTTTTTTTAATTAATACCACAATACCATAACAAGTATCCCTGCCCCAGGTATGGCCCTTTGACACATATTCGCCACAAATTATAATTTCAGTTTGAATAATTATAAGTTTATTCTGCTTTTAAAATTGGACACATGCAAAGGAGTTTGCTTAGGACGTCAGTTCGTTATTTTATTATACCTCACTGTTAGTAGTTTGTTTCAACTAATATGCGCTGTTTATACAATTGTCACTTTCGGCAAATCATGTAGCTGTTCCTTGAGAGCAACACCCTTTAGGGTAGATCAGCTTTTGTAACCAAGGAGAATTAATAAAAAGACAGGGCTCAGGAAAGGGCTTTGAGAACAGGTTGGAATTCCTTGTCTGAAGTTTGGGTCCTCACCTGTTTTCCTTGCAAGTTCAAAATCCGTTGATGTATTCGCCCTTATTTTGAATGTGTACTAAACTATAAACTGATCAAATATCCTCAGGTAAATTATGCCTTATTATCAATTAGGCTATGTTTTATCATCAGTCAGCGGTTCACCAGGCTCTAAAAGCCTGGTAATGACAACAAATGGAACCCAGAATCATTCATGCTGTCTGTGACTATTTGCATCGGAAACACTTAAGACACATTTTGGCTATTGCAAACACTTGACAGGTCATTTTGCTACTTAAATTTACCGTTTTCAACACAAATACAAATGTCCATTGCTCTTTGGAAATAGCCCATGATAACAAAAGTATTTTGGTTGATGTTGCAACTCATCACACCTTTCACACACCTACAAAGTATTTCAATGTGTATTTGCTCTCCCTCCTAAATCGGTTGACTCCCTTGGCTGCCTACCAAAACATTTGTTTTTTTAAATCATAACCTGGAGAAATCTTGACATCACACGTTTGCAAAATCTAACTTCAGACGACACGACTTCCCCCTCACTCTTAGGTGTCAAACTCATTTTATCTTAGGGGACACATGGAGGAAAAATCGCTTTCACGGGGGCCGGGCTGGTAAATAATGGCATAAAAAGGGTCCGAGGAAATTATAGAAGCTCATAATAAAATTATAATTATGAATCAGGGGTGAAGATTAGGTTGTAACCCAATGATTGTTGTGTTTTTTTCCCTGAATATATATATATATATATATATCTCCTTCACTAAGATTGAATCACTTGTACTGTTTATCAACTGCGTATTTGTAAAATTTTAAATATTTTGAATACAGTTTATTTAACTCAGGGAAACTCATGCAAAATGGAAAGTGACAAAAATACAATCACAAATTAAAAGGTGCTGTTTGCCATTGGGGGTAAGAATTTTCCTTTTTTTACTGATGAGTAGCCAAAAAGTGTCCCACAGGTTCGAAAAATGTCCTTAATTTTGTATTGGAAAGAACGTAAATGTTAACAGTTGATAAAAAGTTATTTTAAGTATTTTATGGAAAACAAATGTTTATTGAAAAAATTAATAAAAGGTAAAAACGTTTTTTTTAAATATTCTCTTGCCACATTTTTTTATATCTTATTGATTTTTCTACATTAAACGGACGCTGTGTAATATTTAGTCACTAGATGTTGCGATAGTGTGTAGTGCAACCGAAAACGAATGCTACAAAGCACATCGGACTACAGAGATTAAAAGTAACTAAACTGCACCATTTTTCATAGCATTTTTTGCTCAGCCTTTCAGAAGGTTTGGGGTTTTGGGGGGTACCTGTAGCAGCAAGATGGCAACCAAACATCTAAATTATCTTAGTTCAAAAAAATGTCCTTAATTTTTGCATTACAATAAACATACAACTGAACAGTTGATAAAAAGCTCGTTTTTTTTTTTTTTTACTGGTTGTACAATAATAAAGGGTCACTTTGTAATGTCTGATCACAAGATGTTGCTGTAATGTGTAGTGTAACTGAAAACGAGTGCTACTAAGCAAAAAGAAGAGTATAAATTATGGAGACTCAAAGTGACTAAAGTGCACAATTTTTCTTCTATTTTTTGCACAGCTTTTCACAGGGTTTTGGGGGTACCATTAGGGGTTCTGCCAAATAAATACACATTTCTTAACTTACAAGTACATACAAAAATGCATGCTTAAATTATAGTCATGTATATTTGATTATTACTCAAATCAATATTGTTGTTTTTAACGAATGAAGTTTTTCTACCATTAGGAGGTGCTAAATAATACTTAATGTCATTTTAAAACACCTCGCAGATTTTTTTTCACAATTAATTTGCCACAATGACAATAACCTGACCTGAGTGTCCCCTTCTTGCGTACACCATATTGTGTTTTGAGAGAGCCAAACAAAGGCCGTCCTCAGACAGCTTGTTCCTTGCAGCAAATCTGATTTTCCCCAATGTGGACCTCAAGGAAAAAAGATGCTGTTCAAGTGATAGAGACTTGTCAAAAACTGCACCCAAAAATAAAAATAAGAGGAAACCATATTCCAGACCTTGGCAAACACAAAGGATCAACTCCATTGCAACAAAAATAATTTGTCAGGTAATTTTCATCTACAACAAAAAAATTTCCTAGCTCTACAAACAGATCGTCTCCCGCAAACATCAATCAGTCCGCATGTAACAACCAGTGACACAATTTATCTTTTCACAGTATGACATATGTTTATATGTGATGCCTATTTTCACTTTAAAGTTAGATCAGATTTATAAGCCATTGCTTCCTTAATCAAAAAAGTGATTAAGAGATGAACCACCAATACAACATCCCATGATATAAAACCCACATAAGGGCAAAGAAAAACTAAAAAAAAAAACTCAGAACAAGGACTATTAAACACTGAAAGGTCAACAAATATCAACTTCATAAATAATCACAATGCAATTGTAATATCAATCAATGAGTTTTTATCTGAAATTAGGATAGTATATGAATTACTGGACTGGCCCTTAGAAAATAGGGAAATGTGCTATTTTCTAGTAAAAGCAAATTCTAGACGTCGGCTCGGAAGATTGTACTTAAAAAATTGTCAAATTTTTACCACTCTGCATTGATAAATGAATTTTAAAAACAGTTGACGATCAATATATACTATTAGTTGCCAGTTAGACAATTAGTTTACATATAATATATTATTAAGAAATATTATCCATGTTAATTTTTATTTTGAAGAGCAACATCAGGGGTTGGACATTATGCCACTACGCATTGATGAACCAACTATGAAAACAGATGACTATAAATGAAAACTCTTAGTTGCCAGTTAGTTGATTCCCTAACATGGAACATATTATCAAGATTTTTGTGTGTGTTGATTTTCCTTTAAAGAGCAATATATGACTGTTTCTATCCATATCAGGGTATGCCCACTTTACGTCGATTGAAAATGACATGTTTAAAAATAGCTCAGAGCTCTGTAAACAACCATTCAAATATACCACGTCTTGGTGAAGCTGAAATGTGAAAGGTTGTCGAATAAAGCCTTGAGAAAGTGTCCTCACTGGACAGCAGGCAGTAAAACACTCGCCTTGAGATGGATAAAACGTTTTAGAAATCCAATTGTCATACAATATCAATGCCATTTCGCAAAACAAATATATTTTTCTCAAGAAAAAAAGATATGTGTATAATTTATATTTTGAGTGACAAATATGTGATTTACTACATACAATCTGTTGTGAATTCATGGAAGCTTGAATGGGTATAATAACAATGAAAAAATATCAAGAGAATATAGAGAGAGTGGTAGAGAAAGAAAGAAAGCAGAATGTTAGTAACCACCCGAGCCTTCAAACATGTTAAAGAGCTTTAACTTCATCTGATGATCTTTCTGGTCTACTAATCATGCATTTAATTTTGACCCCAGATTACTCAGAGGGGATGAACATTCCCAATGGGTTTCGTGCATCATTGCTGGTGTGCCCTCCTTTTTTTCTTTCTAAGCCAGATGTTATGGGTCTAAAGAGTGAGCCTCACGCCAACACACTGACCCACGCGTGCACTCCAGGCTCGCTGTAATATGTTCAGCTGGAGTGATGTGATGGAATTCCGACACATGCTCCAATATTACACGTCTCTGTGGTCACGACAGGGGATTATGGGTGCATCGCTGATGGTCATAAAAAAAAGAATAATTTTGAAGTAATTCGGTGACCTACCTTGAAAGCTGAGAGTGCTCCAAAGGTAAAATCCTACCAGTATGGATTTACTAGTCCTACGTGACGCCATCACAGCAGTGGTGTAGGTCCCCCTTTTAGCCCACAGGAGGTGTCAAACTTGGAGCGCCTCATCAGACCGTATCTCTCTATGCCTCTCCATCGCTCCCGTTATGTCTGTCTCCCTTTCGCTCCCTTTCTCTTTTTCACTCTCCTGCCCACTCCCTCACCCCCCCATTCCCCTCCGCCCCGTCTCACTGAAAACAAATACGACACCCCAGAGATGCAGGCTCTGTAAGCCACCTGCCTGCTTCGGTCACCTTCTAGAAACTTTGCCCAAGATGATAAGCGCTCTTCTTTGAAAGCTGTTGTCCGAACTTTCCCGAGACAACCTAACAAAAAAAGGGAAAAAAATACAAACACTACAATTTTGAAGAACCACTCTAAATGTACTCACATTTGGACTTTTGAAATGAACTTTACGGGTAAAAAGTTATTGCATTAAAGTGACCACCACTCTCTGTACCAATCTGTGTTCCAGCACTTTGCTTCTGCACCACCCTAAGTGGGTCCTTGACAACGAGCCTCATCTAGAAGGAGCTGTTGTTAAGGGTAAAAAAAAAATAATAATAATTTTCGGTTGCCCCAAACAATACAGTGATATCTAGTGGCCAAGTAATACAAACTGTCCCATAAAGTATTAGTACATGCTATTATCGTCAATGTGAAAGCTTTCAGTTGAGTTAAGTTAAAGCATCTTTAAATCTTTAACTTTCCACTTTCATTGGGCAAAAAATGAACCCAAGCAGATTCAAGGTAAAACATTGATTGGAGAGTGGTTTCAAACCACAGTTGGAGTGGGACAAGGCCGCCTTCGGTCCCCGACTTTACACAGTAAAACATCCTTGGAAAGAATCATGACCTAAGCCCGTTCCAACTGGTGCAGTAAGAATTGGGGGACTTAACGTCACTAACCTCCATTTTGCTGAAGATATTGCCGAGCTGGAAGAACAGGAACGCAGAGATCTGGTCAATCTGGACAAACCGTGTACCCAGTATGGGCATCACCACAAACCAAAGTTTGAAATTGTCACAAAATTTCAGTATTTTGGAACTATCATATCAGAAGGGGGGTCAGGACCAGGAATGATTCACAGAATAGCTCCAACCACAGCCGGACTTACCACAAAATAAATACATTAAGAGAGACAAGCACAATACAATAAAAACTAAGATCAGAACCATGAAAGCGCTGGTTCCTTCGATCTTCCTCTACCCTTTGCATGACATGGACTCTCACAGCAAAGCTGGAAAGGCTGTTTAAGGATTTGTGAACACATGCTGCTTCAAATTTACAACTGCACTTCAAGCTTTAAAGCTGCCCCGTCTTTAGAAATCAATGGTGTTTAGAACACAGGACCTCAGGTCTAGGTTTAGGCAGTCTACATCGCAAGGACATCTCTGAAAGGAAAATTTTGGAAACTATAATGAGAACAATTGGAGGCCCTGCCCAAAGGTAGCTACAGACGCTGCCCTACTTACTAACGAGATGGTTTCGGAGGATTGTTCGTAAGTTGAATTAGAATTTGCTCCTAAGTTGCTCCAGTGCTATATTTTGTATGGAATGTATGTTATAAGGATGTTTAAGGCTTGTATAAGCAGTGTCTGAAACTCATGACAAAAAGTTACCGGACACCAGGGCAGACGACTCTGAAAAGTTGCCTGCCCTGCCATAAAGATGCCTGCCCCATTTTTCACAACTTGAAACACAATAAGACGACTAATCGCATAAAAAAACCCATTGTTGCCAAGTATTAAGGATTGATAATCACAATATATAACAGAACACTTTAAAATTAAGTTCATTATAAATCTACTCATAAATTCAATTGAATGTATGTGACATCACTGTTTTCCATTTGCCATCAGTATGTACCTGTATTTACTCATCTTCAATCATGCAATGTTTGCGTTGCGTCGTCTGCTACAAGCCACGTGAGCGCCTCTTTCCACGATGCTTTTAATGTACGTTTACGTTTTGTAGCGTCATAAATTTTGTCAGCTTCTTTCAAATATTTCTTCTGGGGCTGAAGTTTTGGCTTGATTCCTGACCACTTATCATTATTTTTCTTATGTACTCTGTGTGTCTACTTTGTAAAATGATACGCAAATGCACGACCTTACAACGCTTGGGAGAGCATGGAAGCACGAAGTTATTCGTTGCAGGCTTCTGATTGGCTGCCGAGTATGCAAATTGCCAAACAAACCGAAATCCCAAAATTTCCAAACTGAACGAACATTTCAAAATCGGAATAAAGCAAACGTTTGATTTGAAAAAAAATCTTTCAGGATTTTTTTTTCTCCCCTCATGTAGGTTTTAGATGATAGTCTGTAGTTTGCAATAGTCTTTGAATTGTGCAGCCCTTTGAGACTCTTTGTGATTAAGGGCTATACAAATAAACATGACTTGACTTGACACCTGTTATTCGTTGGAACTATTTCTAAAATCACTGATTCATCCTTGCTATAGTCTATTCTGCTTCTGTATTCCACTTATCCACTCATTCATGTTTAATCTACATTTAATCTCAAAGCTCTCCGCAGATTCTTTTTTCCACATCCTGACAAGTTTCTCTTGTTTTCTCTCTATGGCTCCCTCTTTGTCTTCCATATCTCCCACCTTTGCATTCTTCCTTGCGCTGAACCGCTAGCAAAAAGCAGATGCAGCTGTGTCCTAAGACTATTAGAACAACGCCTGCAGCACTTCTTTAGCGCTCACAATTTATTACTTCTCCTTTCATTTGCTTAGTCCTTGTGCATTAACCACCCCTTCCCCTCTCCCCTTTAGCTTCTACTTCTGGCTTGGGACTTGGCAAGAGTGTTGTATATGTATGCTGACTGCCATCAACTTACATTAAAAAATGGCTTCTCAGCTCTCCCTGCAGGGACGCTAGCTTGAACGTGTAAACTTGCTGTGCACGTTTCCCTCCCTCGACGAGACACC
Source organism: Urocampus carinirostris (assembly GCF_059441175.1). Taxonomy (NCBI): domain Eukaryota; kingdom Metazoa; phylum Chordata; class Actinopteri; order Syngnathiformes; family Syngnathidae; genus Urocampus; species Urocampus carinirostris. Next base: position 33,962,663 of record NC_142356.1, on the reverse strand, counting down.
GGATTGTTTACACTTCTATCACTTTTTTCACTTGAGTCTGTTCTCAAAAAAACAGAAATTAACACCATTGGCCCTATTTTGGTGCCAAATTCAACTCTGTGCACTTTGAGTTGAATTTTCTTTCTTTGGGTGTTTTTCTTCAATCTTGCAAGAGTAGGTTTTAGGATTAAAAGGATTTTTTCACCGCTCTGCACATTTGTTGAATGGAACATGACAAATTTGCAAATCAACATGACTTCCTTACAGCCCTTAACACCAACATTTGTTAAATTCAGGTAAACGAGAGTATAATATACTCACGCTTTACGTTACGTAAGCAGAAAATGAATAGGGCATTGGTGGGTGTGTAACACTTCAGCGCTCCTTTGATGATTTTAAAATGAATTGATTTCGTCTTTGTTGTCATTAAAATCACGTTTTGTGCATTTTTTTCAACAGGGACATATTAAGTAAGGCACTCTGCTGGGTGGGTGTGACTGTGTGCGCAGCCGTGACAGACTGATGTTACTATCTTTGTGCGCGACTCTGATAGCCTGTCGTAGGCTTTTAGTCTAGGTTTCGGGCGCTATCTCTGTAAACAAACTAAAAAGCACCGCAACCGCTTTTAGCAGCTCGTGACATAAGAAATATATTAGTCAATTAAATCGGAAACTAAGGAAAGGCAGAGGAGCACAACAAAATGTGATCACCAGCTGGTGTTTAGTGGGATTATTATCGTGTTCCAGAAGCGACTGTGGTCTGGAAGAAGGCAAGAGCTGTGAGGCTGGTCCGCCTATGGTTGATGGCTATCTAATCTCCGGAGCCACCGCGGCAGACCCTGTATCTTGCCATGAAAGGGATGACTTGGAGCTACAACTCTTGGGAAACCACTAGTTTCGGGACGGTCTTATTTTAATCATCGCAGGGATCTGTCTCCATCCAAGGACATCCGATGCTAGCGTATAGCTAGCCGGCAACTCTATTAATTGCTTTCTTACACAGGGAGGAGAATCCCTCCAAATTAGTTTTACTTTTGTATAATGACAATAAAAGTTCATTCAACTGCTATTATGTGTTGTGTGTTAGGCTTTTAAGAAGGTGTGATGCTACTTCACAGATTTTCCCTTATTTGCAGGTGGTCCTAGTCCACATTTACCGCAAAAACCGAAGGATCTCTGTATATACACACGCTTCCTACTATGCGGAATTTTACTTAATGTGAGTGGTTATAGTACAGGTGAAACGCAAATCCTAATTGTAGTACTTGCTAATTCTTAATTGTATAATGATTGAAGCCATTTTTTTTATTTATTTTTTTTACTTTTAAGTACTGTATTAAAATCAGATTGTGAGGCTACTCCTGCAACTAGTGACGGTGGAAGCGAGTACAGTACTGTTTCATTTGAAGGAGGAAACCCCAACCCAAAAAACAGCCTTGATAGGGATAGGCACCGCCAGGCTGTACAACACACACCACATGAATTCGTGCCCCGACGACCCAGGCCGTTAAGAAACCAGTGAACTGTGAACTGCTAAACACATAATATTGTCATTCGTAATCATTCTTTGGTTCAGCAAATGCTTCTTGGCTCTGTTGGACCAGATGTAGAGCATATTTTAAAATGTACCGGCATTACTTTTTTTTATGCCTCACTTTAGCCAGTGTTACAAAGGAATGCAATTACTTTTTTCTGTAACGAGTACTGCAAAGCGTCATCAATAAAATTGTCATTTCAACATGGTGCGTCACGCTCCTACGTTCCATAAATAATGATGCCTTCTGATCTTCAAATGTTCCATCTTCGCTCCTGAAGTAACATACAACTCGCAATTCAGCAGGTACCAAAACGCTGATTGAAATACCTGAAAGAGGGGTTTATAAGTAATTACAAAATAGAACTGAATACAGTTACAGTGGCGAGATCTAAAGCACAGAAAATGAGATTGCGTAAATTTTCCTTAGTGATATTCCAATTCTTTTATACTTGCATCAAAGCCATATAAAATACTGAAATTTTGGTTTGGTTGTGTGTCACTAGTAGCAAATGGTAAACAGCAAGTGGGGAGGGAGTTACTTATACAGGAACAAAAAAAAACAATGAGTGCAACTTAAATAGCATGCTAAATTTTGATCTTTTTGTTTGCAAAGTTATCTTTGCAATACACCATGCCTGCAGAAAAAAAGAAAACGTCTAAGACATTTCCCCACAAATGGAGAAATTAATCAATCCCACAGGATGATGTACACATTTTCTTGATTTGCTTGCATTATGTGACTATTTTTTAAGCAGTTTTAGCGTGACGGCTTCGTTGTGAGTATATATGGTAATTTCTAAATAGATTGTTACTTCAGAGTAACGCGCTACATTTTATTGTCAGTACTCCGGAGGTAATGCAATTACTTTTTAAATGTTGCAACTTATCTATTTTTTCAGTAACACACCCGACACTGAATTCAGCACACGAAACAATTTTTTTTGGGGGGGGTCTTCATCTCAAACAATCCCTGACTCTTTCCAACATTCCTAGACACACAAATGTGTCTCTATGACTCACATCTGTAGCTGTGAATAATAGAAGCTTACTTAGGTCAGACTGTTGAAGTAGATAGAGTCACGGCTTGGGGCGTAGTGAGAAAGGAAGTCATTTGTAAACATAGCCAAGGAGACGGCTGACATTAACCAACTGAGACGACAAAGAGCAACTTCACACTTGAATGGCAACACGTGGGTGTCGAGAACTCACACATTGTCACTAATTGGTGAGCAACACTTTTGAAAGATTGTCTCCATGCACACATAATGACACCTGCTATTGAGGACCAATCATGTGTAAAGTACATTAACTTTGTATTTGTTTCGCAGGTGGGGACGGGCACACAGAAATCTACCACCCCCCAACGTTTCTGTTTTCTGTTTGTTTTTTCTTAACTTAATGGTCTCAGCCAAAATCCCAATCTATCTACCTATTTCTGTATATTTCTTATTCTTATTGTGTCCAATTCAAGTTTCTTTGGTAAAGATTAGCAAACAAAAGTCCTTAAATCAGAGTGTTTGTGTCTGGATTTTAGTATGATGACCTTCCAAAAACGTTGAAGAATTCACTTTAAATTGTTGTGTGAACTTCAGATTATCAAAAAAGTTCTCATCAGTTTCCCTGAAAAAGTTATTTGAAATAGAATGTGGTGCTCCTAGAAGGTGAGACAAATTTAAAAGATCAAATTCGTCTCTTCAGTTTAATTCGTCATTTGATTATTTTTTCAAATAATTTATTGATCTCTAAATTCGCTACACCGGTCATATGTAGAAATCATTTTATAATTAAAGAAATACCTACAAATAATGTTATACAAAGACAATATCACATAAATACATCCAAAAATACCTAAATAAATGACATAAAAGGAATTGGTTCATTTATTTATACTTTTTTATTTTCATTCAGCGTATTATTCGGAGTATAAGTCGCTCTGGAGTTTAGTCGTACCGGCCAGAAATGCGTAATTAAGAAGGAAAAACAATGTATAACGCCCACAAGAGTAAACGTTGCATTTTTGGGTGAAATTGATTTGGTAAAACCCAACACCAAAAACACAGGGCTCATACACCATTTTCAGGGCCAAATTCAAGCACTTTGTAAGCACTTTTCAGGACATTTTTTCATTTTTTTCCAAGTACCTTCAAAGGACGAAATCCAGCTATGCTCAAAAGAACATTTTTTTTTTCGGGTTGACTTTAATGACTAAAATAAAGACGCTATCTTGCTGCTAGCACATACTTTGTGTTATTTTGAGCTGTCCCTATCTATGATCTACTAAATTATTGTCTCAAAGTTTCAATGGGCTGCTATAAATGTAACCGCGGTGTACGTGTCCCACCAAAGATCCACATTCACGCTGGACTGGATGATGAGGTTTTTATTATTACAGTTTCTGCTGCAAATGGATGAGTCACAACATTAGCTTTTTCTGCTGGGTTTGATCTCTTTGATCTCTTTGTAGTACTCTGGTTAAACTGACAAAACCCCGCCTCCTGGTCACATGTTAGAAGCCAAAACCAAACCCCACCCCATACCAGCAGATGGCACTGTTGGACTCAGCATTGCAGGACATTTACCAAAAACTATACACATATTTTAGCAGGAATTTCAATAAAATAAAAGTTATTATTACACCCGTTACATACACCCCCCTGAAATTCTGCTAAATATGGGTGTGCTACACTAAACAGAAAAAAAATCACATGCCAAAAAGGCAAATACTGATGAAAAAGAGGACACGAAAACTGGTACAGTATTACAAGGAACAAACTGAAGTGCATGTCAGTTCTAAAACTCTCCCAAAAAGGAGTGTGAAAAGAAAGGAGGCGATCAAACTCCTAACTAAGCACAGACTCAAAGATGCCTGTTACATCTCTGAAATATCAAACATTGTTCCTGTAGTTGTAAGTGCTCACATAGGCACAATTCTTGTTTCTTACTCAAGCTTTGTTACCCAAACTGAAAGTGCATCTCTACTGAACTTAAACTAGGAACTTGCAGATATTGCGGACAGATGATTGTCACCTACCACATGGTCATTCATCTGACAAATAAGACGACTAGGAGGCCTGATGGACTGGCGGACCCTAAGACCATAACGGTTAGGTTGAGCACAAATAACCTGAGCTTGAAGGTCTGGGGCAGTCAAGTCTAAACAGTCAGTATCAGGGGAGTCTGCGTCCAGATGGTCAGTGTTCAATGGGGTCTCGTCTGGGAGACCCATACCCAAAGGGATCATGTTTTCAGAGCACTGTGATGGGCTTTCCGTATTGTCACTTGAAGTATGGTCAACATCTTGTTCGGGGATGTGCTGACCTCCTCGGCTGGATGTATCAACACTGCGAGAGTCGGACTGGGCATCAGATCTGCTGTCTAGTGAGTTATCCTCTACCTCTGGATGAACTTGCTCTTCACCTGCCTGTATCACCCAGTTTACTGTACGGACATCACTGTCTTCAACCGCGTCAGGTAAATCAGGGCATACATCACTTCCATGCATAGCAGCGTCAGACTCTGAGTGTTCAGATTCGCTGGCCAGATCATCCTCACAGGGCAAGAAGCTAACAGAGAGCAGCAAATTCCTGTGAACTACCTTCTCTTTGCCCGTCAGACAATCCTTGACTCTGTAGACATTGAGATCAGGCTTGACTGATATGACTTCATACGGGGTTGACTCCCACTTATCTGCAACTTTGCGTTTCCCCGGGACACCTCTGTTGGCGATCAACACCCGGTCTCCCACGACGAGAGGTGATCCTTTGGCCCTACGGTTGTACAGCTTGGCATGACGAGTCTGTTCTCTGAGAGTATTCCTCTGTACAATTTGAGCAGCTTCATGTAGATCTTTCTTCAGATGGCGTACAAAGTCAGAGTAGCTGACAACAGCATCATTGGTATTAGCATGTTGAAACATGACATCGACAGGGAGACGAGGGATCCTACCAAACACTAGGTAAAACGGTGCAAACCCTGTTGTCTCATGCTCTGTGCAGTTATAGCAGAATGTGAGCTGCTGCAGCATTTGTGGCCACTTTGCTTTGGGCTGAGGGGGAAGGGTTCTGATCATATCTCCCAATGTTCGGTTGAATCGTTCTGCGATGCCATTTCCCATGGGGTGGTACGGAGTGGTATGGGATTTCTGCACCCCTGCCATCTCTAGAAGCTCTTTGATCAGTTTGCTCTCAAAATTAGCTCCCTGATCAGAGTGGATACGCCGTGGGAAACCATAGACAAGGAAGAAATCCTGCCACAGACGGCGAGCAACTTGTTTGGCGGTTTGATTTCTGCAAGGGAAGGCGTGCGCCATCTTGGAGAAATGATCAGTTACGACCAGGACATCTACAGACTTGTTCTCTTGCTCAGCAGTCCAAAAGTCTATACAAACCAACTCCATAGGCTCAGAGGTGACTATGTTCTTGAGTGGTGCACGGTTGTGTGGTTCCGGTGTTTTCCCTACTACACAGCGCAGACAGGATTTGACATAATTCACAACATCACGTTCCATGCCATTCCAGAAGAATCGTTGCCTCACCAGAGACAAAGTACGGTTCTGGCCTTGGTGACCTGCTGAGTCATGTAAACCTTGAAGGACTTTCTGTTTCAATGAATCAGGCACCACAAACTGGAAGATTTTCTTGGCCATGTGAGGATCTTTCCTTATTTTGTAGAGCATGCCATTCTGTATGGTGAGTCTGCTCCAATGCTTCAGTAGTTTCATCACACTAGGCGACTCGACAGCTCTCTCACGCCTGGTAGGTCTCTTGTGTCTATGCACAAAGTACATGGTCCTGCTTATTGTGTTGTCCTGTTCTTGTAAACCAACAAGCTGACTCTGTGGGAGTGCCGTTGACTGATCTCCCTTCTGCAGAAGATTGACGTTGGCGTCTGTTCCCATCACTTGACCCACGCCACCAGTGGACTGAGCACTGAAGACAGCAGCAACCTCTTCTGATGTCACAGAACCATTGGAGCCTGATGGAATTGCCCTTTTTACTGACTCGTCTGATGTCCCAGCACTCTCGTCTACAACAGCGTGACAATTGTTGGATACTCTGAACACCTCTTGCACAGTACTGTTGTTCACCCTGTTGACTTGGTCCAAGAGCGAAGTATAGGGCTCGGTAACAAGGCGATGACCCACACATGACCGTACAAATGGCTCACGGCTCAGAGCGTCGGCTACGATGTTCTTTGGTCCGGGAATGTACTTCAGGTCAAAATTGTATGCAGCTAGCTTCGCTACCCACCGCTGTTCACACGCATCAAGTCTTGGTTTGGTCAAAATGTATGTAAGTGGGTTATTGTCGGTCCACGTGGTAAAGTGTCTTCCTTTCAACCAATGGCTGAATTTATCACATACCGCCCATTTCAAGGCAAGAAATTCGAGCCTGTGTGCAGGGTAGTTGAGCTGGGAGCGAGAGAGCGTCTTACTTGCAAAGGCGACTGGTCTGGCTACTTTTCCACCAGGTGGCAGCTGTGACAGGACTGCTCCAATCCCATCAAAGGATGCGTCGACAGCCAGAATAAACGGCGCATCAAAATCTGGGTGGGCCAGAGTGACACCTGTCACGAGGTCGTGCTTCAGTGTTTCAAAGGCGTTCTGGCATGCATCGGACCAATCTGCAGGCGTCAGCTTCACTTGACCTTTCTTGCGGGCTCTCTTGCGCTTATGCTTGTCACCAGATTCAGATGTGAGCCTGAACAGAGGTTTTGCCTTCGCAGAACATGCTTCAATGAAGCTTTGGAAATACATCACCATGCCTAGAAAAGATCTGATTTTACTAGGGCATGGCGTCTTGCCATCCGACTCCATTAGATCAGCGACGTCATTTATCGCTCTCACTTTCTCGGGGTCAGTCCGAATTCCATCCTCACTGATGACATGCCCAAGAAATTTCACAGTCCGTCTGAGGAAAAAACACTTTTTGGGTGCGAGCTTGAGGTTGTGTTCCTTAAGGCGAGTAAACACCATCTGCAGGCGTTGGAGTGCAACTTCCTCTGTGGGGGCAAACACCATCAGATCGTCGAGGTAACATAATAGGCTCATGAAATTCTGATCACCAAATATTGACATCATCATCCTCATAAATGTTGCTGGGCTGTTGCAAAGTCCCTGAGGGAGCCGGTTGTACTCGTGAAGGCCGAATGGTGAGGAGAATGCCGTGTACTTTTTGTCGTCAGGGTGCAAGGGGACATTGTAGTAGCCTGACGTCAGATCCATTGTGGAGAAAAAGGCATTTCCCCCAAGTGCGGCCAAAGCATCAGCTTGATGCGGTAGTGGGTAGGCATCCTTTATGGTTCTTGCATTAAGCCTTCTGAAATCAGTACATACCCTTAGTTCTCCATTCCGCTTCCATATGAGAACAAGCGCAGATGCATAGTCGCTAGTCGACTTCTGAATAATTCCTTTCTCTTCCATCTCGTTCAGAGTCGTCCTCAGTTTTTCATACTGACTTGGTGGTATACGTCTGTAGGGTAGACGGAACGGCTTATCATCAACAAGGTGGATACGATGTACAAACTCTTTGGCCTCTCCACAGTCCATCTTATGGCGAGAAAAGATTGACTCGAATTGTTCGATGATATGAAGGAGCTTGTCTTTACACTGCAGCGAAACCTCACATGACTTCAGGTCAATGTCTTGCAGTCCCAGAGCTTCCAATGCACGCATCATGTCCTCTTCTGACCTGGGTCGGACCTCTTTGCTCTGTACACTCTGCACGTTGCACTTGACCTCCTCTGCATTGGGCAGGTCTTCCGCTGCGATACAAGGAGACACATCTGCAATTTTCCTGTTTCTTCTCAGCACCACAACTCTGTCCGTGGGATTAAAGACTTTAACAGGCACCCATCCATCTCCCCAGAGTGGAGTAACAACTCGTCCGACAAGGACTTGTCTGGGCGCAGCCTTAGATTGGGTTGGCTCAACGACCACTGTGCTGCCCGCTGATGCCCCGGCCAACTCAGGTAACTTGCCCCAAATAACGTACTCGGTCCGTGGATTCAGCGTCACGCAACTCTTGATCTTAACTGTCCCTACCTTGTCTGGAATGCAATCACCTCTCCATCTCTCTGTGTTGGAAAGCATTGACAGGAATTGACTGTGGTTATCGGACAGACCGTTGTCAGGAGTGGAAACTAATCTCCAATAGTCATCAGTACTTTTCAATTGAGTCAAAATATATTTGATGGCATTGCTGCCAAGGATCATCTGTTCTGTCTGGCCTGGCACCACCATTACTGGTATTATCATTTGGCACCCGTAAACTGTGACGTGAATGTCGTACATATCTCTGGGAGAAACTTGGTGTCCACCGCAGCCTACAATGACATAATCATCGGCCGTGTAACTCATCATATCAGGGAATTGCTGCAGGAGGGACTTAGCCGTGTCCTCACTTACTGTACAAGCCATCGACCCACTGTCCAACAGCGCTCTGAAAGTGGGGCCTTCTTGCACAAGTACAGGTGTGTAAAACAGTTCGTCAGTCTCCGCTATTCTCTGAAACCCCTGAAAGATCAGCTTCTTCGATGGAGGTATCTTGTTGCTATACATCTCATAAATTGATTTATTATCTTGCATGTCAGGCTTCACATTAGTGGTGGGAGGTATACTCAGTTGATCTGCACTGTTCTCCCCTAAGCGCAGATCAGTTAGTTTCCCTGAGGCAGCGGGACAACTTTCGTCACTGGACAATCACGTCGAGAATGTCCTGGGGCATGGCAGTGAAAGCAAAGGTTTTTGTCTCGGCAATGAGAGAGAGCACTGTGGTCGACTTCTTTGCAAATGATACATGGCTTGTCAGTGAAACCATTAATTCTGTCTCCAGGTCGCCTGGTTGGAGCTCGCCTTCTCCCTTGAAACTGGTTTGAGGTAACACGTATCAGAACCTTCTCCAACATACTAATAACGTCCGTTAGAGAGACATACTGTGGGCTCGAAGTCTGAGGTGGCTCGTGCATGAGGGTTGGACCATGGTTCACCTCAGCTTTGTGTACGGCAATTTCCGCTCGAATCGCAGGTTGTTGTAGGGAATCTGCTTTGTAGCTCTTCTCAGCGTGGTATTCATTCAGCACCTCTAGTACCTCACATGCTGACCACTTTTCGATGGTTTTTGATCTGTAAGTGAGTGCCAGTTCCTTGCATGGGCAGTTCCTAATAAACATGCGAGTGACCTCTATTTCAGGGTTGTCAAATGTTTTGCCCTGCTCACTCAAGCACTCAGAGGCAAGGTCAGCTGCTCTGTTTAGTCTCAGCCAGTAGTCATAGGGGTCCTCCTGGTGTTTGGGCAAAGTTGAATAAAAGTCAGCTAAAGGGACAGCAGAGTACTTGGTACAGCTAAAGTGTTTCCTGAGGAGACTATAAATCATGTCAGGGCGGGTATAGACGTCTATATTACTGTTTCTAATGCCAAACCTAACTACATCTTTAGCTTTTCCTCTCAAATGCATTTGGATTTCCTCTGCTTGCTCTTCAAGTCTCACATTACTCTTCTTAATAAATGTCTTCATTAGATCTTCCCACTCATGTAATTTTATTGAGTCTGAGCCATCCCCATTAAATGATGGTGGTTCTTTAACCTTTCTCTGTGTAACCACCTGAACCTGTGTTACATCTGACACATAACCTGGCTTACTCAATGTGTTTGCTACATCTTGTGTGGCAGCAGCGCTAGGAGCTACTGTATTGTGTGACTGTATACGTGAGAAAATGCTATCAGCCAATGTATGTCCTATCTCCTGAATAACATTTGTCATCTGATCAGCTACACCCTCAGAAATGTCACTCGTGCTCTGATTAAACATGTTTCAAATATGTAAATGAGTCAAAATCACAAAATAAATCAGGAGCCTGCGTAACACGTCACTGTATAGCAATTTTAAATACTGTGAGCTGATGGCATCATGAAACAATGTGGCAGGTAGGACAGTCCTCGGTTCGGAGAGTTTGATAGAAGTCACGGGTCACGGCACCAATGTAACCGCGGTGTACGTGTCCCACCAAAGATCCACATTCACGCTGGACTGGATGATGAGGTTTTTATTATTACAGTTTCTGCTGCAAATGGATGAGTCACAACATTAGCTTTTTCTGCTGGGTTTGATCTCTTTGATCTCTTTGTAGTACTCTGGTTAAACTGACAAAACCCCGCCTCCTGGTCACATGTTAGAAGCCAAAACCAAACCCCACCCCATACCAGCAGATGGCACTGTTGGACTCAGCATTGCAGGACATTTACCAAAAACTATACACATATTTTAGCAGGAATTTCAATAAAATAAAAGTTATTATTACACCCGTTACATAAACTTAAATTCCGCCTCAACAATGCTTGTGCAGCATGGCTATATTACACTTCTTTACAAACACGGAAAGGGCTTTATAGGTGCTGGGTAATAATGGAGTTTATTACGGATGACAAAAAAGAAAGATAGCACTGCATGTATAAAAAGCAGAACGTCAAATGGTGACTCAGTTTAATTATATTGATCCGAAACAGTGTATTCAATCTTTCAATCTAAGAAGACTTTTTTATTTATGTTGTTTTACTTATTTTAATTAATATTTGTTTTGCGTATTTTTCAGAGGATCCGTGTCAAAGTCGGTTGGAATCGATTTGTAAGTAGTTTTTTTGTAAAAAGCTAAATCTGGGTTCGGTTCGAGACCAGGTGGAAACATATGTTGGCCTGGAGAGGGATGGGTGCCACCAGGCTGTACCTGCCCAAGACAAACCACAGGAAATGGTGCTCCTACGACACTAGTGGTGATAGGGACCCAAGCAACAAACCGTTTAAGTATAAAATGATTTATGTTCATTTGGCAAATATTTGTAGGCATTTATTTAATTATACACTCATTTCAACATATTGTAGGATTCGTCTTCCATAACCTGTTGTTTGTTGGTGATATAATATAATAAATGAATAAAAATGAAATAATTGTTGACAAGAGGTGGATATCCTCTTCATCAATATCATTGCAAGCACAAACCTCACAGAAAATCATAATATTTATATCACATATCATATATACAATGTATCAATATAAACACTTACTTGGCATCAGGACAAAATATTTTAAAACCTGCGCAAAATGTATTTTCATATTATCAAGACAACATTATTATGGATGGGTTTCTAGTTTGATAAGTTGGACAAAATAAGTATTGTTCTACATATTACAAGCCCTTTGACAAGGAATGTGCTTTAGGAATCAATGATAGTTTCTCATCTGACAGGAGCTGTGTTATCAAAGTGTAAAATGTTTAATTTATATTTCATTAGTGCCATAATATCAGTTTGTTGAGGATACGTGCTAATAAATGCAGTAGAATTTGCTGCCGCTTGGCGGCCATTCAGTATCATTGCAGTCAAAAATTATTCATAGCTCGCAATTTAACAAAAATGTTATGGTAGGAACACTTTGAATTGTTTTTATATAAAGTTTATTGTTACTAACGAGTATAGCTGGAAGTTACTTTCTTATGCATGCTTTGTATTAGACAAGGAGATTATTTAAAATACTATCATGTGACTTTGATACGCTTTACAGGAAACGATAGTCAATAAATAGTTCTGTCTTACCTTTGACAAAATACTAATGCAGTTTCTTACTAAATCAAAGTTATTTTAGTGCAACGATTCTCACCGGGATGTAGGACGCCATGTTAATGAAGAGCAAAATACAGTATAGGTATTATGAGATGGACGGGAGATGCATTCAAAGACCAGATACCTAGTCGGAAAGAAAAACTTTGGCATTGTAGTTTGTCTTTCCGCATGTTCCAGATGTTTGACTTTTAAATTCGTCTTTGAAACAGATATTTTCAATAAAAATCACCTGATGAACACTGAGTATAAATAATATGACAGACATTATTGCATTATGCACTGCAAAAGAAACTCAATTTATGGAGGTCCGACCCTGCTATTGAAGCTGTGCTCGTGACGTCACGTGGCCTTCTCCGCCAATATGGGAGCCATTGCGGACAGCAAAATACAGTTGAGCGCACAGCAATTGAATAGGCAGTTGAGTTGAAACAAACACCCCCCAAAAAATACAAAACTGAAGAATATAACCACAACTTTTTACCAATTTACATTTTGGGCAAGCTTCTAGTCCTCATTTAGAATGTTATCCCATTTGAAAGACAGAAGACAGCTATGTTTATTTGCAGTCAAACGGAGGATGGCACTTCACTGGCAGGCTGGTAGCCCTCAAGTATTCTAGGATTTTGTTGTTAACAATTTACATTTAATCTATTTTCAAGCAATTTTATGGTAAGTACGTATGAGTCACGTAAAAGACACTCAATATAATAGGTTAGGTAATGCTAACTACCTACATTAGTTGCGACCATTGAATTGTTGGTTTTAGATCAGGGAATAGTGTAATTGTAACCTGTGCAGTCCTTTGAGACATCTTGTGATTAAGGCTATACAAATAAATGTGACTTGATTTGAGTTGACCATTTCTTACTTTGTAAATGAGCTGCTTTGATTGTGATTAACCAGATTATTCAAAGCAGTCATCTTCAGAATATCACATGTATTGAAAACTGTTATGTTCTCTACCATAAAAGTTATAACACCGAAATGAACTGCCATATTACCAATCGATAAAATAAGAAAGGAACATTGAAAAAAGTAACTGTCATTCAGCCAAAATAAATATTTTCAACATGCTCAAAAGTTATTTATACACAAGGTGCATATGCCCCATTCTATACTTCTCGATTACAACACCCCAACATTTAGATACAAAGACGTTTCAGTTAAGTTTACACGCCGTGCATTGGTCAGCAAAATGAAGCACAGTAACATGTACCAGCAATGAAGAACTGGTAATTATCCAGTCTTTTAAAAGCTTTTAGATCAGCACCGGTGTATGGGGATACTCCATTTACGATATAATGGTACCGATCGTGTGGACTGAAGTCAAGCAAACTGGATAATTTGTTTATATGTGTGAGTATGTCAGGTGGAAGAATTTAACGCTCGCTAGCTAGCATTGATCATGCTATTCTCTCTGCTTTTAATATCGGACACCTGCAAAGGAGATTGCATAGGATGTGTGTTTGTTATTTTGACTATTATTGCAGTGTTGTTGTTTGTTTGGCCTATGATGAACCGTTTGCGTAATTGTCACTTTTGGCCGATCATGTTGCTTTTCTTTGAAATCCACAGCCTTTGGGGTACACCCTTTGTACTTTCCACAGAATTTTGTAGCTAAGGGGACCTAATCAAAAGAAAGGGCTCAGGGGAGGGCCTGTAGAACTAGTTGGAATTTTTATGGGAAGTTTGGGCTTTACTCTTTTCCTCACAGGTTAAAAATCTATATATGATCTATATATGTCTTTTGTACTTTTTTAAGTGTCTATCAACCTTAAACCTTACTAAAGCTGCTAATTATAGTTTCATTGAATCCTGTCATCCAAAACAGCTGCATGTATAAGTTCATTAAGGTGAACTGAGGTACATCTGCAATGCCGGAGTAAAGATGAGGATGGTTCCCAATATGGACACAGTGAGGAAGGCCCACAGGAAGATCCGATCCAGCACCTGAGCCACAAACTTCCAGTCTTGGACAACCTTAATGAAAAACAAAAACACAAAGCCGTGCCACAATTATTAGCTAACAACAAGTGAGACCAGCCTGATGTAAAGAAATCCACTCTAGACACACCTCTCGGATGAAGTGCTCCTTTTTGATATGCCGACTGATGTAACGAACTGAATGTGTGGCCTTCTCCAGCATGGCCAGCCAGGCTTGAGTCTCCTCTTCCTTCCCCCTCACCTTTCCTGTCGCCCCCTTTCTTCTTATGCCTCTCCGAGGCTTCAGCTCAGGACTACGCTCGGTATCCGAGTAGTGGTATCTATAAGAAATGCAAGTACTGTGTTTATTCGTATCATTTGCACAATTTTTTACCTGAAAAGCGCTTTGGGAAGTCTTGACTTGAAAAGCGCTATATAAATGCAGATCATTTCATTTCAAGTGCATGCTTGTCTATAACACAAGGGCTGGGGCGACACGCCTAGATGTACAGTGGAACCTCTACATACAAACTTAATTCGTTCTAGGATCGTGCTCATAGCTTGAGTTGCTCATGTAACAAGCAAATTTAGCCGATATGAAATAATTTACACAACATCTCAAAAGGATCAAATTGGAATCTACAAAGCTAGAAAACACACCCTCCTGATGACTAAAAACACATTCAAATAGTTTTTAAACATTGTTAAGTTCAATAATAAAATAAATAAGATGATATCAACAAATAAAATGTGAGTTTATTATGAGTCGCCATAAAGGATGTGTGCGTGTGCTTTGACGGTGCGGAGTAGGGGTGGGATGCAGGAAGAGTGACTGCGCACAAATTTTGATGATACATAAGCACATACTCTACACTTGAAATTCAAGTTACTGTAACTTTAAATGAACTTGAGCACGCACAAAAATTAAGGGAGCAGGATTTTTGTTGAAAAACTTGTGTATTTAAATTAGCATGTGATTGTATACAGAGGTACTACTGTATTATTATATTACGGTATTCAAGCAACGATTTATCAGTCGAAGATATCGCTGACCACAATCGCAAAACATAAAATGCAGCCAAGACACATAGAGTGTATTATAGTAGCAATAGCCAACACACTAAAATACATAATTTTCGAGGCTTATCTAAGGAAATGGTATCTAATAATCAAATACGTCATCAGCAGACTTAGATGGTGCAATATCCGATAATTCCTATAATCTGCTGTGATGTACGGTGTTCCCAACTACTTTAAAGCCCCATGTCAAAGAAGCAGGGTTGTATAACACATGTGTGTGCTATACTCGAATAAATACTGTACGCTATATTCAGATATTTTGAACCTGTCAGTGTGTCCTCGCATACACAGCAGCTTGGGTAGCCTCTGCAGGAAGAGGGTCTTCACCCATGGGGCCATAGGGTGGTAGGTTGCAGAGGAGCGATGGTGGACATTGATGACAAAAACAGTGACAATAATAGAGAAGGTGACGAAGATCATGATGAACAGCAAGTATTCTCCGATTAATGGGATCACCTGTTACACAGAAAGATATGAATTATGTCTGAGATCATACTTTAATGTTCCTGTAAATTTTGTCTGTAAAAGATATACCCAAAGTAAATTGAATGTTGCTCTTGAACCGTTTGGAGAATATAGACGGTTTTAGTCTCGTTTGTAAGGTAGTACTCTGAAGTTTGGTCCCAAACTGAAATATTCACTGCAAGTGCTACTAACATTGAGTAATCTAAGTTGGAACACACATAAATAGAAGGTTTTTATTCTCACCTGATTTTTTTTTTTTGCCATTACATGCCTGCAAAAGAGTCTAACATGGGTATCTTAACTGGATAACAACTGGGACAATAACATGAAGTCATTTCTGGTCCAAGGTCAAATTTGACATTAAACATTGTATTTGAAGACAACCAGTGTACAGCGTTAAAACCTTTACAACTGTGTATTTTACTCCGGCCAATTTTTAGACATTGTGAAAGAGTTTTAAATGCTTGACTTCT